>NW_004955435.1:21344132-21463294 GCF_000276665.1 Chinchilla lanigera | reverse complement strand
CTTCTGCTTCTTCTTCTTCTTCTTCTTCTTCTCAGTACTGAGGATTGAACCCAGGCTCTTTGCACTGATCTTTAATATTTTTTAGAAAAATTTAGGAGCAGAGTCTCACTAAATCTCTAAGTTACCCAATGTAGTTTCTAACTTGCAATTCTCCTGTCTCATTCTCCTGAGTCCTGAGGTGTCAGGCCTGTACTACCATGCCTAGTGTGATCATCTTCTCAATCCTTGAGATATTAGGGCCCATGTTGTTGTGCTAGCTCAAGCCCTTACTTGCCAACCAGTATGTTGGGACTCAAGTTCATCCAAGCATTTTGTTATCTAAGGCTTAGTTACATAAAGTATGAAGCATGTACTAGCAGCCTTACTTCATCTGGGAACTTGTTAGAAACACAAAATCCTAAGCTCTGCCCAGGAACCATTGAATCAGATCTATATTTCATGAAGACCTCTATTATATTTACATTCAAATTGAGAGAGTCTTAACATGAGGAACCCAAGGTGCTGAATTCTGAATAAAAACATAGGTTATCGAGCTGGTATGGCTGTACCACGGAAATATGTTTTTTGTTGATAGTTGCAAGAACTGCTCAAAGGTCAGAGGGTGTTTTTAGAAATGTTCCCCTCTGAGCAATGTCTTGTTTTAAGTTGTTGGAGGACCAACATCTCTTTAAATGATTTATGCATCAAAAACTCTAAATTTTACAGTTTAAATATAATTTCAAAATGATTTGTAGATAATCTATGGAAGAGCAGGAAGTCTTGCTTTAATTGCCTCATTTCTGACTCTGAATTACATGGATTTCTAGGAACCTAAATTATGATAGTAGTAATATATTTAGAAATCAGTAAAGTCTTTTGCATGCCCTCTTCCCCAATAATCACAATTTCAATCAAAGGACAAGTACAGAATTTACTGGCACAATGAATCCATGTTTTATATGAATAAATATATGGATAATCTATGTTTTATATGAATAAATATATGAGAAATCTATGAATCTGTAAACTGAACCCTGTATAATATAAAGCAGAAATATTTAACAGAGTCTGTCTATAAGAATACATAACTTTAAAAAAAATACATAGCTTTAAACACATTAAAGCAAGACCAGGCACAGCATGAACTCAGGAAACTCCATTTGGCGGACAGTTCCAAATCAATATGGAGAGGTTCCAATAGAAGCGGTTATTCACTCCTCTGATAGTTCACCAACTACAGGAGATGAGTCATATAGCGGAGACTTTGAGAGGAAATTGCATAAGTGAATGAACACCTTTGCCATATTAGAAAAAGGTAAAAATATAAGAAAAGAGCCAGAGAAAGGAGAAAAGGATATGGGATAAAAAGAGGAAGAAACAAAGGAAAGAAGAGGGAGAAAGAGTGAAAAAAGAGGAATAACTATGAGCGACTACTTAAGTTAAGTATGATAGTAAAGCATGTTACCTCAAATAATTACAAATAATAAAATTAGGCCTACAGTTTTAACAATTTTCCTACAGTTGAGTAGGAAATTGTAGTATAAAATTTTAATTTAGATTTAAAAAAGCAAATAGGGCAGTGCTTTGAAATTTTGAGTGATTAGAGACTCATAGGATGACTGTATTTTTAAACTGAAAGACATGCCAGTGATCATAACCCTGAAAATGTGAGACTTGGAATTTAAATGACTAGTAAATTAAAAATGACTGCTTGTAAGGGATTTGCCTAATACTACATAAGTAGGTAGCAGCAAATGAATTAGAACTGTTTTGCAGCATATATATTTATTCACAGGAGGAGAGCATAACAGCATTATAGCTGAGCATTGTGGTCACTTTCCTGGTCTCAGAGAGTTTGCTCAGAAGTTTAAGGAACAAGTATCCAGATAATTGAAATAAACTCATGATTTGTAGGTATCCAAAATTCAGCCATTCCTAAAATTTCTTTAAAAAAAATTGGTTTACTCAAAGTCAAATATAACTTCCTGTTCTTATGAAATAAGGCTTAAAATTCTGGTTTAAAAGGTTCATTGAATATTTTGGCCATGATATAGCTTTTTTTAAAAACCAGACAGTCTAATTTGATGATATGTGTGCAACTGAATAAGATCCACATGGATTCCATTACCCTTATAAACTACACATGATTTAGAAATGAAGGCTTCATTCTCCTCAAAATAATAAATAAAACAAGTTTTTGATTAAATATGATACTGGCCTTAATCACCATACAGAGCTCACTCTGGCTCCATTTTACAGATTACTGTGTGAAATGAGCTCTTTAAGCTTAGAAACCAAGCTTCTAGCTGAATTCCAGCTCAGGCAGCTCACATACATTCCTGTTCAAATCTTCCACCTTATCCTTGATGGAACTTACTCTTCCATAAGAATCATAAACGGTTCTGTTATAGTGTCATGGCTTTGCTTAAACTCCTTTTCCTTCGGATGGCTGGTGAAGGGGGAAGGAGAGTCTAGATTTTCCATTTAGAGCTGATTAGGGTGAGCTGAGCTTTGGGGACAGAGACAGAGACATCTGAGAAGATGAGCAGATCTGACTGTTGTTCACAGGGAGATTGTCTCTCAAACGTGATTCTCAGCCAACTTGATTAATGTATTTCTCAGGATTTTTCCTGTGGTACTGGTTCAGAATCTTCACATTTGTCTTTTTAAATAGAAGACATGTGAAAATGAGTTCTTCTGTCTTTCAGAATGATTATTTTACATTTTCAGCACTCTTTCTGATAGGTATTAATGTCTGCTCAGTTCTACCTCCTTACCAGACTCCCCAGGAGGCATTTTCCTTACACTAATTTACTTGAATCTCACAACTACACTTGAAGGTAAGATAGGTAAAACTCACTGAACTGATGAAGAAATTAAGCGTTGAAGAGGAGTTCAAAGTTACACAGCTGGTTAGTGACAGGGCTGTTTCTGAACTCATTCTATGTGATTCAAAATTCCACTGTCTTACCACAGTACTGCCAGCCTCTTTCGTTTAGACGCTGATACAGACAAACTCACATAAATCTCCTATTTTAAAGGTCCACTGGCTCCACAACTTCCCCATCACCACATTATCTGAAAAGTACTAAGATAAGGAAGGAGATGGGCAGGGTTCACTGCTGTGTGACTAGAAAACTAGTCATTACTTTCTTCTATTTTTCCTTTTTCAATATTTTATTTTCAGTTTTTGTAAGATTTGGATTTTTATTTATTTTTATTTTATGAAAAAATAAAATATTTTCATCAACAAACAATAAGCAGATAATAATTATTCACTGTTCATTGTTATCTTTAAAGCTGTTACTCACTTCAAGACATAAGCCATAATGTTTCTTACAGAAAAGAAACAGACAACACAAACTTTCTTCTCAATGAATTAAGATAAACTTTTGATATAAATGAAACAAATTAACATATGTATTTAAATACTTATAAAACAATGGACTGTGTACTTGGGGAAGTATTTGAACTTCTCCCTACTTCATGTTTATCTCTCTTCTATTTCTGTCTCTCAAATAGATGATAGGTTGATGGGTGAACAGATGATAGATAGATAGATGATAGATAGATAGATAGATATTCACTTAGAGTTTCTCACATGAGAAAACCACTGAGATATTTGAAATTGTATGTCTGACTTATTTCACTTAAGATTATGTTCTCAAGTTGCATCCATATCCAATTACCTATGAATGACTTAAGTTTATCTTTCCTTATGGCAGTATAGTACTCCATTGCATAAAATACCACCTTTCCCTTATCCATTCGTCTGTTAATGGATATTACACTATTCCCAAGATATAGCTATTATACATTGTGCTGCTATAAACATGATCATGCACATTCTGTAATATGATGATTTAAACTCTTTTGGAAAGGTACCTAGGAGGGGGACAGCTGGATCATGTGAAATTTCTACTTTAGCTTTTGAGGAATCTCCCCATTGGTTTCCACAGTGGTTGTAGATTTCCTTTTCTCCAAAAGCCTCAACAGAATTTGTTGTTTGTTGATTTCTGTGTGGGGTGGCAGGTCCCAAGAGCAAGGAATGGCACATGAAAAGAAAAACAAGACAGACAAAGTTATGGGATTGGGGGCTACAGCCTGTAGGAATGAAGCTTTAATTACAATTTTCTTTAGCCTTTTATTGGGCTTCTCACAAAAAGCAGGAATGGGGGAAATGGGAGGAATCATTAACAGGATTAGCAAGGGCAGTACAGTTGAATTATCACTGGAACTGAACTTTGAGTTAGCCAGCCATCATGTCGTCATTCCTTCGGATAGATCTCAGCAAACATCTAGTGCTGTCTCAGCAACTTTCCATAGGGACTAAGGTCCTGCTTTCATTTCCTTTTACACTAATACTTTCTTTAGACTTCCTCCAGAAACAAACAATCATATGGCTTGATCAGGCTCAAAGTCCCATATAGGTAATACACTGAAAGGTAAACTATAGAATGTCCCTCTCCACAGTTATTATTAGATTTGTTGATGATAGCCATTCTTTCTGGGGTTAGATGTTTTCTCAATGTAGTTTTCATTTGCATTTCTCTGATGGTCAGTGGTGAACATTTTTTCATGCATTTATTGGCCATTTGTTCTAAGAAGTGTCTATTCATTTTGATTGACCATTTTTTCATTGGGTCTTTTATTTGAGGCATGTAATTTTTTTGACTTCTTCATATATTTTTGAGGTCAGATCTCTGATGTGGAATATCTGGTAATTTTTTTCCCATTCTGTTATTGCCTCTTCACTCTGTTGGTTGTTTCCTTTGCTGTGCAGAAGCTTTTTAGTTTGATATTATCTCATTTTTTGATTCCAATTATTATTTGTCATGCTGTTCAGAAGTTCTTTGCCTATGCTTATGTCTTTAAGAGTTATATTTATTTTATCTTCCAATGGGTTGTGTTTCTGTTTTAACATTGAGATCTTTGATCCATTTTGATTTTAGTTTAATATACAGTGAGGTATATGTTTCTAGACTCAGTTTTCTGTGGGTGGATATCCAATTTTCCCAGACCTATTTATTCAAGAGGTAATCTTTCCTCCAATGTATATTTTTTGCTTTTTGTCAAAGGGCAAATAGTTGTATATGCCTGGGGTTGCTTCTGCTTCTTCTGTTCTGTTCTATTAATTCACATTCCCGTTTTTATGTCAGTACCATGCTGTTTTAATCTCTGTAGATTTACAGTGTAACTTCAAATCTGGGATTGTGGTGCCACCTGCTTTTCTTTTGTTACCCAGGTTTGCTTTTGGTATTATGTTTTTAATTAATTTTATTGGTGCACTTTAGATACAAATAATGATGACATTCATCATAGGGAATTTGTACCAGTACAAGATATCTGTTGATTGTTATTTCTTCCCCAATCTTATTCCCTCCTTTCAACAACCTTTACCCTTCTTATTTGTAAAAGCTTTGTTTCCATTTTTTCCCTTTTATTCTATTCTGATTTTGTATAAATTTTAGGATTGCTTTCTCTAGGTCTGTGAGAAATGATATTGGTATTTTGATTGGGATTTCATTAAATATGTATATTAGTTTTTGAAGTAAAGTCATTCTGATGATTTTGCTTCCGCTTATCTAGGTACAGGGAATTTTATCCATTTTCTGATATCCTCCTTAGTTTCTTTTCTAAGTCGGATGTAATTTCCATTGTAGAGATCTTTCCCTTCCTTAGTAATTTAGTTTTTGGTGTTATTACAAATAGTATTGTTTTGCTAATTGCTTTTTCAGTGAGCTCATTATTAATGTACAGGGATGCTATGGATTTTGTGCATTTATTTTATATTCTGCTACATTGCTGAATATTTGGTGGAGTTTTTTGTGTTTTGTATGGAAAAGATCATGTCATCTGAAAATAATGATGTTTTCACTTCATTTTTTTTTATACATATCCCATTTATTTATTTCTCCTGCCTGATTGCTCTGGACTATATTTTCATGGACTATACTGAACAGGAGTAGTGACAATGAACATCTTTTTCTTGTTTTCTTTTATTTTAAGAGGAAAAACTTTTAGCTTTTTCTTATTTAATATGACATTGGTATTAACCTGACCATAAATTTCTTTGATCATGTTGACATATACACCTTATATACCTATTTTCTTCAATGTTTTATCATGAATGGATGTATGATTTTGTCAAAGGCTTTTTCTGCATCTATTGAGATCATCATTTCATTTTTATCCTTGCTTGTGTTTATATGATGAATTACATTTATTGATTTGAGCTTGTTGAACCATTCTTGCATCCCTGAATGAAACCTACTTTTTCACAGAGTATGCTTTCTGATGATTAGTCACATTCCGTTTCCAAGTATATTGTTCAGGATTCTTGCACCTATGTCCATTAGAGAAATTGATCCACAGTTCTATTTGTTTGGTTGGATCCTTGTCCTGTCTTTGGGATCACAATAATTTTAGCTTCCAAGAATGATTTTGGAAGTACTCCTTACCTCTCAATTTCATTAAATAATTAGAGGTGTCTTGGTGTTAGATCTTTCTTAAAGCTCTTGTAGGATTTGTTTGTTACTCCATCAGGTCATGGGTTTTGGGGGGTAATTGTCTTATTACTGCTTCAATTTTATTGTCTCTGTTTTGATTGTTCGAGATTTTTATGTGTTCTTGGCTCAGTTATAGCAATTCATATGGATCAGGGAATCTTTCCATTTCTTCTGAGTTTTCTAATTATTTGGCATATATGGGAAATAATTGCTAATAATTTTCTGGAATTTGACAGTGTCCTTTGGGATTGCACTTTTCTCATTTCTAATTACACTAATTCATGTTTTTCTCTTTCCTCCTTTGGTAAGATTGACTAAGGGATTGTCTATTTTATTTACTCTTGCAAAAAACCACATCCCTTTATTCCCCAAATTTTGTATTTTTAGTCTCTCTTTCATTAATTTTTCTCTGATCTTTATGGTTTCCTTCCACATAGAAGTTCTATGTTTGTATGGTCCTTGCTTTTAAGATCTTGAGATGCACAATTAGGTGATTTATTTGGGCTCAGCCTATTTTTCTGATGCAGGCATTCACTTGTATAAACTTCCCTCATAGGACTGCTTTCATTGTGTGTAAGTTCTGGTATATTTTATTGGCATTACCATTTAATTCTAGGAACTATCTTATTTCATCCTTAACTTCCTCTATGACCCATTGATTATTCAAGAGTGTGTTGTTTAATTTCCATGTGTTTGCATAGTTTTTCTGGTTTCTTTTGCTATTGATTTCCAGTTTCTTTGCAATGCAATCTGATATGTGTGGTAAAATTGAAATTATTTTCATTTGCTTAGGCATGCTTTATTCACCAATATTTGACCCAATTAGGAGAAAGTACCACATGCAGTCAAAAAGAAATATATAGTTTATGAACTTAATTTATTTTATGATTTTGGTGAAATTAACTGCATTTCTGTTTGTGTGAGAAAAATTTCTATTGTCATGTTTTTCACCTGATGAGAAGTTTTGAAATGGAATTTTGCTAAATGCTTTTGTTTGTTAGCCAAATTGTTTACAAACAACCATTTGTAAAGTAAGATATATATATATTTGATTTCCTTATTAATTTTTTATTTAGATGATCTATTCGTGATAGGAGAGTATTGAGATCATTTGCTATAATTGTATTGATGTTTATTAGATTTTTATCTCCTTTAGAGTTTGCTTTATGAAGTTGGATGCACATGGTTTGCTACATATATGTTTGTAACTGTTCTCTCTTCTTGAGATTTGTCAAACTGTTAACCAATATGTAATATTTTTCTTTACCTCTTTTATTATCTTTAACTTGAAATAATTTCCCTGAAATAGGATAGCTATTCCTGCTTCTTTTTGGTTCCATTTGTGTGGAATATTGTTTTACAACCTTTGAATTTTAGCCTATGATTTTTTTTTTGTGTTAAATGTGTTTCTGTGTACAACACAACTTTAGATTTTGTTTCTTGATCAATTCTTCTAATCTGTCTCTTTTGATTAGTGATTCAACTCCATTTACATTTATTGTAATAATTGGTAAATATTGATTTATTTGTATCATTATATTAATTTCTTCTTGCTGTGTTGCTTTCTTTCTGTTCTACTTAATTGCTAGCCCTATTTGACATCTTCATCACATTGGACCGTTTAGGATTGTTAATTTCATTTCTTCCTCCTGGGAGAGTCTAAGGATTTTTTTTGAGTGTTGATTTGGTGGTCATAAATTTCTTTAGGTTTTCTTTGTCCTAGTAATATCTTATTTCTCCATCAATTTTAAAAGATAATTCTAAAGAATATAATAATCTAGGTTAGAAACTGTTTTCTTTAAGACCTGGAAATACTTCATTTCATTCTCTACTTGCCTTTAATGTTTGTGTTGAAAAATTTATTGGATTTCTATCAGGTTTTTTTTGGTAGGTGATTCATTGCTTTTTCTAGTAGTGTTTAAAGTGCTGTTCTTATGTTGTACTTCTGGCATTTTAGTTATTGTGTGGAGTAGAGTGGACTTTTTCTGATCATAGATGTTCAAGGTTTTACATGTTTCACCTAGCTGTATGTTGAATTCTTTCTCTATGTCTGCAAAGTTCTCTGCTATTACTTGTGTAAACACATGTTATGCCCTTTTTGCTGCCTTCTGCTTTTTTTTTTTTTTGCTAATTCCAATTAGCAGTCTCTGTGCTTATTATTCCTCTAATATAAGACTCTTATATTAGTCCTCTTTGAGTCTTTTGAGAGCTGTTGCATCTGTTTGTCATATTGTTTTTTTTAAGGTATCACTCATTAATTGACCATTGACCATAGCTTTATCTTCTAGGTATGACACAGTGTCTTCACCACATTGGTTGCTACTGCTGCCCATATGTTTAATCTTGTATTTAATCTCTTGGATTTCAGTTTTGCACTTTTTATGGACTCCCATTCCTTCTAATGCTAAGCATTCAGGTTTTGTATCATTTTCTTTAGCTCCACTAGCTGTTTATTAGTGTCTTCTCTAGACTCATGAATCAATTGTTTCATTCCCGTAATTATGTAGTGAGTTATATTTTCTTTAAATTTACCAAGCACCTTATAGAAGAGTTTTACCTCCACTGATACTTTTAGACCTATCTTCTGTGTGGCTTGCAATTTCCTCCCCTTCAGTGTCTTCTGTATTGATTTGGGGAGAATTGAGAGTTTCTGGACACATTTTGTTATCTCATCTTTCTTGTTATTATGTGGTTTTTGTTGTTTATTATTTTGTTTTTTATACTGGAATCTGCAAATTCTTTGTCCCAGTGCACCATTCTTTGGGAGTGATCCACAGTATTGTTTATGACCCCACAGGCACACCAGGTATTGCCACAGAGTGAAAACCAATTGCCTGCTACTATGTTACCAGTACTATGTTACTTTGTCTATGTTAGTAAATTCAGCAACAACAGTGGCATCAAATGTCAACCAGATATTGATAAACCCTAGGAACCATTCATAAACAGCCCTTTAGCAAAGGAAAAGGACTTTGATTTTAGTGAAGACTAACTTCCCCCCTTATAGTAATTCTAAGCACTGATTTCTATTGCATGTTGGCAGCAGTGCCAGAGCTCAAACACATCACGAGACTATCTGCCTTCTTCAGGACCACCCTCTCTGACAATTTTTCCCACTAAACCTGGCCTCCTACAACAGAGCACAGGTCCCATAATTTTCATGGTCTAAGGCTAGGCCCCTTAGGTATCACAGAAGTTCCCCATTTAGCTCTCACCTTCTGCAAGCCTATCTCCCAAGGTTGTCTTTCACTAGGTCTCTGTGGAAAGCTGTGACTTAAGTCTTGAAGGGAAACCCTCTACCTGAGCACTGATCTCTTTTCAATCAAGTTGGTCCTTTGATTATCGCCTCTGTTGCAATATGCTTAGAGAACTTAGGCACTAGCACTGGGTTGCATGATTCCCAGGTTCTCCAGCCACCAGCATGGGACCCAGTGGGCAGTGGAGTCGTCAGAGTCATCTGGACACACTTTCCAGGTTTTCTTTGGTATGGTGCAGGTCTCAGATATGCAGTGTCCCAGTCTGTGGTTGTACAGATCATCCTGCTCAAAACCTACTCAGAGATTCAAGAAATCATAAAAAGTTGTGCATCTTTTCCAGCTTCCAAAACTTTTCTATATTTTCTGTAAACTTTAACATTTTGAAAGACAAACCTGAAGATATACGTTTGTATTTTTGTATGGGTTTAATATCTACTTCTAAACACTTGTTCACTTGTAAATTCTTGAGAAAATTACTTCTTGTTGAAATTTGTACAATGATATAAATGAACATATGGTTATAATTATGCTTTAAAATTTTCATAATATCCCACACTCCTGTACAGTGGCACACTACTTACATGCATATATGTAAAACTGCTTGCACACAAGAAAACCACAACATTTTTCTACAGTTTACTCCCTCATAAACAAACACACCCACAAAAACACATGGAAATAATATGCAATCAAACACAGGAAAAGAAGTTTGTAAATGCAGTCACAAATAAATCTGTAAAAAGAAAGGAAAGTCACATACTCATTTACACTTCTCTCTCTTTTTTCTCTCCCTCTTTCCCTCTCTCCCCACCACACACACACACACACACACACACACACACACACATCAAAACCTTTAAATTAGTACCCTTTTTCATCTGAAATATTGAGCAGAAAACACCCTGTTGATTCAAAGTATAGTTATCCTGTTACAGAGAGGAACTGGAGTCCAAGACAATGCTATTCTACCACTGTGATGCCAAATTCTGCTGCATATGTGAGGTTCTTTATATAAAAAGGCAGAACATTTGCACATAAAATATGAACATACTCCCATGCACCTTAAATCATCTCTAGATTACTTATAAAATCTAATACCAGACCAGGGTCATATGAATAGTCGTTATTGTATATGACTTAGAGAAGAATGGCTTGGAAAAAATATCTACATATTCAATACAGAAGTAATTTTAAAAATATTTTCCAACTGCAGATGAATTCATGGATTCAGAATCCTTAGGTTTGAGGGATGGGATGATTGTACATCCTTCACCTACATACATATGAAATCTCCCAGTGAGGGGTTTCTGATGGAGATTTGCCTTCGAGTACCTTTATTAGAACAACACTGGGTGGGAATAAACACTGGGAGTCTGTGGCCAGCCAGCATGGAAACACCCTGTTCTTCCATCAGTCTCAGCTTACCGTGTCTCCTGATGTAGAAGCGGAGATGTTCTTAAGTGAAATGGACAGCGATTTTTTGACAGCGGGTGACTTAAAGCACTTTGAAAAATCAAGTCAAAGCTCTATTCCAAGCCAAGACAAGATTTTATGATATCTTAATACGTTTAAATGCCTTAAATTTGGACCCACATTAAATACTTTGAGACAAAAGCCCGGATGTTTCAAGGAGGGATTCGAAACTTCCAGCATTATCTGTCCCCATCCATACCTTCTCTGGTATTGTACAATATGTGGGACTTTGTGACAAAATTTGTCTGAGTGTAATTTTATTTCTGTTTTTGTTTTTGTGTTTGGTACTGGAAATTGAACTCAGGACCTTATGCTTGTGAGGCAGGCATTTGTGCCTCTGAGCTATATCACTGACCCTTTAGTTTTATTTCTTATTAATATCCAAGCATTCAAAAAACTGAATAATAATGATAACAATCTTTCTCTAATTCTACTACTTAAACCAGAGTCACATGTTGTTAGAGCAAAACTAGTCCAAAAGCCTTTTATTTCTTCTCTTTTTTTCCACTCCTGTTTCTTCTCCTCCTTCTCTCTATCCATTGGAACTTCTTTATTCAAATTAAAACATACTTCTAAAGTTCAATGTGGAAAAAGAAATGTAGCAACAGCAAAACAAAATACCTATGGATTCCATACATTTCAGATTTTAAAACCAATTTTTCTTCCTCCAACATCCCAACCTAAAGAAGCTCTACCACATAAATCCTTTCCTGTTATATTTGGGTAGGATTAATCAGTTCTGGGCTTCCCAAACAGAGCAAACAAAACAGGAGGGCTCATCCTACCTCAACATCAGGTTTTGTTTTGGTCTGAAACTTAAGAGCTAGAACAGTTTATTTAGTTTCATTCACTCTCATCATCTGTTATAGCTTATATCTGGATAGACCACCCAATGCCTTATGTGGTCATAGGTGGTGCTTTCTGGAGGTGTCTGGGTCTACAGTGTCTGATGTTGGGTTTAAGGATATGATGCTGGGATTGATACATAGTATTATAGGATTAATGGTGCCCCACCTGGATATAAATGCTATCTGCCCTAAGGGTGGGAAGACTGGAAAGAAAAAAGGCTGCTGTTGTCATTGCTTCTCCCTTGTACTTTTTTTTTTTTTCTTTTCCTTCGGTACCGGGAATCGAACTCACGACCTCGCGCTTGCCAGGCAGGCGCTGTGCCGCTGAGCTAAATCCCCAGCCCCTCCGTTGTACTTTTTCACTACTTTTCTGCCTTCTTCCCACGATGAAATATTTCTTCTCTGCAATACCCTTCTGCCGTGCCACCCTGCCTTGGAGCCAGCCAACTATGAACTGAAAACTCTACAAACTGTAGCTCATAAACCTTTCCTCCTTTAACTTTTGTCCTTATTTTGTCTTAGCAATGAGAAAAGTAACTAAGACACCATCTCATTCACTTCCTTGGTAGGTTTACAAATGTTTCCCTCACTAGATCATAAGATCTACAAAATCTCTCAGTTTATTAATTTTGAATTTACCACACATACTGCTCACATGGCTTTTCACAGTCATGATATTTCAAAAATGTTAAATAAACATATTTTATTACAGAATTGAGCACCAGTCTACAGAAATCAATAAATAGTCTCTATTTGTAAAATACAAGACCCAGATATCGAAAAACATAGTTTATGAGTGTCTGATTGCATGAATTAATAAATAAACCAGGTGCTAATGTGAAAGTACCTTATAAACTATAAACTATGTCATATGTCAGTTCCTATAGATTATACATGCTTATTTCTAACTTTTGCAATATTTTGTAGTGAATTTTGGCAAGTTTGGGTGGAGCCCTGGAAAAAATATGTGTCACGTACCTCAAGGAAAGCTGTAAATACAGGTATACAGAACTAAGCCTAAAATGTTGTCCAGAGCCCTCAGCCCAAAACAGAGGGCTCCGTAAGTGCTATCAATCCATTTAGCACCCTGGAGTTTCCAATGATCAGCAGTAAGCAAACATGAATGTTTTAAGCAGCTCATAAATAGTCCTGGAGCCTGGGTGCTGAATAAATTCTAGGAAAGTCGTAATGGTGGAAATTGGATCCCTTCTCTGGAAGTAGCTCCTTTCAGTGTGAGTTTTGCCCCAGTTAGCTGCTAACACACAAGCCCCAGCTGCCTCCGTGAGGCTCATATTCCAGTAAAACAGGGCAAAGAGAGGAACAGAGACCAAAATGAGCTTCATACCATCCCTCCATTTCCCAGTGTGGGAGCTCTTAATGGATGATTTCTTCCCCTGCAGCGGTTTTCACTCTGAAGATCAGTCTCTGAAGTCTGGCTGCCCACAGAGTCATGAGTCCATATGTACCGAAGAAAGTTATTCTACTTCTACTCAGTAACAGAAAACTACGGAAAAACCAAACCTAACAAGAGAAGTTATGGTAAATTTGACTATAGAATTTAATCTAAATTTTCATTAAGCAGATTTTTTCCTTTTACTATACCTTGGGGAGGGAACAAACTTCATGAAAACTTTCTTTAAAATGTTTCCTGGTTTTTAAATGTGTCTAGCAGGCCTACAGTCTCAGAGTAGCAGAACGACAGAAGGCCACAATCTAGGAGAAGCTAAATTTTCTCACTGTTCATGAATCTTGCTCTATGTCTTTATTTTTAACATCTTCCTATATATTAATTATTTCTGTGCATACCTGTTCCCAATGAAAGGGAGTATACCTTGTTCATCTTTTATTGACTAACATATAATATACATTCAATAAAGACTTTTTAAATAAATTATGATATTCCTCTGACTTACTTAACAAAGGTTATTACCACGATTACTTGGTACAGGTTTAAAAACCTGTGCTCCATTATATAATGGAGTACTATTCAGCTATAAAGAAAGTCAAACTAGAGGTATTCATAGGTGAACGGATGCAACTAGAGACCATACTCATAAGTGAAATAAATCAGACTCACATGTGTAAACTTCATATTGTCTCCCTAGTGTAAGAAACTGAAAGAGTAAAACAAATTCAAAATATAAAACAGATATTGTGAAAGGGAAAGAAAGTGCTCAAAGGGAAAGAACAATTGGGATGGTGGAAAAGTGAAAAGAAGGAAGGGGAAAGGAAAATATATATATACACATATACACACATACATTATACTAATTTGTATTAGTTTATTTAAATGAATGGGTTGTGCTTACATTGTTTAATCAGTTTTGTATACCTATATCTGGTAATCTGAGCAAGTACTTTGAAGATAACAATATACAATATATTAACCACTGTTAATTTCCTATTATCTTGTTTTAAAATACTGTATTATTGTTTTTATTGTTTTACTCTCTTCAAAATAGAAAAAACTGTGCTGATGTCCAACATAAAAATCCATGGGATGGCGTTACCCACTGGCTATGATCCCACAGCATATAAGATTAGAATTTTGTTAAGTATAATCAATCCATTGCACCACACTATTCAGTACTCAGTTTTGCATTGGCCCAGTTTAAGGCACATTCTACTCCTAAACCAGTTAGTTATGGCCAGGAAATAGGGTCAGACAGTTGTAAATAGGAAGTAGATGCGCCTTTCGGAGAATGGCAGCAGACCACTCAGAAGACAACTCAGAAATGTGTCTCCAGTTCATATGCACATAGAGGCAGGTCCTAGGACTAGAAGTCCATGCACTTTCTTTGGACATGAGATGTGTGGTGTGATATTATTTTGAATTGTTTACAACTTCTCTAGGCAAAATCAGTTCTCTTTATCTCTATATGGCCTTATTTTCACTTTGAATATAATCATTAGCAAATAGCAATGCCAACATTTATTTATAGATTAATTTTCCTTACTAGATTATAATATTAAGAACAACTTCATCTTCATCTTCCCCTATATCCCCCTTTCCTAGCACAGTTCTTCGAGATATTATAACAAATAATGCAGAATCCTAGGTGGAGACTTCTTATAGTCTAGTGTTGAAGTCAGTCAGGTAAATCAATCAATCAATGCACAATGTAATCTGAGGGAATTTAAATAAGTAGAAACAAATAAAATAGGATCTCAGATAAGGAAAATCAGCTCAAATATGTTTATGGTGAAAGGAGGTAGCCTTCAGACTGGGTCTGTAAAGAAGGGTGAGATTTCACCAGACTTGGAGACTTGTAGGTCTATCCCAACAAGAATCATTTATTTTAGCCAAGAAACACACTATCCTGAGCGTCTGGGCTGCTCTCACCACTCTGTTGTAGAGGCAGTGTTAACAGTAGGAGGAACTGTCTGTTCATTAAGGGAGAATTAAACCCAGCCACCTTTCCTCAAACCCCCTACTGGGAATCACCTTTATTTGCTGTTGTGTTTAACACGATCGTGTCAAGTTGTTTAGACATTTCAAATGACTGATCTATACAGTTGTGTTTGGGGGCAGGAAATGGCCAGACCCCACCCTGAGTGTTCTGTCTTTTTTAACAAAAAGCAAAATCCATCATTCTAACAATGAATCTCTTTTTTGTTGTAAAGGAACATTTCAAAACAGAAATACCATATAAGAAACTTCTAAAAAAAAAGAAAAAAAAAGCAGTTACTTACAGAAATCTGGCTGTACTGAAAATTAATCATAAGGAAAACAGATCAGTTTAACCTTCAGTTCTAGAAATTAATGGAAAATTTTACATTTAAGAAAAAGCAAAATATGAACTATAACCTGGTCTATGAAACAGTGTAATACTAGAAGCTAAAAGGACTTTCATATTTTTAAGACAAGGACCTTCTTGACTGAGCAGAATTGAGATAAGGCAAAGATTACTACAATTCTATGAAGGAAAATTAAATAGCAAGTGTTTATTAATGTGTTTGTGCTTTTGTTGTAACATTCTGGCTAACTTAGAAAGTAAGATTATATATTCATAAAAATAGATTTAATGCAGGGGCTGAGAATATTATAAGTTCCTGGAGAATTTGACTCCCACATAAACTGCCACTTATCTCCCCAAACATTTTCTTGGGCTTGTCAATAAATATATTGTTCCTCTTTGCTCTGTGGCTACCCACAAGGTCATAAAGAAAAGAAGAAATAATCAACTGCAAGAGAAATATGAAACCATTTCATGAAAGCAATACAATTTTAAGAAAATTCAGAAACCAACATTTTAGGAAATCAATTATGCCATCAGTATACACATCATGATGCAAATTCTGGGTGAAATTAGCCATCAATAATCATTTAATCTAATTTTTTGTTTCCCACTAGCATAGCCTATAAGAAGACTTAATTGCCTAAATACTTCGACAATTTATTTTACAGTCACTACATTTAAGATGAACATATGAAGCAGAATGAATTTCACTTCAACTGAAACAACATATTTCTATGGTATTATACGAGCTTTTCCAGTATAACTCCCGGTTTTACTGATTATAAGTTATAAAATATGATAAAACAGGATTGAAGTGAATGGAATATGAATTAAAAAGATTTTGAGTAAGAAATCACACTGAATGTTTAGAATGGATTTAATAAAACTCAGACATAAAAAACTGCTGTGGGCAAGACAGTGTGGAAAATGTGGGAAAATTCTGCATAACTACAAAAGTGTCTGCACTCAGATTACTTTAAAAGTGTCCTTAAATTCTCACTAAATTTTATGGACACTATAAATGGAAATGAGCAGTGCTCCTTTATGGTGGCACAGAACTTACACTTGGGCACCACAGCTGAAGAAAAGTCCCTGGCCATACATCAAAAGGTTGGCATATAAAGAACTACTCATATGTTTTCAATCAAGATAAAATACACAAGGTGTGTATGCATCATTTTTATGATTTCTACTTTTATAGGCTCTTTTGACCACCAAAATAACTACTGTTTCAAATTGTACTGGATAAAGATGACTTTCAGTCAACTCCTGAGAGCGGTTAATAAGGTTGGAGGTGCTCCTCATTTCTTCAGGCAATATTGACTGTGCTTAAAGAATTTGAAAACAAATTAGTTGATGGGACAGACTCTGAAGCAAAACAAAATCTGTGCCTTTCATGTGATAGGTAATATCATCTCATGGATCATGCAGTATCCATCAACATTGACCAATACCTCAACTTTGCTCTACTTGAAATAAAGAAACTGTACTACCTTTCTTTATATCCTTATATTTCCCATCTTCTGTCATCTATGTTTTCTTCTTACATTGAAAAGTTGTTAAATGAAATCCTGATTTATACACATTTGTTACTTCAGTGTTGTAAGCTGAAAACCAAAAAAGAATATCATTTTGATTATGTGACTGTTGTTCATTATGACTATACTGTTATCAGATATAGCAAATAAAAAGCTGTCAGATAAATTTAAACTTCAGAGAAAGTCTTTAAATAAGTATGTCATATGAAAAAATCAGAACGTATTTATATTAAAAATTATACTTTACCAAAAGTTCAAATTTAACTGAATAACTATGTTTTATCTGGCAACCAACTCATAAGGTAACACCTTATGCAAAGATTATGTTTTCTGTATGTACCCATGACCCCTGATTCAAAGAAGACTATTTTTAGACTCAATATCAAATGCATTGTTTTCTAATGTGCTATAATTTATACAAACTTCACTAGATTAATTTAAATTAACCCAACTAAACAAAACAGTATTGCTCAGGACTTAGCATTACCAAATTCTTATTTTCTCTGGACATTTTGAAATCATCTCATAAATGTATGACTGTTTTATAAATGAAAAGATTGGACTAGTTGTATGTTTTCTTTACACACACACACACACACACAATCTTTGAAAAACCTTTTAAGAAAGGGACATTTCACACACATAATATATTTAGTAGTTAGCCCTACTTCAAACCCTTCTTCACTTCCCACTCACTTTAGGTCAGGCACAACATTCATGAAGTAGTCTCCAGGACTGTGATGCTCCATCTGGCCTCTTTCTCCTTTTTTCCATCTTATGTGGTGGTACAATTTTCATTTTGCCTAGGTTCGTTATATAAGTCTTTTGTCCCTGGAAGTTCAATCTTTTTTAAAAATTTGTTTTATCTGATTGATTTAAAAATAATCTTTTCATATCACTTGACCTTTCTTATACAACTAAACCAGAAAGTTGTAGACTTTTTATTACTCAGTGTAATTATGTTCTCTGATATTCTTGTCATCCTGAATCAAGGATATCCATAAGGTCAATATCTGTTTTCCAAACTGATTGAATTTAAATGATTGTCGTATCAAAATACCTGAGCAGCTAACTAAGCAAGGTTGTTCTTCAGGAACATCAGATTGCTTTCTCTGCCCCAGCCAGGATCTTAGGCTGTTGCTCCTCTCCTTCTCTTCACTCCACCAATGCAAACTCAGTCTCCATACCTTAGTGCAACACTATCTCACAGATTCGTGTTACATGGTGTCACTTAGCACAATATGCAGTCATATTTATTTGTATGCTTTTTGACAATCTGACCTCCCAGGAGAAAGACTATAAACTTCAACGAGCCAAGAACCAAGTCTGGTTCTCTAACACACACTCATCTCTCATTATATCTCTCATTGTCATGGTATTGAATATCAAATATATACATAATTGTATGATTTTCAAGATTAAGTAGAAGTGATTAAGTTTTGGTAAAATAATGCAGCCTTTGTACTTAGGTCATGAGTGAGAGTCAGAACTGAAATACGTGTCTACCCATTCAAGTTCCAATAATCCATGATTACATGTTCTATAATCTTGTAAGACTACAATAGGAGAGAAATAACGGTCTCAGTTGCTTTTCACAGAGCTCTTTTTTCAGACATTAAGCAATGTGCCCTAGGGTGTCACAGAGGAGTGAGTCTGGCTTGTGGTTCGGTGAGAGGGAGGGGCAGACTGAGCCGCACAGTCACCAGAGACAGCACCTGGAACAGAAGAGAGGTTTTTGCCCACACACTGAGTATCTGGCTTCCAGATGGATCGTGGACATACATTTGCTTTTGTAATTTTCTCCCCTCCTCCTCATCTCTTCATTCGCCACCCTTCTTTCAGAGGAATTTAAGGATGGGTTTTGTGCTGTATTGCTTCCTTTTCCTTCTTCAACTCCACCCTCTTCTCATCCAAAATGAGTTTCACTGACAGACTTTTCCCATGCTTCAAATCAAAGGGGAAAATAAATATAAGGGACCCAATCACCTTTAGCCTAGACACCTGCAAGTGTCTGAAGCTTTGGGTTAGAGACGGATCTGTTCAGTTAGAACAATAGCAGTCTAGTGCATCTACTCAAACCAACCAGAAGTTCTGCGTGCTGAACTCCGGTTGTGTGTTCATAGACACTCCCTAAAAGATGTAGTGAGACTGACTAGTTCTGTTATGACAGGCTAGAAGATTCAGATGTTTGCTAAAAGCTAGCCTCTGACTTAGGGAGTAGGTCTTTACTCATTTTGTGGCTTTTCTGTCAATGCTTTTCAAGGACTAGAAAAAAATGTCAGTCTCTTCTCAAAGGAAATCTTTAAATGTTTTCATAAAGTAGTAATTTCCTCATTCACTCACTAACCTTCGTGTCATGATTAAGTTTTAATCCCCTGGCAGGGTATGTCTTCTTTTATCATTCTTACTCTTCATAAAACGTATCAGTTATAGATGAAGATAACGTAAATGGATCTAGGTACATCTTTGAACACATTCCAGACTTCCGACTTCTCATTCCCATCAGTCCAGTGCTCGGAGGAAGACACCTGCCTCTGTCTTCCTCCAGCTCAGAGATGTGGAAAGATGGGTGGAAAGCCCAAAGAAAAACTGCAGCAAAGATTGTTTCTCTGAACTGACATCTAGTCTTTGCTACCACCGTAAGTGTTCAAGCTAAAAACACCACAGTTTCAATAGTGATTAAAACAATTTGGAGCATGAATTATTGTTCCAACATGTTTATAAGGTAGTAGAGGCAGGGATTATTATATCTCTATCTCCCCTTCAGCCTCACTATTTCAGTAGATTGATATTGTTATATGCATATAGCTCCTCACATGACAGGATGACAAATTCTTGCCCCATCAATGTCAAGCTTGGTTGTGTTGCCTTCTTTGGACAATTAAATGTGAGCAAAAACTATAGGTACCACTAAAGTATCACAAAATATTTTTTTTCTCTCTGCCACAAGACTAAAAACAATATTAAATAGAAGTGTTCCTTTAGCCTGAGCCTTTGAATGAGTATAAGATGGAGCAGAACCATAATAGATGACCTGCAATGGATGTAGTATGAACAAGAAATAAGTTTTTGTTATAAGTCAGTGATATTTGGGGGCTGTTTGTCACTACACTATAGGTCAATCTTCCCAACTGATCTTTTAGAGCTTGATCTAAATTTATGTATACTTACATCAACCTCCTTGAAAACTCAGAGCCCTGGCAGACATTGAAAGTCTAATCCAAAATATACTGAGAGTTACCCTAGCACTTACACAGAGGGCAGCTTCTGTAGCATTCGAGAGTTCTTTGAAAGCTTCTTGTTTTAGAATTGGAGAGCATGTGACTAGTGTGATTTCTATATGTACCACAAGCTCCTATGCTACTAAATGTCTTTCTTTCAATTATCCTAAGCCAATTTGTCTAATGGTGATTTCCAGTCCGAACACCAAAATTTGTGAAGGTTTGGAAGGAGTGGGAGAGAGTCAAGGTATCAGAAACAAACAAATTGAATGTGAAGGATAAAGAGCAGCAAGCTGGGGATGGAAAAATTTCAAAGTTTTCTAGGGATGATGGGTTCGGTGAATAAATTAAGAAGCATGTACTCAAGGAAGTAGAATTTCAGTAGGAATGGTATATTGAAATGTAAGACAAGGATACCAAACAAACATAGTAAATACGTTTCTGTTATTTTCTATTATTGGCCTAAAGCAAGAGAGTATCCATGAAATAGAAACATGGTTACCAATCCTGAAGTGTTCACAATTTACTTGTGAGGATGAATAGTAAAGCTGTTAAAAATATACTATTGAACTATAATACACAAACAGAAAAATGCATGTATCATAACAGTGTAGGCTAAACATTCTTCACAAACTCAGTACACATTTGGTTATATCAGATCAAGAAGTAGAACATTATCCATGTCCTAAAAATCATCTTTATGATTTCTTCCAATTTCTTCCCAAAGGTAACCATTATCCTCACTTCTAACTGCATAGATTAGCTTTGCCTGTTTATGAAATATAATGAAAACCCTCGTATTTGGTTTCTTTTGTTCAATGCTATTTGTATTATTTATCGTAGGTATCTATTGTGCATTCTCATTGTTGCATAGTTAGTATCTCATTATGCAAAGTGGCTGTGCTTATTTATTCACTACCATCTAAGTGTAGAACCTGCCTTTGCTCTTGGGAGATGCTCGGATCCATTAGCAGCCACTCTCCAGTTCCCTCCTAGCCACTACCCTAACTCTAAGTGATTGCAATTTTTTTCCCTATAAATTTTCCTGTTCTAGAACATTTCATGTACATGAAATCATGTGTTTTCTTGTGAGTTGCTTTTTTCTTGTGAGTTCCTCTGTGTTCTAGAGTGTATCAGCATTTCATCTTATGGTGAATAAGACTTTGTATAGAGATGGTGCCTTACCTACTTATCAGCTAAAGGACATTAGGATTCTTTTCCACCCTCATACTGATTTGAAGAAAGGCTCTGTGAACATTCAAGTTTTTGTGTGGGCATGTGTTTTCAATTTTTGGGAGGAATTTCTGGGCCATTTGGTAGATACATGTTTAACATTTTAAAGAACTTCTTTTCCTGCTATTTATTGCATCATTACTGTATAAGGATTCCAATTTTTTCACCTCCTTAGTAACACTTGTTATTATTTATATTTATTGATCATAGTTATCTGTGTGTATGTGTGTGTATGTCTCTGCATGTGTGAGATGGAGAGAGACAGACAGACAGACAGAGACAGATAAATGGTATCTCATTGTGGTTTTCATTTGCCTTTTCTGAATGGCTAATACTGTTAAATGTTTTTATGGAAGTGCTCATTGACCATCTCTACATCTCTTTTGGAGAAATGTTTTTGCCAGTCAATTATCTATTTTTTAAAAATTGAATTATATGGCGTTTTTTGACCTATAAGAGTCTCTTTGGGAGGTAGAGTATTAGTATTTGAACCTAAGGTCTCACGCTTGTTAAGCAGATTTTCTACCAATGAACTATACATCAGCCCCAAGAGTTCCTTAGGTACTATCTTTTTAGCAGATATGTGAGTTGTAAGTATTTTCTCTCCTTCTGTGGATTGGTGATTTTTGCACAACTCTCTGACTGTCCTAAAACAATTGAATTATAAATTTTGTCTGAATGGGTTCTATGGTATGTAAATCATATTATTTCAATAACTATGTTTTTAAAAAGTGAGGCATGGTGGTACTGCTGATTGAAAGGCTGTCTATACAGGGGAGAAAGAAACAAACATATAATTATAGATAAAAGTAGGAGTACATTTTGTGTTAAGTTTATCTAACTTAATAGGGTAGTACAGTTTGCAATTTTCATTACTAAAATTGGATCTTTGCTAAAAAGATGCAAAATATACAGAATAAAATACAGACTGTTGCTGCATACAAATCTGAATAAGCTTTATACTCAGCCCAAGAACTTTTGAAAATCTTAAAGAGCTATAAACTTTGATTATATGTCTATATGTATATATAATCTACATATCTTTTTATAAATAAATAGTAGGCTGTCAAAATCTACTAACGACCAAGGTATGATTTACATGTGTACTAATTCCCAAAACAAATGTAACACATGCATTGAAAACATACATTGATGAAAGCGGGGAAAAAGGTTGCCTCTGTCCAGATGGCAGCAACTGGGCTGGGCTGATTTACATCTTTAGAAAGGCTCTTTTCTCTCCCCTCCACCACCTATGCATCCTCCGGGAGATACTTGTTACTCCTTGCACTACTACAAGGTTTCTATGTCAGCCAGACCCAACTATCTGCCAGCATGGACAGACTGTTACAGTTGGATCCTAACTGGGGGAGCGGTGTGGGGAAACAGGAAAAAGTGATCACTGTGGGCCTATGTTTCCAGATGTTTCTAAAGCTGAAGCCAGTGTATGAAAACACCGTTTTCTATGCTCTGTTAAATAGAAACTGTCCTTCTTCCCTACAACCTCTTTCTCTCTGTTTCTTTTCCCCTCTTGTCTGTCATTTTTTGGCCTGAGACACTTTGTTAATTTTTAAAGATTAACAGGCCATTTAGCATGAGAGGAATGTGCCACAGGCCACAGATGAATAAATTAATACCCAAAACTTCACACTACGATTAAAATCAAAGCTGTCTGTTTTATTGCTTAAAGTATCTGGGAATGCTAGGCAAGAGGAAATTGGTATCTCATTAAAAAAATGAGAAAGTGAGGCAGAGAGGAAGCTGAAAACTCGTTAAAAGCAGTGGAAAAGCCGTCTTAATTATGCTTTTCCATTTGCTAACAAGAGGACATTTGTTATGAGTTCAGGACACTTTCTCCCAAGCAAAACAAACAAAGTTAACGACATTATTTTTGTCTTTTTAGCCAGTGGTGGTTCTGGAGTCTTGTTTCAAAATAAAGGTTTCACTGTGGGAAGTCAATTACACCAGCGAATGCTGGCAAGGGATCAACTGCTTTCATTTCAAAGATTGATTTGAGAGCTGCTACCCAACCTTTCACCCTGCCCCTGTGTAAGTGGA
This sequence comes from Chinchilla lanigera, assembly GCF_000276665.1. Taxonomy (NCBI): domain Eukaryota; kingdom Metazoa; phylum Chordata; class Mammalia; order Rodentia; family Chinchillidae; genus Chinchilla; species Chinchilla lanigera. Next base: position 21,439,441 of record NW_004955435.1, on the reverse strand, counting down.
AAGGTGAGCAAGGGCTCCTTGTTAGTGCGGGAATCTGTGTCTGGAGAAGCATCTAAAGACCATGATGAGGGCCATCCAGTCAGTTACTGAAAATCAACTACTCCTTAAAGCACTATTTTTCTCTTTTGGAAAATGGAAATGCTAATTATGCCATGGTTGTGATGATCAAATGTCACATGATCAAACACCTAGCAGTAAGTTAAGAGCTTCAAAGTACTTTGGTAGTATTGGCCAACACTTAGCTGATTCTTACTATGAGTCCAGTATGTCATCTTACTCAGTTTTCACAACCACCATATGTTGTACTATAGCCTCTACTCTGAGGGAGGGTGCGAGATGCAGTGGTGGTATACAACTTTGTACAAAGTCAACTAATAAGTGAGAGTGGGATTTGAATTCAAGTCTGTTTTAAAGTTTCCCATGAAAAGTCATAAATAAGACATGGTCTATGACTTCACGACCTGCAGTGGAGTAGAGATTGACTTCAATAAAGAAATAGAGAATGATTAATGTCCAAAAGGATGTCATATGCTAAGGAAATTTAGAGAAAAAAGGGATTGCTTCTGTTGGGGAACTGTGTCAAAATGCAATTACATAATGTCTAAAAATAGACAGTATAGAGAAAAATTTGTTTCAAATCTCAGATTTCTTAGTTTCTCAGCTATACACTGTACACTTTTTCATCTAAGTGGCCTTCTTCTATAGCAAGAAAGTTGAGACACTACCTCCCTAGGAGGCTATTGTGATTTTTGAGAGAAGCAGTGTCTATAGAACACTCATTTATATGAGACAGTGTATTAATAGAGTTTTGACAGATAGTGCTAGGTTTCAATAAAGACTTCTGTACTTGAAAGACTGTATTAAGGATCTCTCATACTAAATACAGTGCAATAAAATTGCCGTTTTATCTAATGAAGTTATGTAACAATATACTGGGATTAGATTTCTAAGCATACAAGCATATGAACTGATTTCAGATTCAGTAACAGTAGAAATATTGAATCAGTAATACTGAATCAGACTAACCTTCCTGCCAATAAAAATTATAGTTTATATTAATCTTTCTTCCAGTACAAATTGCATAAAATACAAAACCCCATAAAGCATGAAAGAATTACTGAAGACAATAAGAATCAGACACTGAAGAGGCTCCAACTCTGAAAAGAAGGTGTCCACATAGGGTCAGATTCACATGTACAAGGCTTTTCTTTGAAGGGTAATCCTAAATCCATGTGGTATTAAACAAAAACAGTTCTAACAGAAAGATGAATTATTAGTGACCACAGGAGACTGAAAACAGAGGAGAAATCTAAAAAATGATGGTGCCATAGATGAAAGAACACTTATATCTACTAATCAACTCTCCTCAAATCATCGCTTGACCAGAGTGGCTTGTCTAGGGTAATACATTAAGGGATAAATGATAACTGAAAGTCTGATAAAACTAAACAAACATGTCAGTGGCATTCCCCTGCAAAGGAGACAAACAGTTTAGAACTTGAATCCAGCTAAAGTGTTTGGATTTTCCATTGAAACTACAGAATAAGCATAGACTAGGCATACAGTTATGTTACATGACTAACAAATATTGACTGAAGACTAAGGAGAAATGGATATAAAGCAATATTTATAAAGTCTAGAATCAGGCCATCATAAAATGTAAACTGCTGATCCATCAACAATTTAAACAATTTGTAAACAAAACAAATTTCTTAAGATAAAAATGGCATCCAAAGGCCAGACAATACAGCACATAATTATTGGTACATTATCAAAAAATGTTATACACAAAGATACACAAAAATGTTATTTATAAGCAATAGAAAAATCCAGTAATATAAATAGGCTTATATTCAAACCAAATGCTGGGGTTAGCATATAAGAATTTGAAATACTTGTGGTATACTTCTACTGCCAGTCAAGAAGAAACAAAATGATTTGGAAATATCTTTTCACTATTAAGAGCTAAAACACTAGATAAAATATGGAAAACTAATCTTAAATTTTGGACAACTGGACTCTAACCCACTTATATACATTTTTTGCCTGGATGTAATTCCTAGATTGAGGTACAGGAATGGAATATTCAAAGGCAAATTGTGTTGCTAGAACTCAACAGACTTGAGTTAAAATGACTGAGAACAGAGGTGAAAATGTTAAGAAAGCCAGTATTTGGTGGTAAATACTCAAGAAGATGGATATACCAAGAGAAAAAGGGAAAAGTTCTCAAAGTCTTCAGAGGGACCATGTGGCTCAATACCAATCTGTGTTTGCATCATTTAAAAGGCTGGAAGTCAAGATAAGAACAATGTGTTAGGAAAGAAAAAGCACCAGAAAACACTGAAAGTAAAAATTCCAGAACCTCCTGGGGTCTGATAATCACTTAAATTCTCTTCAGCCATTACTGAGAAACCTTACAGAATAAGCAACGCTGTTGTGGGACTGAATTTACTGTGAACAAAGGCCTCTCTAGAAATTTTTGCTGTACATACATATATCCTCTTCATGTTAATGTAGTTATTTGTGTTTTCTCTCACTTTTCTTGATCACTTTCACTGAATATTTATAATTTATTAATCCTCTAAAAGAATAAAATTTGCTTTTATTTGCTTTATGGTTCCTTTTTAATGTGTTAATTTATATTCTTTATTACATTTTCTTTTCAGATATTTTTGGTTTTATTCTGTCATTTATCTTCAGTCATAAAATATCACATCACATCTTTACTTTCTAATGTAATATTTTCTAATATGATATGATATTCTCTAACATAATCTTTATAATATAAGCATGAATATTCAAAATATTAATATACATTTAATTATTGCTTTGGCTCTATTCCAAAAAATTCACATGTAGTATTGTTATTTCTCTTCATTACTACTTATACTCTAGGTTCTGTCACGATACCTTTGTCAATCTATAGCTATTTAGAAGACTTTTTTTTATAATTCTTTTTTGTCATTAATTTCTAATTTGTTTGGATAGAGTATAAAGTTTACATGGTACTCATTCTTGGAGGCTATTTAGGCCTGGTTTGTAGGCTAGTATATGATAATTTTTTAAAATATAGTTAAATATGCTTAGAAAACAGAAAATATATTTAGAGTTATATTCAAATCCAATAAGATGGAATCTGTGCACCTAGGGCAGGTAGGTAACAAGGTGAGGCCCATGATTGTAAGACTCAATTTTTAAACTTTGATTAATGTTAGCTGACACCAGCAAGTGTCCTAAGAAAACTAGGTGGCTGGTAAGGGGTTTTTAAAAATATACTAAAAAGAATATATATAAAAAAAAGCACCTTGTTTTGGTGGTCCCCCTAAACAGATTAATGACAGAGTGAGAAGTCTGAGGTGCATATAGAAGGGATAAATGTGTACTGAGCACTATTCTCTCCAGCATCACTCTGAGATCTCATGGCATGCCATTACAATCAGCATTTATTTTTCTCTGAAGGAAAACATTCTCATAATCCTGTATACCAGAACCACCAGCAATTCTCCAGTGCATTTAAATCCTGATGACAGCAATTAATGTATCCCATCAGCACCCATGTCTTACATCCAGCTGTTTTTTCCTGAAATTTGCTAAGTTCAAGAGTCAAAGAACTACTCTTTCTTCACAGGTCCCATCTTTCCTCTCAACTCCCTTCCTTTCCCCCAGCTCTTTGGTCTGGAATAACTTTCACTTAATGATTACTGACTTTATTCAATCCATCAACACTGGTCAGAATTACATCATTCTCCCGGGCATTCAACAAAATCTGACCTGATGGAAAACAGCCTACAAAAGGGAATTCTCAGACTGAAGGACAAGGGGAGCAAAAAAATGGGGTAAAGAAAAAGCAAAGAGTAGAGCTGAGACGGGGGAAATCTTCCAGAGAAGATATTTCACATCAATTCCATTTTACTGTCAGAATATGAAATGAAACTTTTAACATCAAATAATAGATGAAGTGGAGTAGATTTCACAGAAGAAACTATTTATCTTTTCAAAAAACAGGTCATAGTCTTGGTTTGCCTTCTTTTTGTTTTTGTTTTTTTTCTTTTTTGTCTTTTATGAATGTTGGAAACGCTTTTCTGCTCTTCGTCAGTGACTCACTTCTGCTATTTTCTTGAGCATATTTCTAAATCAGGACTTCTGTGATGCCTTGGGAGACAAGGTCTTGAGGTGTAAGAGTGGACAAAAGCCCAGTGGTCTCTGAGAGTAACTGGGGATATTTTATCACCTGTAGAACTAAGGGCTGGAAAAACAATAAGACGTGGTAACTTCCCAGCGTAGAAGCCAAGTTGTCCTCTTGAGGTTTGAAGGAGGTTAGGGGAAAGAGAGGTCAGCCCTGTCATACAGTGTCATTCAGTTTGCATTCAGCTTTCCAAACGGGCCACACAGGAAGCCACACAGAATGTAGAGAAGGAGAAACTTGCTTTCCCTTTCCTTGGAATCCTAAGTCCACTGGAGTTATAATTATTGTGCTGTAAACACACTTTCTAATAGTCCTGCCACCTAATTAGATGGATCTTGCATTAGTTTCCCCTGCTATTCTCTGGAAATTGAGGAGTTCACCATGATGGGCACTGACTTGGAGGAAGGCCTTATCTGTACTTCACTAAGAATGCCAATGCATGTTCTGTGTTCAGGGCAACAACACAAAGGCCCACAAGTGCTCTGTAGTCCTACTCTTCAATGTCTCCCAAAGCTCATGTGTGGAAGGCTCAATCCACAGTCCATAGAACTATCAAGAGGAGGTGGAGTGTATACTGGCTGGGTCCTCATAGAAAGAAGACAGGTCACTGAGACCCTGCACTTGAAGAGTAGATTAGGACCTCCTCCTGCCTGACTCACTCTGTCTCCCTGCCGTCAAAAAGTCAAAAAAGATTGCCTCCATGATGACTGACTCCCCACAAGTCCAGAGCCAAATGGCCCTGAGCCAAACTAGGAATCTGTTGAAACTATGAGCCTACTTACACCTTTCCTCCTTTTAAATTGAGTATCTGAGCTATTCGGTCACAGGGATGGAATACTTAGTAACACAACTACCAGTCTATCAGGCCACTTGCTGCATTTAACAAAAATAGGGAAATGGGCTGAGGATATAGCTCAGCGGCTCAGTGCCTGCCTAGAAAGCTCAAGGTCAGGAGTTCCATTCCTAGCACCAAAAAAAGATAGGGAAGTGGTTGTATCCTTTGAGGCATATTAGAAACAAGTGCAGAAAAATAGTGAGACTTAACAAAGATGCAAGGAGAAAGTGAAGAAAACATGCTGAATTTTAATGCCATGTTCTTCTATATCATAACTGGGACACTTACCTCCTATTACCTTCCTATCACTAGGACTTACTGTGTGGTCTAAATGACAGAGATTGAAGGGAGAGTGATAGAATTCGTAATTTATAAAATATGTTTCTTTTCTTAAATCTAAATCATTATTTTTATTGTAAAAATGCAAAGTTTTTAAAGAAGAATCACTTATAACCTTTACATCAATATACAATTTAATTGTGAATGTTTTGCATGTTAACTTGTGCATATATATATATATGTTTATAAAAATTCAGTATATATAGGTAATGCATTTTAAAAATCATAGAACACATAGAAGATAAACGAATATCTAGGAAGAGAGCTAAAGTTTCTTAGACTTGTCTATTATGAACAAATCAAACAAAAGCAAATGCTGGAGGCACTGTGGAGAAAAAGGAACCATTCTCCACTGTTGGTGGGAGTGTAGACTGGTGCAATCACTGTGGAGATCAGTGTGGAGGTTCCTCAAAAAAAAAACAAAACAAAACAAAACAAAACAAATAAAACTAGAGCTAAAAGTTTCATTTGATCAAGCTGTTTCCCTTCTGGGTATCTTCCCTAAAGAATTAAAAGTGTCATACCATAGCACTATATGAGCACCCTTCTTTATAGCAACACAGTTTTTAACAGCTAAATCTTTCAAACAGCCCAATGCCCATCAACTGATGAGTGGATAAAGATGTGAGGAGTTTTTATAGAGTGGAGTACTACATAGTCATAAGAAGGATAAATTTGAGATATTTCTTGGTGAATGAATACACCTTTAGATCATACTCAAGTGAAATAAACACACATGTGTAAATATCATATTGTTTCACTGTTATGAGAAACCAAAAGCTCTTCGAGAAAGATACCTAGGAGGGGGATCACTGGATCAAGTGAAATTTCTAATTTTTATTCTTTCATAAATTGCCACAATGATTTCCTAATGGTTGCACTTTACTATTTTACATTACCACCAACAGTGAAGGTGGGTCCCTTTTTCACCACAGCCTCACCAGCATTTGATATTATTTGATTTCTCAATGATGGCAATTCTTTCCAGAGTAAGATGAAATTTTACTGTTGCTTTAATTTGCATTTCTATAATGGCCACAAATGTGAGCATTTTTTCATATACTTGTTGACCATTTATATTTCTTCTTCTGTGAAGTCTTTGTTTATTTCTCTTGCTCATTTCTTGACTGCATCTTTAATTTTAGGTGGATTAATTTTTTCTTTGAGTTCCTGATATGTTCTAGATACTTGTCCTTTGTCTGAGCAGTAGCTAGCAAAAAATTTATTTCCCATTCTGTATGTTGACTCCTCACTCTATTGATTGAGTCTTTTGCTGTATGGAGCTCTGTTTTCTGATATAATCTCATTTGTTTATCTTTGCTGTTATGTGTTGTGTGGTAGAGGTTTTAGAAAATCTTTTCCTACACCTATGTCTTCAAATGTTTTACCCATTTTATCTTTCAGTAGGTTCAATGTTTATATCTTGGATCAATTTTGATTTTAACTTAGTGTATAGTGAGAGGTAAGAGTCCAGTTTCAATCTTCTGTACACAAATACCCAGTTTTCCCAACACCACTTGTTTAATATGCTATCTTTCCTCCAACATATGCCTTTGACCCCTTTGTCAAGGATCAAATAGCTGAACGTGTTAGGAAAATTTTCAGGATCCTCAATTCTGTTCCTTTCATCTATGTGTCTGTTCTTTGTCCCAGTACCATGCCATTTTTAATCTCTATTGCTTTTCCATATAGATGGAAGTCAGATATTACTATGCTTCTTGCTTTGCTCTTGTTGCCCAACATTGCTTGCTCTACTCTGGGTCTCTTCTGGTTCCACATGGATTTTAGTATTACATTTTCTAGATCTGTAAAGTATGTTGCTGGTATTTTGATTGGGACTGCACTGAATTGCCATAGCAGTTTTGGGAGTATTGTCATTTTGAAAATACTGAGTCTGCCGAGAAGCAGGTGATGTCTTTATATTTTCTGGTGTCTTCAGTCTCTTTTTCTAGAGTCATGTAGTTTTCTTTGTAGAGATCTTTCACTTCTTTGGTTAGGTTAATTCTGAAGTATTTCATTTTTCTGGAAACTACTGTGAATAGTATTATTTTCACAACCTCCTCATCCCACGCATTGTTGGTATGAATAAATGCTAATTATTTGGGGGTATTTATCTTATATCCTGCTGTGATCCTGAAGTTCAATATTTATTCTGAGAGTTTTTTTGGTGTCTTCCATGTAGAGTATCTTGTCATATGTAAATAATGATAATCTTAGTTCTTCATTTCCTATCCATGTCCCTTTTACTTCTTTCTCCTGCCTAGTTGCTTTGGCTAATGTTTAGGGTAATATGTTGAATAGAAAAAGCAATAATAAAAAAAGAAGAAGAAGGAAAGGCAATAGTAGTCATCTTTGATTTATTCCTGATTTTAGGGGAAATTCTTTTAGTTTTTCCCATTTAGTTTGGTGCTGGCTATTGGTTTGTTATATATAGCTTTAATCACATTCAGGTATGATCTTGGTATATCTGTTTTCTTCAGGGTTTTTCATCATGACGTGGTGTTGGATTTTGTCAAAAACCTTTCCTGCATCTATTGATATGATCATATAGTTTTCAAACTTACTCCTGTTTATATGATGTACTATATTTAATGACTTACATATTTTGAATCACCCTTGCATCTCTGGAGTGAAACCTACTTAACCATGATGATAGTTTCGAAAATGTGCTGCATTCTGTTTACTGATATTTCATTGAGAATTTTTGCATGAATGTTCATTAAGGATGGTAGCCTATAGTTTGTGTTTTCAGTTGAGTTTGTGATCAGGCTGATACAGGCTTCCATAAATGAGTTTGGGAGCACACCATTCCTTTCAATTTCTTTGAAGAGCTTGAGGCATATTGGTGATATAACAACCTTAAATGTTTTGTAAAATTCGGCAGTGAATCCATTACATGTTGAGCTTTTTTTAGCTGGTAAATTCTTTATTAGTATATCGATTTTGTTGCATGTTATTCAGTTGTTAAGCATATTTACATCTTCTAGGATTAGTTTTGCTACTTTTTATGTGTCTACAAACCTGATCATCTCTTCAAAATTTGATAATATTTTGGAATACAATTATTTAAAATAGTTACTGTCTTCTGGATTTCCAGTGTCTGTTGTAATTTAAAGTTTTTCATTTCTAATTGAATTGATAAAAGTCTTTTCTCACCTTCACTTGGTAAATCCGGCTGAGTGCTTCTCTATTTTATTTATTCTTCCAAAGGACTGGCCCTTCAATTGGTTGATTTTTTTTACTCCATTTTTAGTCTCAATTTTGTTGATTTCCATGCTCATCTTTATAATTTCTGTCCTTAATTTTGGTTTGGAGCTGGTTTTTCATTGCTTCTCAAGTATCTTCAAGATTTCTTATAAAGTTATATGTCTCACATGTTTTCCTAATGTGAGCATTGATTGCAATGAATTTTCCTCTTAGAACGCTTTCATAGTGTCCAAGAGTTTTCCATGACTTATACTATCTTTGTCATTAACTTCGATAAATTTATTAACTTCTCATTTGCTTTCTTCTGTGACTCATTGGTTATGTAGGAGTACATTTTTAATTTTCTAGGAGCTTTTGCTTTTTCCAAAATGTCTTCTGTCATTGATTTCTGTTTTCATTGTACAATGGTCTGATTCTAGGCATAGGGTAATTTCTATTCTTTTATATTTATATAAGTAGGGTTTGTGGACTAGTATGTGGTCTATTTTGGAAAAGGTACCACATGCTGTTAAAAGAATGCATATTCTGTTACAGAGGAATGGAATACTCTGTATATATCCGTTAAATTCATATGTTCCTATGGATGTGTCTCAGCTCTGAAGTTTTTTACTGTTTCTTTATTTAATATCTTTGCAAAAGTGGGGTGTTAAAATCCTCTACTATGGGGGCTGGGGATTTAGCTCAGTGGCAAAAGCGCCTGCCTGGCAAGCGCAAGGTCGTGAGTTCGGTTCCCGATATCGGAGAAAAACAAAAAAAACAACAACAAAATCCTCTACTATGATTGTTTTAGTGTTTATTTGTTCCTTTAATTTCAGCAGTTTTTCTTTTATGAAGATATTTGCTCCAAGTTTTGGTGCATATGTGTTTATCAACTTTATCTCTTCTTCTTGGATTGTTGCCTTAATTAATAGGTAGTGACCTTTGTCTCTCCTAATCACTTTAGCTTAAAGTTTACCATATCTCATATTTGATTGCTACCCTCTGCTGGTTTTGGGAGTCCTAGTACATGAAATGCTGTTTTCCATTCTCTAATTTTTAGTCTATGAATATCTTTTTGGATTAGATGAGTTTCTTGAATGCAACTGATTGTTGATTCTGGTTTTTGATCGATGCTGCCTGTCTGCATCTTTAAATTGGAGAGCTGAGGCTGTTACCATTGAGAGCTACTCTTGAGATATGTCAGTATTTTACTGTCATTAACTTCTTTATATGTTGGACTATCCTTTGTTTTACTTTTCTTGATTTTTTATTGCTTTTCCTCCATTGATTTGTGAGTTTCTTCTTTGTTTTTAGCTGCATCAAATTCATGCTTTTCTCAAGAATATACTTCAGTGTTTAATTCATTCATGGTTTAACACTCATATATCTTCTAAGCTTGCCTTTTTCATAGGAATTACTTATTTCTTCATCAATTTTAAAGGTTAGCTTTGCTAGATAAGTTAATCTGGGTTGGAAGTTATTTTGTCCTAGGGCTTAAAATACTTTACTTCAAGCTCTTCTGGACTTCTGGGTTTGTGTTAAGACATCTGCTATAATTCTAATTGGTTTCTCTTTATATGTGATTTTTTTTCCTTTGACTGCTTTTAAAATTTTACTGTCATTAACTTCTTTATATGTTGGACTATCCTTTGTTTTACTTTTCTTGATTTTTGTTGTATTTTTGTACCATTTTCTCAATGGTTTTTTTGTTGGGTATATGGTAATTTAATAAGGGTATGCCTTGATGAGCTTATTTTTTCATTATAATTGTTTGGTGTTCTGTAAGCAGCATTTATTTGTATTTTGAATGCAACAAAATCGTATTTTAAACTCTCATCTTATATTTAGAAAATTTTCTTGCATAATTTCTGTAATTATTCTGGTGAATCCATCTGTGCTATCTTCTCGTTTTTCTCTAACTCTGATTACCCTTAGATTGCTCTTCTTGTTCTCATCCAGTACCTGCTGGATAGTCTTCTATTGTTCTCTTATTTTCTATTTTAACTTCTTTGAGCTCTTTATTGTAATTCACTATTTTGTCCTTAATATTAAACACTCTGTCTTCACATCAGTCACTTCTACAATGCATAAATTCTATACAGTTTTTTATTTGAAGTATTTCTGTCTGACATCTTTTCAAGGATTCCATATCATTATTGAGTCTGTCATTCATGTTATGAACTGTTTTGTTTAGTTCATCCAGGTTTTTACCTAATTCCCTGAAATTTACTGTGGTTATATTGAGTGAAATTGCTGTACATTTTTGGTTCATTTCCTCTTTCAACTCATCTATTTTCTTCATTCTTTCTATGAACTTTTCATAGATTTCTGCTACTTGGTATTTGTTTTTTTCTCACTTTGTGACCCCTTGATCTTCCTTGGGAGAGTTGAGAATATGCAGAGATCTTCTATTTCCTTGCTTCCCCATTCACCTATGTATATTCTTTATAGATAGATATGATATGGATTGGATAGATAGATAGATAGATAGATAGATATAGATATAGATATATAGATATCCTTTTGTTTTACCCTTCCTTTTATGGGGGTACTGCAGGTCAGAGACCAGAGAAGTGAGGAGAATTTGTGGCTTATAGGGGTTTATATAAAGATTTTTAGTAGCATATTGCCTCACCATGAATAACTCAGCTTTTATGCCCAGTGCTAGTATTTATTCCTCCAGTTATTTACTTTAAATGATTTCTACTCTGCCCCTGTGTTTTGCCAAATTAATTATTTCTGATTATAGCACAATCCACCGATTCAATTTTACAACACTTCTATAAGATAGACCTTGCAGTTATATGTCCCACCCTGTCTGTCCTCTGTACATGCTATGACAGTTTATTGTTTGTGGTTCTGTAATGAGGTAGGTGAGGTAGAGCAGGGAGAATGTGAGGTTTGGGATAAGGAATGTTAGACACTAAGAGGGAGATTTGATGGGGAAAGTAGTGGTAGATTGGAAGAAAAGGTTGATGTGGGGTCTGATTTTATTGGAGTGCTTTCAGGTGAGTTGTAGTGTTAATAATGAAAGCTCTCAGAGGATATTTTGTTGGGGCAAGGGCTAGATATGAAAGAACTTGGATTTACTTTGTGATTGGGGTAAAGTATGTGACAGAATTTGCTGATAGAAGGGGAGTAATCTAGGTAATATGGTATAGCCAATGGCTTATGATGGGGAGGACTGAGGAATAATACTAGAGAAAATAAGAGTGACTGTAAGGGAGCTAAGTATGGGGAATATTAAAAGTTAGGAGGAAAAGTTTCTGTGTTTGGGGAAAGAATCAAGAAATATATTAATTATATTCTCTCAGGGGGTTGAGGTAAAAAATTACTAGGGAAAAACAGATATGGGAGAGAATCTAGACACCTATTAATAAGAGCCAATGAAACAATAAAAACAAAAATAATAACTTGATAGACACAGGGAACCATAAGAGAAAATAACATAACCCCAACTTTACTAAATAAACATGCAAAAACTTAAATCTACAAAGTGTCCAGTGGGAACACACATTATATATTCTAATTAAACACTGCATATGTGATTCCTAAGCAGATTCTTTGCCAGAGAATCTGACTGTTTATATCTCAATAGCTTCTCTGATACTTGTATTATAATACCGCAGCTAATTCAAACTTCTTCAGGGCTTCTTTCCACAAGATTCCAGGCATTCCCATAGAGTCTGTTCCAGTCTGAGTGCTTGGGTTAGGAGCTCTTGCTGTCCCTCTTTCTGATTGTGATGGTGGGTTTGGTAAGCAGATTCATTAACATGAAATTATTTATTTTGTATTATTCCTATGCAATGAAATCAGCTACACTAGTAACAGGCTAAGATAGTTGAGAGATAAGCTGCCATGTGACTCTGACTTTGTTCTCCCTTAAATTTAGATAAGAAATCCATAGTTATAGTGTAAGTATAATAAAAACCCAAATCTTGATCCACAGTTAATGTGTACTAAATGTGATGGCTCTGTATCCTCTAATAGTGAAAAACAGCATTCAGCAGTTACTTGAATCAGTTATCTAAAGCCCAGGGGTTCAGGACCTGATTATGCTAGAAGGGGGAAGAGAAAAAAAGAAAAAGAAAGTTTTTATCCTAAAAAAACTGGGTACAAATTTGATGGTGAGAAATGAGGATGGGAAAAGATTCTATGACTGATATAAGTATTGGAGAAAAAGATAAAGGGAGACAAACGAATGTGGGAGAGGAAAGAAGAGAAAAATTGAGAATGAGTAAGACATAGTAGAAAGAAGTTGGGTAAAGAGACATGGATTAATGTAGGAGGAGTAGAAAGGGACAAGGGAGAATTCTCTTACCCTCTATAAACTATATTGGGAGAAGAAGGGCAAGAAGAAGAGAAGCACATATGCACACACTCATGAAAGAAAAAAAGGTGAGATAGTGGAATAAAAATACGGGGCAAATGTGCAGAAAGAGGAAAATAGCAAAGGATAAAAAAGTAAAATTAAATTTAAAAATAATGCAATCAAATAAAGAATAATAAAAGGAAGTTTTCTAGTGTTTTTGAACATGTGGCTCTTTTCCTCAGCCTAAGGTTAAAGAGCGGAGCACGAGTCAGGGTGTGTCCCCGTTCACGTTGGAAATCTCAGTCCAATCTGAGAACAGTGCTGGGCGTAAGATCTGCTCACAGTTAAAACACAGTGCTGGGGCTGGGGATTTAGTTCAGCGGCACAGCGCCTGCCTGGCAAGCGCAAGGTTGTGAGTTGGATTCCCGGTACCGGCAAAAAACAAACAAACAAACAAATAAATAAATAAATGAAACACGGTGCCATTGTGAGCTCGGTGCCAATAATACTAGAGAAAATCAGAGTGACTGTAAGGGAGCTAAGTATGGGGAATATTAAAAGTTAGGAGGAAAAGTTTTTGTGTTTAGGAAAAGAATCAAGAAATATATTAATTATATTCTCTCAGGAGGTTGAGGTAAAAAATTACTAGGGAAAAACAGATATGGGAGAGAATCTAGACATCTATTAAATAAGAGCCAATGAAAAAATAAAAACAGAAAAATAATAACTTGATAGACACAGGAGTGTCGCTCAGGCTGAACCTGGCCTCTGACTGTAGGAGCCTGGTCTGTGCTCACCAGCCTCTGCTTCTCGGGGGGACTCACCACTCTCCAACTGCTGGCAGTTGCCCATGACTGCCTTTCCCTCATCCGCTCTGGGAACTTGGCAGTGCGAAGCAGCCACAGGGCTGCGCTGGAACCCAGGTTCAAACGCTCAGCCCTTCCCTGCAATGAGGTCCCTGCCAGCTCTTGCTCCGCGATGGTGGCTGTAGGTGTTTGTGCTGAGGTCGCTCACCAACTGTTCACTGTGGAAGGCCGCTTTTGAAGCAGTGCCCAATGTTTTCCTAGTTGTTTCCTACTGCTGATGAGTCCTTCAGTCCTGATGCAGTTCTCTGGTTCTCCATGAGCAAAAAAGTTGTTACTTCCACTTGTCTCCCAGCTGGTAGCTAGCCCGCCCCTGTCAGTGGCACTGTGCGGTCTCTCCTCTGTTTTGCGATCCTTCTGTGTCGCTTAGTCCTATTGTCTTTTCCTCTGTCAGTTCCCTGGGGGTTCCCAGGTGACTTCCATTCACTTCAATTCCTCTCCAAACTATTGTTTTCCAGACTCTAGCCACTTTGTCCTGGAGAAGCTGGGTTGGCATTCACTGGTCCGCCATTTTGGGACCAGTTCCTATATTTCCTATCACTGAAGAAAGAAGTAAGTATCTCTCTTGGAAAATATGTAAAGTTAATGCTTCAGTGTTACAGTGACGCTCACCAATCACTTAATTTCATATCATTTTTCATCAAAACTTCATCACAGCTACATGCACTTACAAAGAGAATTAACAGCAGAGATTTCAATTGTATGAATAAGTTTGAAATTAAAAAAAGAAAGAAAATATGGAAAAATTTGACTTTTGAAAAGTTAGTATGTAAATTCACCTACCAAATCTATGCTTGAAGTGATTTTTAACACAAAAATTACCACTTAGAATTACAGACAGAGAATAATTGTTCCATAAAATTGTAACCATTTCACAGAAGGAAAAACAAAACAAAAAATCATTTAAAAGGAAAACAGAACGTTGAGAAAAAATAACAGAGAGGTGGTGAAACTAGCACCTATTTAATCTATTAGGTAATAGATTAAAACTCAATTATATTATTATTATATCAAGTGAAAATTGAATATTTTCTATTAAAGTATTATAATTATCAGATTGCTGATTAAAAAATAAACAGTATATCCTTTACAAAACATACCACTACAATGAGAATACCAAAAAGTCAAATGAAAATAAAACGTTATAAACACTAAACAAAAGATTACAAAATTATTAAAAGTAAAACCTTATAAACACTAAACAAAAGATTACAAAATTATTGAAAAAACAATTAGAATTTATTTTCATGTAAAAAAAGTTAGAATTAAAGAGACAGATTTCATAACAATAAAAGGACCAATTCATCAAAAATATACCTCCACTCATATGTCTATGTGTATATTATATGGAAGATATGTATCACCAAGATATATATTCTATGGTGTTGAGAATTTTAAATGCACATTCCTCTTGCATAGTGTATTATACCATAATATATTGTACTATTTTATGGTATTATTACGTGCATCATATGTATATAGATAGCATAGCTTTAAAAATAGAAAGAACATATTTCAAAAAAAGAATTGTAGAACGAATGAATATAAAGATTTGTTCACATTGCTGCTCTCAAGGTGTAATTATCATTCAATGAAATGCATAGATCTTAAATTATAAGGGTCCTGGCAGATGCATATGTGTACCATGTAACCCACTCCCCTGTGAGAAGGTGGAATATCTCAGTCATCCTAGAATTTTCCTTCCTGTCAAACCTGCCTTGCCAGACGCAATCTCTGTTTTAAAATTTTTACCATGTATTATTTGATTCTTATGTATAGTTTAATACAAAATAGAGTCAAGTTGTCTTATTCTTTGACTTTTTGCTTTCAGTATATTGATTTTGAGATTCAACTGTTTGGTTGTATGTACCAATTCTTTGTTTTTTACTGCTGAGTAGTACAGCCTTTTATTGAATTAATACACCACTGCTTGCATATATATCCTCCTGTTGATGAACATTTGGGCTGCTTCCATTTGACTATTAACAGAAAAAAGCTGTTGCTACATTCTCATATAAGACTTTCTGTGGGTTTTGTTCCATATAATTTGTAGAACTGTTGAGTTGTAAGATCGGTGTATATTTATCTATCTAAACCACCCCATCTGTTTCCAACTAGTGACAACCATTGTTCCACCATGTTGAGAAACAGGTGAGAGTTCTTAGCCTACATACTCTTTGATATTGGATGCCTCAAATATTTTTCATTGTAGTCATTCTGGGGTCTAAAGTAATATTTTTGTTTTTATTTTAATTCCCTTTTCTTATTGACTAACAATACTGAGGACTTCTTTTCCTGCTCACTGCCATTTCTATATTTCCTTTTGTGAAATGATTATTGCAACTCTTTTTGCACTTTTCAGAGTTGTCACTTTCTATTATTATGGAAGAGAGGCCTTGAAAATGTACATATATCAAAAACTTTTTTGCATAGCTTATGATTTTCATACTATTTTTCTTAAAGGTGAATTCCAATGAACAAAACATTTCAGTTTTTAAATGCTCAAATTTGTTAATTTTGTTTCTTTTAAGGTCAGTGTTTCTAAGACTGATGTGAAAAGGTTTTCTCAAGCAAAGGTTTTGAAAATATACTATTACATGTTATAGAAGTTTTATTGTTGAGTTTTTATGTTTATGGCTAAGCTTAATATGGAATTAATATTGTGTGTGGTATATACGGAAGTATATGGTATGTTATATGAATAGTCACTTGTTTCAGTATCCTTTGTTGAACTGTCTTTCTTTGACCATTGAATTACTTTGGGCTTATGATAAAATCATAGAGCATATTACTGTACATCTCTATCTGGATTTCCTATCCTATTTTATTGCATTAGTAATCATTATTGCAATATATTTTTTGAACCTTTAAAGACCGGTCATTTAGATCCTCAAGCTTTGTTTTGACTAAGATAGATACTTGGTATTCCATACAATTTTTTCCAAAAGGAGACAACTGAAGATTTTAATGGAATTGTGTTAAATCTATACATCATTTTGAGAGAACAGAAATTTTAATATTCAATTATACAATATTTAAACATACTGTCTTTCTTTTTAAATATAGATTCTCAATTTATATTGGATGTTCATCAAGAAATCTTAAAGACAATCTTGTTTCCTTTTCCTGAATGCTTTATGGCTTTTCAGTGTTCTATGCATATATATATTTTAATTTTCTTTTTGAGACAGGGTCTCACTCTGTAATTCAGGCTGGTCTTAGACTTATTATGTAGCCCCAGGCTAGCCTTGAACTCGTGGTGATCATCCTGCCTCAGCCTCCTGAGTGCTGGGATTATAGCATATGCCACAATGCCCAGCTTTGTTTTCATTGCATATTTCAAATTTCTATTAATGTTACAGAAAAACTATTTGATTTTAATTTATTGACCTTGTATTATATTACCTTGCTAGATTTATTAAATCCAGAGACTCTTTTACATAAATTTCTTAGAATTTTTGGTGTATTTCATTGTCTTACCTAAAATTACAGTTGGAGATCTTTCTTTTCATGTTGCTTTTTTTCCCCATGTGATTACACTAGTCAGGACCTCCATTAATATCTGAATTGAAATAAAGAACAGATATTCTTGCTTTTCCTCATTAGGTGAGAAACATTTAATTTCTCTTCACTAAACATGATATCGGCTATGCATTTTTCTTGCATATCATATACTACTGTTGAAGAAATTTCTGACTGTTAATAAGTTTCAGTGCTAGGGTATATCAAGTGCTTTATTGGGAAGATGATACAGGTTTTCTTCTTCATTTTGGCATGATTGTTACGTTGATTGATTTTTAAATGTAAGGCCAATCTTGTACTCCTGGAATTAAGGAGTCTTATTTCATCATGATATTTTAGATTTTTCTATTTTTCTGGATTTAATTTGCTAATATTCTGGTAAGATTTTTGAGTCTATGTCAATGAAGGTCATAATATTTTTGCTTGGTTTTGGAGAAAAGGTATGATGATGAAGCTTGTTTGTGTCAACTCAGTTGGCTTAGGTGCCTCACCGTGGATTGGTAAAACACAGTTCTCTGGGCTTGAGTGGGCCATGAAAGCATAACCTTAGCTACTATATGTGATCCTTGCCCTTCCTCTCTGGTGCTATGCCCCTGCTGCTTCCCAATCTTTCTGAAATAAGCAGCTTTGCTCTACCACACCCTGCCACCATGTTGTTTCTGCCTTGAAGCCAGATAACCATGGATTGAATCCCCTTAAACCATGAGAACAATTATTTCTTTCCTCCTGTAAGTTTTGAACACTAGATATTGTATCCAGCAACAGAAAACTGAATAATACAAAGGATAATACTGAATTGGATGGATTATAACATGATTGACTAACAAATAGTATTCACTCCACTTTGTGAAAATGTTTGATAGTGTTAGTTCTTAGATAAACTAACAAAATTCACAAGTTAAGTGAATTTTAAAGAGTGCATATGACCAGACTTATAAGTGAAATAAATAGGACCACATGTGTAAACATTATATTTAGTGCAAGAACCTGAAAGAGTAAATAAAACCCAAAATGTACAATAGATACTATGAAAGGGAAAGAAATTGCCCAAAGGTTGGAATAACTTGGATGAAGGGAAGAAGAAAAAGAAAGAAAGAAAGAAGGAAGGGAAAAATATATGCGGATAGCTGGGACAACTGAACTGGTGTCTAATGGCTAATTGAAAGGAACAGTTAAGGCCTATTTTTTTTCTTTTTGACCAATTCTTCATGCTTATATCTGGTAATCTGAACAACTAATTTGAAGACAACAATATGCAATACAACAACCATTGGTGAATTACTACCATCTTGTGAAACTCTGTATCATTTCTAATGGTTTTTTAAAATTCTCTTTAATAGTTTGATCAATCTTGTGTTCTTACATCTGGTAATCTGAGCAACTTTCCTGAAGATAACAATATGTTGTATAACAACCACTGTTAATTCCCATCATTTTGTTCTGAAACCCTCTATTGTTTTTATTGTTTTTGCTTTGTTTTGTTTTTGTCTGTTGTTGGTATTTTGCTGTTGTTCTGTTTTACTATCCTTCTCTTTAAAATAAAATTTAAAAAGAGTTCATGTGAGAAAGTGCTTAATTGTCAATGCTATTTTTAGTATTAAGGCTTATGTAGGTTTTGTATTTCTTCTTTTTCAGTTTGAATCATTTGTCTTTCAGAGACTTTTCCTTTCTTTAAGGTGTCAATTTTCTTAGCATAAAATTGTTCATAGTTTTTTATTATCTTTTTTACGCTTGACTCTTTTATTATTCTTAATATTGGGAACTTTTGTCTTCTCATTTTTATTCCAATTTTATGCTGAGGCAAACCAAAGTTTTAGTAATTTCATTGACCTTTAAAAAGAACTAAGGATTTTTGCTATTGTTAATAATTTATGTTGTTTGCCCTTTTTGCATAATTGTCCTTTGGTATCTTTGTATTTTCTTTTCTTCTACTTACATATGGTTTAAATTTGCTTTTGAAAATTTCATTTTAAGTGATATGCTTCACTATTTTATTTTAAAACATTTTCGTTTATACTTCAAGTAATTATAGCTATAGAAATTCCCCTCAGCACACTGTTCGTGGAATATTGTACCAGTTTTGATATGTTGTACGTATTTTAATTATCTTTCAGTTTTAAATATTTTATATTTCCACCATTCTTATTTCTTTAACTCATAGAAATGTGTTACTTAATAGTTGGCCATTTTCCAGACAATTTTATTGGTATTGATTTGGAAGTTGATATTATTGCCAGAAAATGTACTTTACAAGGTTTCAGTTTTATTGAATTTGCTGAGATTTGGCCTAGCATGTAGTCTAACTTGGATCATGTGGCATATTCCACAAAGAATATCTTTTCTTCATATTGTGATTTAATATGCTATAAGCTCCAAGTGATTGACAGCAATGTTTAAATCTTGTGTGCCTTTACTGAACTTTTGCTTTTATCTCAAGTACCTAGAAAACAAAGATAAACTCAGTGACTCTAGTTGTAGATTTGGCTATTTCCTATTTTGGTTCTATCAATGTTTTCTGCATGCATTTCAAGTTCTGCAATTAGCTATATAGAAATTTACATGAATTACGTTTGGTGAATTTATCCTTTTATTCTTATGAAATATGTCTTCCTTTTGAATTCTTAGGCCATTTAAATTTCATGGAGTTATTTATATGGTTGACTTTAGATACTGTTCTATAGTTCCTGCCTTTTCCATTAATTGAACAATTTTAATATCACTTTATTAAGATTTGCATACTCATTTTATTGATCTAAGAGTTATAAGATATACTTTTAATATACTACTTTTACCTGATAGCAGTCTACTTTGAATTCCTATTATATCACTTCTAATATGAGAACCTATAACAGAATATCATAGCAAGGGGATTATGAACAACTGAAGTTTGCTTCACAAGACTCACAATGAGGAAGTTCAGTACCAAGATGTTGACAGTCTCAGTAATTTGAGAGATATGTCATTTGAGAGATATGAATTTTAAAAATGCTGAAATGACATCTCAATTCAGAAAGAATGGTTTATCATCAAGGAATCGATCAATAACAAATGCTAGTGGGGCTGTGGGGACCCTTCTCCACTGTTGGTGGGAGTATAGACTGGTGCAACCACTGTAGAAACCAGTGTGGAGATTCCTCAAAAAACTAGGATCAGCAGTCCCATTTGAGCCAGTTATACCCTTTCTGAGTATCTTCCTGAAAGAATTAAAAACATCACAGTATAGCAATATATGTGCACCCGTGTTTGTAGCAGTGTAGTTTGTAACAGCTAAATCTTGGAAACAACTCAAATGCCCATCAACCAAAGAATGGATAAAAATGATGTTTTTGTTTTGTTTTGTTTTGTTTTGTTTTTTGTACAATGGAGTACTACTCAGCCATAAAGGAGGATAAACTTGAGACATTTCTAGGTAAATGGATGGACCTTGAGACCATACTCTTAAGTGAAATAAATCAGACACACATGTATAAACATTGCATTGTCTCCCTGGTGTAAGAAACTGAAGAAGTAAATAAAGAACAAAATGTACAATTAGATACCATAAAATAGGAAAAAATTATTCCAAAGGAAAGAGGAGCTAGGGTGTAGAAAGGGGGAAAGGAAGGAAGGAAAAGGAAGAACAATTTTGAAAGGATAAAATGGAAACAAATCTTTGTAAATAAGAAGAGGAAGAGAGGCTGAAGGGAGAGGAGGTATTGGGAAAAAAAAGAGGAACCAAAATATATCATATACAGGTACAAATTCCCTATGATGAATATGATGATCTTCATTTATATTTAAATTATCCCAATAAACTTAATTTAAAATAAAAATATTTTGAAGTACATGTAACAGAACTTATTATTTTAACCATTTTAAATGTGTAGTTCATTGGCATTAAATACATTCTCTTCGTCATAGAAGAGAGACAGGAGCTCTCTTAGGCTTTCTTCTGTACAGGCAGTCATTCCAATTAGGAGGGCTCTAATCGCAGTGCACAACCACCTTCTGAAAACCCGTCTCCTAATACTAGCACACTGATAGGTAAGGTTTCCACATAAGACTTTTGGGGGGACACATTCAGCCCATAGCAATGGTGTTAGAGTTTAGGATAGTGGTCGTCCTTTGGGGAGGAAACAGACATGAGAGAACTTTCTAGTTTATTGCCCTTATGAAAATCTTAGAACTAGAACATATCTACATATTTCTATATGTCTGCTATGTACACTTTTCTGTATGTCCATTATAATTAAATAGAAAGTTTAAAAATTTAAGTGACTAAAGTTCAACAAGAATGATTTCTGCTGTGCTTTACTGCTAAAGCAACACTAATTTAGAAATAAGCATGATAAGAAAATCAAAATAATTACAGAATTAAATAATTATAGTGCATGAGGAACACACAGATACTTTCCTTTATTTAGCCTCTTTTAAAATATTGACTAATACAGGCATGTATTTGGTTCATTTATTCATTAAATTCATCTATACATACTCTGTAGTGGGCTTTTCCTAGTCTCCAAATTCAGACTTTTTTCTCTCTTTTTTAGACAAAGATGCATGTAAGTGGAAAGTGGTGTGTGTGTGTGTGTGTGTGTGTGTGTGTGTGTGTGTGTGAAGATATGCTGGCAGAAGCTCTACAGAAAGCTGGAATGCAAAAGCAAAGCTCTTTCTCCTCCTCTTTGCCCTAACCCCAGCTGCAGTTCCCCACCTCAGCCCACCCCCACACCATATGTTTCAGAAGACCAGATGAAATTTGGTGCTGACTGTAGAGAGAGAATGTGAAAGAAATGAAGAAAAAAGATATTTGCATTTGGTGAGTTAGCAGAGGGATAATGCAGATATTTTGAGAGAGAGTAACCTAATAAATGCTCTCTGTTTGGACTTTCAAACGTCCCTTCACAAGTTTTTCTATGGTCATAAAACACTTTAATTTTGTGCTCAAAATGAATTTTCAAGTGTATTCAATTTATTTCATTCTGTATAATATGTGAGCACTTTAAAGAATATATAACAGAAAAAATTCTATGCTAACTGGAAAGTAGTACAAAGAATTATAAGGATAAGAGTGACTGACTTGTTTCTTAACTTCTAAGAAAAAATAGAAACTAAGACGTGAACATGCAAATATTTGCTTCAACTTATAGTTTCTCCAAAGAATTGAGAAAGAATAAAATGAGCAGACACTGAGAAAGAACACTAAGTAATCCAGGGCTAAGCACGGAACTCCAAAAGTTAGTTGCTCTTAGGTATCACAAAGATTTTCAATCTAGTCTCACTAGGAGCTTATGAAAAATCCCTAAGATACAGCACACATTTAAAGAGCTGGGAAAGGTATTTTATTCAAGTCAGTTTTTCTGTGGAAGTTTTGGGTGCTAATTACTTGATTCTTTTTTTTCCCCCTATAACATAATAAACAGCACAAATAGAGATCAAGTTATCAGCTTTAAAAGTAACTCTCTAAACAGCAATTCTTAACAGACAAGGTTCTCAAGTAACACTAACTTAGCAAACAAAGGCGCCATCTCAGGATCAAAGTAGTTTTGTTCCACTTCTCCAGTCTAGATCTTGGGATTAGGCTGCCTAAGTGTACAAAATGGGCTCTTAGTCCATTTACCTAGCTTACAAACCTAGTTACAAAAGGAATGGAGGATGTAAGAGAGAGGAATTGGTGTCAGGCAAATGTCTGACAGGTGCTTAAGCATGGAGGCAGGAAGCAGAAGAAAAACTTGTGAAAGCGAATAGGAGGAAGCAAGATTGAGAGGGGCAACTGTCATACCACAATGCAAACCTAGCAAATGTCTCTTCCAGGCCGACAGAGAGAACACTGACCATTATGGACAGTAGGAGTGCTGCTTTGGGCAGAAATGGCAGGCCTTCTTAATGCTTTGGCTGCGTGCCAGCCCAAAAATACCAGCAGAGGCTGAAGGAGATCCTAGAGGAGGTGAAAGCTAGAAGCTCTAGGTTAGTCATACTCCTAGAAGCTAAGAGTCCTTTTTCTTCAAAAGTATATTTGTTAGTCTGTTTATTTAAATTAACAAATAAAAGTTTATATATGTTTGGTGTACAATGTGACTGATAATGCCAAAAGTCATTATTCCAATACTTAAGATTTATTTGAGCTATGCAGGCAACTTTTAGAGTTTAGAAGGTCTTTGTTCCCAAAAGCTATTCATTCCCTGGGAACTCATCAAAAGCCTAGTTTAAGATTGGGAGCTGAAGAATAGCCTGTTTCTGTTTGCTTTTCCGTTTTAATCATCTACTTCTAAATGGAAAACACATTAACCATGAACAAAGTAGTACAAAAGATAAATATCACATCAATGTGTCATTCTGTTTGTAAATATTTTCCACTTTCCTCTTCTGATGCACTCTTCATCGTTCTCTATTCTACTCTTTTTTTTGTGTGTGTGTGTGTGTTTCAGACAGGTTCTTGCTAAAAACTTCAGGCCTGCCTTGAGCTCAGTTTGTAGTCCAGCTGCTGTCAAACGCGCAACGATCCTCCTGCCTCAGCCTCCCAAGTCCTGGGATTACAGGTGTGCACCACCACGCCAGGCTCTCCATTCCACTCTTGCACCCAAAGTGTAACTTTATTGCCTTGGGCTCTCTTATCCTTTGGGATTAATCAGTTGAAGACACATAAGGCATTTGAGCTGGCAATGAATGACATTTTTATTCTCCCACCTTCCTCTCAGCTTTCCCCAAAAGAATAGTCTCAGCAGCTCCTCTGCACAATCACAGCTTCCATCACCATGCCAGCAATTTCTTCTTTTGAAACCTTCAGATCTAGGGATTCCTTAACTGTTTCTATTAATTTTTGTGAGGAATCTTTTTATTAAACTGTTGTCAAGAGTTCCAGTAAATGTGACATTTGTTTCCCTCAGAAACATTACTAATAAATCTATTATATCCATGTAATTTTAGGCCAGCATGATTTATTTCACAATTACTTTAGAATTCCGTAAAGGCAGGAATTATAATTCTTAAAATTCTCTTTTATCTCCTTCCTCCATTATGAGCATGCACTAAATACCTTCTGATAGTTTCATTTAATCAAATAGCTGTACCTTTAGGTAGTATGGATAATAACAAAGAAGATAGACTAGTACATTGTGGAATCTAAAACCACAGTCTAAAACTGACAATTTTCTCATTATAAATTGCAAATTTAATGAATATTTAAAAATGTACTGGTTATTGACAGTCCTGGGTACACCCTTTCTAAACAAATCTAGTCACATCCCAAGTGACGGATGAGACAAAGTTATAGGTAAGCTAAAATTGGAAGATTTAGAAACTCTAAGCACTGGTAGTTTGTTAGTATAATAGTAGAGCAGATCATAACTAGAAATAGGCACAAAAGAAATACAGATGTCATGATCTGAGAGACTATTTTGTCATATTTCTCTCCAGACTTTCTATGAGGCTCTACTCTACCATGGTTTTTATTCTGAGCTTTGAGAATTCCACGTTAACATTTTACAACACAACTTCCTTTTCTTTCAACAGCAACTAATCCTTTACAACCAAATGAATCTAGAGAAACATATTCATTTCTCTCCACAGACTTTGAATGTGGTGTCTGTACTGCTAATGGCATCACTAAGCACATGGGGAACAAGCTGGACTGATGAAGGGCAGATTTACTTTTCTCCCTGTGTGCAGTGAAGACTGGCCTTGTGTTGCAAATGAAGGCATTGTTTTTGAAATCGATTACTGCATTTCTTCTCAAGCAAGGCTGCTAGGCAATCCTGCTTCATGAATCATAGCCATACAGTTTGTTTTTCTTCTCCTGACCCTCACACTCCACACGTCCTCTCATTAATATTTTTTCCTGAATGATGAAAAACTGCCTGATGGATCCCTTGCTTTGCTTGATCCCTTGACCATTTGTACACCTGCTGCTCCTGCTGGTACTTGCCACTGGGATTCTTTTTTTGAAGAGGACAGACAAGGAACATTTGTCATAGCATGGCACTTTGCCACAAAAAGTAAAAGCCTGTCCACAACCTGAAGCATAACAATTGAAACTGTTTCTATGAGTCCCATTAAGCTAAAAAAAATTATAAAATATACCCCACCCATTTCTTTTTTAAAAATATCTGGAACAACTTACTAGTTGTCCCCTTTTCATAATTTTTCAGTCTTATGGCTTAGAGCCACTTCTGTCATTTCAGCCTAGCTTCATGCTCTGGAACCAGATTTGTCAAGGTCAAGGAAAGAGTAAATCACATAAAAAACCTTCAGCCCTATGTGACCTCCATGGTTTTTTGTCTTCTCTTAACAATCTGACGCTACCAATTAGACTTGCACTTTGCTCTAGGGCTCGATACTCATATGCCTTTGATCCAGGAGCAACCATGTAAGTGAAGTTACCTCTGGCTTTATTGTCATGTGTTTTGTGGATATTTGAGAAGCCCTGTTCAAAAATCTCTTTAATTTCTTACAGGACCATGTGCCACTTGGCTCTCACAGTAGCTTGATTGAAATGAACACACTTTACATTTATGTAGAAATATTTTTATCCATATTTATATAGAACAAAGCCATCATAATTCCAGAATCAGTGTCTCTTATTTTTAAGCAGCACTTATCTTCTTCCTTGACATAAAGTGTTCTGAAATACATGGCAATACACATTAAATGAATATCTCAATCACTTTTTAATCTCACTATCCCATTATAAAGTTGGCTAATATTTAGGAGATTTTTACATACTTTATAGTTTTTACATTGCTGAAGTCACCATATACATAAAATTTTCCAGCCTAAAACACAGCATTTGACAAATCTGGAATTTTTTTATATGGTCACATGTTGATTTTTGTCCTCATATGAAATAGGCCCTAAGACTAAGACTTACAGTTAAAATCATTTTAAAGGGAGAAAAGAAAAAAACTTCTCAGCTATAAAAGGATGATCTATAAGAAAACATTCCTTGGGCTTGGAATTGTACAGACCAAAGGGAATAGTTGTAAAAACAGTTCCAGGGAAAGAAAAAAGACTATGATGGTCACCTAAGTCTTCTTAGTTCAGTAAATATCTATTTCATTTCTTCAACTATACAAAATACTAATGGTTCTTTCATAGTAGTAATTGAAGTGGAAAAACTGAGAAATGACCTGAATGGTTACTCTGAGACAGTGCATAGTATGATACATGAACCAACTAAAAAAAAGCAAAGCCTGCCTCCTGAAGATGGATGTTCCTGATGGGGAAAAGCAGGCCTTAATACAGTGGATTTCTGTGTGAAATGCCAATCTAAAAGACAGGTGAAAGTAGAAGCTGCCTTTGCAGCTTCATTGGGAGAGTTCTGGAACCTATTCTCCAAGCCTAAAAAAGTTTCCATATCCTCTGTTCCAGTTTTCCCAGTTAGTATCTCTTTTCCATTAAGGTATTATTTGTTATCATTGGAAATGTGTCATTTCAGTAAACCATTACTTGTTTTGAGCAATCATCTTGGGTAAATCCCTAATGTAGTATAAAGATCTAACTCATCACCACCACAGGTTCAAGACCAAGAGGTGTTACTTACAGTAGAAAAAAAGAATAGGAGGGAACAAGATGTGAGTAACACAGGAGGCTCTGCCAAAGGCCTGAGCATGAGAAGGGAGATTCTGGCTGCGTGTTGATATTAGGTACCCTGGAGCACTGAAGAGCACAGGAGAACAAACAGGAGGGTAGATTAGTGCCCAGAACAGCCTTCTGGTCATGAATCCTAGCCTGCTAACTTCTTAGGAAGAAATACAGATGGGGGAAAAGAACCTCATAGAATATCATTTTTTCATTTTAAAGATAAAATAATGAAAACATCTTAACAAACACAGATACACTTAGAAAATAACAAAAACAATCCAAGCAATACAGAATCTCAGACAAGGTGATAGGAAATTAACAATAGCTGATGTCCTCGATTTGGATACTGAGATAAACAAATATAGACGTGTAAGGCTGATCATACACTTAAACATTAACTGTTCATTTCAATGGAGCAATCAAAGTGAGTAGTGCAACTATGTTAATATCTGTTTTTCAAAAAATACATTTCGATTTGAAAGGTTAAAAATGATAGAAAAGGAAAAGTTACAATTCACAGATCTAACAGGAACTAGGATGCTTCATGCTTTAAAAAATTAATTAGTCAAATGTGTTTCTCTTGACATTACAACAGTGTCATCCATGCGTGAAACAGAAAGCTTTCCTTGGGAGTGATGGCAAGGTTTAGTCATAGCCTGTGGCTCAGACTACTGGGCAGGGCCCCTTCCTGTTGGGAGAGACACGTTCCCCTGTTCCTTGCGACAGCCTTAGCATCCACAGACTGCCTCAGTGTGCAGACTGCACAGTTCAGCACAGAGGTTGCCAAAAATTTTTGGCCTAAGCCTTTTGACTGGTTGTTCATGTAATAAAAATTCCATTTTTCCCAGGATAGTTTATATTTTAATAAAGAAAAATTAGGTGACCTTTAGTCAACTTGGCAAAGAAAGGTGTGGGTAACAGTAGTCCAGAAAAATAATTACAGAGCTTACTGTACCCACTGAAGATTGCAGAGCACCCATCCACAGTCCATGCTCAGGTGACTTAAGGAATGTCCAATCCTTATGGAAATGACACTTGTCGTACTCATCAAATCACGATGCTACACACACTTTGTGAATGTAGAGACTGGGCTTTGGTGATGAAAAAGAGAAAACAGTACTTCTTTAATGAATTGAAGCCACCGTGCTTCAATAGGGTCTAATCCCTATTCCCATGCCACACAGATTCTACCACAGTCTCTGATTGGATACGTAAATATTGGGCAAAAACAGCCACATAACTGAGTGCTACATTAAGTTGATTTGGCATGTCTCATTATGTTCCTTGAGGAAACTCCATATTTCTAGCATAGATGATGCTGCCCACACCTTCTACCCACCCCAATTCTAGCAGAAAATTTGTACCAATATTTTAAAAAAGTAGTCTACTAGGCACACATAGGGATTTTTTTTTCCATTGTCAGAATACAAACTTCCACTTGGACAACAGAATTTTCTTAGACTGAAAGCATGGCCAATTTTCACTTGTAATAGGCATTCCAGTCTGACAGTGGCCATAATAGGTCTATGGTGTGGATCAGCAGAAAACACTTAACCATTCATGAGCTTTTGTTCAACGCTATAACTAGAGGATTTTTGATTGGTTTCTTGTTTTTATGCTCTGGACGACAATGTGGAGGCCACTATCAAGTACAGCACAGATCTGCCTGTCACATACACCTGCTTAAAACAGACTTGGCATTTACCATTTAGTTCCTGTCTATATAAAATTAGTGTAATTCTGACTCAGATTTTTTTGTCCTATGCCTTAGTCAACTCACAGGGCAGTTTCACTTTAGACACAGAGCAGAGTTTGTAATTTTCTTTTATATCTCAAAGGCTATAATTTTCTGTTCTCAATTGGTTTGAAATAATGTATGAAATCTTTTGATCAAATGTGATAATTCAAAAATTATTAAAGATTGTGTAGCTATCAACCCCCACAGTATAACAGATAGTATAGACATAGCCCACAGAAATATCCAGAAAATTGTCTTAATGAACATACGGTTCACATGACCTAGTTTATGAGGTCATTCACTTAAAGCTATTTTGTGTGTTTAAAAGACTATGCCACTGTGGAAGTTATTATTGCCAGAAACCAAATACTTCTAGTTTTCTTTTTAAGTACATTGAGAAACTGGCCAGTGAACTTTGAGTAGAAAAACGTCATTGCAGATTTTAAAAGCTGAGGCATAACAAGCTGATTCTCCTTGATTCTCTCCAATGGACTGAAAGCAGTGTTTCAGACAGCAGCATCCGTGATCATTCCTGCCCCGGAGTGAGGATGATGCAGAATCCTACCCAATGCAAGGTGTCTGCGACTTGAGAAAGACAAATAACCTTTTGTTTTAAGTCATTGTAGTTTGTATGTTGCTACTGCAACACATCTAGTCTGTCATGACTAGTATAGCTACTTAAGTTCTATTTTGCATATGTGAATGTAGAACAGATAGAAGAAAGTGGTAACATTTCTTGGTTGGAATCAGACAATGTACCCAGTGGCGTGCTAACACCTCTTTGGTTCAGTAGGCAACTCTAAGCATGACGAAAGCCAAACACGTTATGACAATGACAGAGGAGAAGTAGTAACTTAGCAAAATTTATTGCTTTCTGGTGTCGTTATGGTCTGATTTAAGTAGCTACTTGTACAGGAGATATTGAAAAGACCACCATTCAAGTGTTAGATCATACCAAATATATTTCATTATAAGAAAAGCACCATCAATAGCATCGAAAAGTTTTACTTCACAATGGAAAGATTTCAATTACTTTGTATAAAATAGAGAATGCTAATTTTAAAGTTTCATATATCACAGACAAACATAAAGCAGCAATTGCCTAAAACCTACCACCCAGAGATAGCCTTGCTTACATGTACAAAGCATCTCTCCTGACATCTCTCTGTATGTATACAAATATGTGTGTACACACACACACATTTTATATAAATGGGAATCTGCTGCTAAAGCAACATCCATTTAATTGTATCTGATATTTGTAGAGCTAACAATTAGCATCCCAGTCTGAACATCATTGAAAATCCTGACCTGCTACAGCTAATTATCTAGACACAGACACAGATAACAAAGATTTTCAAAAGAAGCTAGTATTATCACAGAGAAAATCTAGAGTACTATATATGTTCCAAGGAATTTTGCCTAATCCAATGAACCAGGAACAACTTCTTGAGGAAGTGACATTTTTATAAAATTACTTTGCTTTGCAACACATCAAAATGGTTCTGCATCATAATTTTAAGTAGCTTCATAATATTTCATTTTATGTATTATACTTTTGTAAGTCTATGTTAGGGGACATTCACTTTGTCTCCTTTTTTTAATCTCATAAGACAATGCTATATGGAAACCTCTTAATATGCATTTCTTTGCCCTTATGTTATTTTAGGATAAGACACAAAATGAAATTAAGGCATTAGAAGTTATATATAATTAGGTTATATATAAATGTACATGTGTCTTATATTACTAAATTCATATATATGCTGTATATGTGTGTATATATATGTACATATATTATATACAACATAAATATATACTTCCTACAGAAATGTACCATTTCATGTTCTCACTATCAATGCTTAATGTGACAATTTCCCAAATCCTAGAAAACAGAAAAATATAAATCATTTAAAAATTCTGTAAAATCTGCCAGCATTGTATGTGGGAAAACTTCATTCTGTGTGTATGTCCCTGTTTATCTGTGAGTTAAACATTGGATATAGTGAGCAGGAAAAGTTTTCTTAGATGTCTTAATTAGACACACTTAGGCCAGAATTTGGGAATATTCTCAAGGAAATTCAAGCTCCTTCTGCATTGTGAAGTTTGAGGGATACTATGGTGTAAGACACACTGAGTTATCTCTATGGTAAAGTACAAATTCTATTCTATGGTAAAGTACAATACCTTGCACCTTTAACCTCTTAAAGGCAGTGTTTTGGTAGTCTTCTGTCTAATGCAAACATGTAATAAACTTGGGATGATGTTTTAGCTCATTTAACAGGTTTTCTAGAGGATGTTGGCTTTGTCTAGGTTAGGCCCAGAACAAGAAAGGCATTCATAACACGTCGCACACAGCCTTAGCCATATGAACAAGCAGAGCCAATAATTGTGGAACTGTTTAAGGTGATGAAGGTACTGGATAAAGATGACATCTGGAACTTGCAGGAATCTACACTGGGCGATATTCACAACTGACCACTAGGACTCTAACACAGATCCACATTTTTGCAACAGATAATTATCCACTATTTGATAAAAACTATGGGCCTTGGTAGAGACCAAGAGCTTGACAGTGGGAAACAAGGAACTGTGCAACAAGGGCATTTTGTTATGACCTTTTGTTATATTATGACTGATGTATCTTTCATCCACCAAGTTACATGGTCAAAAAAGAAGCTTCCATGGAGCAGTGGAAATGGTACATCCAGGACTGAGCTTAAAGAGGTCAAGAAAGTACAAATAAAGCACATAAACAAATAGTTACAGAGCTCCAAAATTCCAAGGATTCCTTCCCCTCAACTACAGTCTCATGGCAGGTAGTCTCAGGGGCAAGGTTTTAAACTCAGTTGAAGAGGATGGAAAACTTCCAGCTGGGATCATATATGAGTTGGCCTAGCGCAACAACTGGAGCACTGACCACACGACAGCTGTACTCAGGGCAGTCTCTTAAAAATAGCAATGATAGAAAATTCCCCAAAGAGCAAAGCTACATTTTTATGTGACTATACTTTTGGTGGTTCATTTTGTGTGAAAAACGAAGTGATCTGCTGCCTACTCCTTCATGAACTTCTGAACTATAACAAAGAGCATCATGATGTTTCCATTGTCTGAGAGCCCCTAGATTGAAAAATATGAGGCAACATATTAGAGGGAAGGAGCATGTGGTCGGGCTTATGGGAATGGGCAAAAGGAGCACTGCTGAGAAGCCATAGGCTCCCGGGGTTACAAATTGGCAATTTAGAAAGAACAAATTAAAAGAATGACTATCTTCTTTCCACAGGCTCTATAACCAAGGAGGCTTTCATCACTGACCCAGATTGTTTTGTTTTTCAGAGCAATTTGAGGGTGAAGGGCAGGCATCCTCTCAAGACAATGCTGAGAGTGGCAAGATTAGATTGGATTTATTCCCCAGTGCTTGGTTGTGCTCCCTCTCCCGAGTCTTCTGCTCTCAGGTCAATCTCCCTAAGGATTTCTAACAAGTTTCAAATGAGTTCTTGAAGTTCCATCTTCCTCTGCCTTCTATACTTCCAAAAGGGTTGACTTAGAGACAAACAGTGCAGCACTTTCTAGTACACTCTTTGTGAATCATTGTTTTTTGCTTTTTCCATAATGGGGTTGGGGTGAAAGAAAGGTCATAGAAAGAAAGTTAAAGCACATTCAGAAAACAAAGGAAGCTGGGTGAACTGTGGGGGTAAAGATGCTGAAAGAAGAGACAGAACATATATAGTTCAGGAGTTTTCATATATTTGTGGATCAAGTTAAGTAATTGCCCGACTTCACTGGAACAAATTAGGTCCAGTTTCTCTTAGTCTCCATGGTCATATGGATGACAACTCATCACCAGATCCTTTCTTCCATCACCACCAGAATCTCAGTCTTGACCCCTGAGGCTGGATTCAGAAATTCATGAAACAGTGGGAGAGGAGAGATACCCTGCAGAATTTCAAGGTCTGAGATTTCCCAAGAAGTATAGAAGGTATTCTTTTGTTATTTTCCCATGATGTATAGAAGATATTTTCAGATTTTTTTTTTGATAAGTTGAGCCTAGGCTGTTGCATAAAATTAGATATTTCAAATATTTTTCTTTTCTTTTTATCCTCCCCTATGTGTAGTCATGGAAAGCTCTCACCAGGGAAATGTTTTGATTCCAATGTCAGTGTGCAGAATTTCATTGTTGTCATTACTGTGTTTATCACATTCCTGCTAGTTATGGACCATTAACATTCCACCAAAAAATATAAATTCTGAAATGCAAGGTAATTCAATGGGCTAGATATCCTTGAAACTCCTGTCCCCAATCCCAGCACACATGGGAGGCCTCACCCATCTGGCCAGACCTAGCAGCTGAAATTCACCCCTGGGGCTTCCCGCTCCTGTCAATCACAGCATCCTGCTGTGAACACCATGCAGCTCTTCCTCTCACACAGCCTGTCAGACTGGCAGAACAAGTAACTGCACGGGCTCTGGTTCACGTTGCTAAACCCCATGACATTACAGGAGACAGCCATGAATCACTGCACGTCACCACTATAGCATCTCTGTTCTGCCCACAGTCCTTCATCCCAGAGGGTCCCCAAATATGTTGCAAGCTGATACCTTGTCCAAGCTGTGCATAAGCCTTGAGCTTCTTCCACCACTAGAATCTATGCACGGCACCTCTGCAGTGGAATGCAGCAGCTGTTCTGCAGCCACACCACAGTCCCATGGACCTCAGCTTGCTCCAGGAAGCCAAGAGGAATACCATATCCAATTGAGAGAACAGGAGAGAATTTTAGAAGGTAAAATTCACTTAGCCAAACTTGGAGGTTGGCCAGAACACCTGGTTAACACCCTTGTTCTTCCCAGAAATCATAGGTCCTTGTGACCACCAACAGTCTAAATCTAAACTCCACTGGCCCCCAGGCACTAAGCAGTGTCCTCCCAAGACTATCTCTATGCTCTAGATAGCATAAGAGAAAAACAATAAAATATTGCAGAAATTAAGTGCATCTTACCTCACACCTGCTAAGCTTAGCTAATGTCACTGCAGAAGGAATAGGACCATCCCTGGGATAGCAGTGAAACTGTGAGAAAATACCCCTGTGGCTAGACTTACCTCTTTCATGAAATCAGAGGAACCTCTAAAGCTAAAGAAGCTTTTGACATTTAGCAGTGAGAGTGTAGGTCAGAGTTAGAAAGAAGGGTTTCTCACCGTGATGTCAACCTTAAAGCCTCTAGGAGTGAGAGATAAGTAGTTTATTGACCTGTTCCCTCCAACTTGAAACACTAGCAGTACAAATGGATTTAATCACTTTTATCCGTATTTTCCTAATAAAATTAACAAAAAGCTGCCCAATGGAATAGTCATGTATGTATCACTATTGATTCAAGCCACCCAGCAGCAAGACATATGAATTACAGCCCCAGCAAGAAGGTATTAAGGGCTGGGGATTTAGCTCAGCAGCACAGTGCCTGCCCGGCAAGCGCAAGGTCATCAGTTCAATTCCCGGTACCAGAAAAAAAAAAAAAAAAAAAAACTAAGAACGTATTAAACCAATTGTCTCCCCAAAAGCAATGAGAAAAGTCTTTATGGATGATCTGTTTAAAGAATCACTCAAAAATTAGAGGAAAGGACGCACTACAACCATTATTACTGCAGCTTCTAGAATGATGATGATGATGACAAACATCTATGCAACACTTCTTTTGCAAAAGATGCTCTATTAAGCACTTCACTTAAGTTCGCAGTCCTCCCAATAACTGTAAAATAAGTATGTACTACTATTAGCTCCATTTTCCACGGAAAGAAACTGAAGCAACAAGTTTAGTAACTTGGCCAAGATCACACAGAGAGTTAGTGCTGCCACCGTCATGTAACCTCAAGCAATTCCACCACTCTACACATTGTCCCCCTAGCCAGTACTGTCCACCCCTCACTACCTAAATTCATGTTAAATGGAAGGAAGAAAGGGAAGGAGGGAGGGAGGAGGGAGAAGGAAGAAGGGAAGAAGAGATCACAAAACATCACAAAAATCACAACACTTTGTGACTCTAGAAAGGCACCATATCTAGAATTTTAAAAATAAGACTGGTTTAAAAATAAGACCACTTGGGGTTGGGGATTTAGCTCAGTGGCACAGCGCCTGCCTGGCAAGCACAAGGTCATGAGTTTGATTCCTGGTACCAGAAGGAAAAAAAAAAAAAATAGGACTACTACCAGATGTAAGAATGAAAGATTTTTTGTAACAACCACTGTTGATGGGTATTATTTTGTCTTGAGACCCTGTATCACTTTGAATATTCTTGCTTTGATTTATTTATGTTCATGATACTGGTATGCTGCTACTGTTTTATTTTTTTATTTGTTTCTCATTTACTACTCTATTTAAAATAAAAAATAAATAAATAAATAAAAATAGGACCACTTATTCCTTCTGCAAATGTTTATCCAATACCTACAAAGGGGCAGGTCCCATGCTGGAGTCTTTGGTGAGTAAGATAGACATGGTTCTGAGTTTGTTGGCACTTGTTGTCTTGTAAACTTCCGTAAATATCTTCCACAACCTTTAGCAACTTCTTTCTGAGGAGCTTCTGAAGCAAACGTTCTGTAATAGCCAAAAAAGCAATTCTGAAATGGAATTTTTGGTCCTTCTTTGAATTATATGTTCACTTGAAAACCATGAATTATTTATCTCTCAATCAGAGTTCTTTATATCTTACATGTGCACAATACTTTAAAGAACATCTTTCAGGGAAAGAAAAAGCCACATATGAGAAAGTACCTGAGGAGCATTTACTGACTGGCATGAGAATATTTACATAAAACTCACATTTACTTGATGAATTTTTTGACATTTCCAAATGACACTTGTTTTAGGATGATAATTTTGTAAATGTGTCAGTTTGGCTAGGTCCAGTACCCAGATATTTAGACAAACATTGTTCTAGATGTTTCTCAGAAAGATTTCTTTGAGGTTAAAATTAAAACCAACAGACTTTGAGAAAAAGAGAATGCCCTCCTTAATGTAGGAGAGATACCCTCCATGTATTGGTTGACTGCTTTAACAAAAAAAGTCTGACCTCTCTTAAGGAAAAAGAATTTTGCCAGCAGACTGTCTTGAATTCAAGTTGTATGAGCAAGTCTTGCCTGGTCGGCCTGCTAGCCTGCTTCACAGATTTGGGATGAGCCAGCCT
Source organism: Chinchilla lanigera (assembly GCF_000276665.1). Taxonomy (NCBI): domain Eukaryota; kingdom Metazoa; phylum Chordata; class Mammalia; order Rodentia; family Chinchillidae; genus Chinchilla; species Chinchilla lanigera. The sequence goes on along the minus strand of NW_004955435.1, from coordinate 21,403,729 downwards.
CCACAGTCATGTGAGCCAAATCCTTACATATTCACTGACCATTCTTCTTTCTACCTGTCCTCCAAAAATACACTGGTGGGAATTTCAAGCAATAGAGCAGGTTTACAAAAGACACATCTTCAATTAAGAGAGCTTACCAAATGACTCTCACATGATTTAATTTAGATAATTGCATAGTTTTTTCAGGTCAGTCTTAGAGTACTTTAAGACCAGATAGAAGTCAGAAGAAAATGTGAGAAATAACTGAAGGGGAAAAAGTAAACAAGTTCAAAAGTGAGTAGGAATCTGAAGTACTAATACAGAGTAGCAGGAATATCAGAGGAGGGTACAGATACATGAGGAAAACTGGAACCACGAAGTCAGAAGGAAGCGTGTCAGGTCTGGGGGTACCTCGCAAGGCACCAAGAGATGAGACAGGTTGAAGGAAGGGCTGTCTTTCCAGGTAAATAGGGAAAGCCTCACATCGCAGAGTGCATGAAGATAAGAAATTTTACTTGTACCTTGCTCCTATTATTTCTACCCAGTGGCTTTCAAATTGTGCTCTGTAGAGTCCTGGATTTACTGTGTCATAACTAAGGCCACAGTAGTTTATCAGCTGTGTGGATAATTAACTTTAAAGGAATAAAAAATGAAGGCACAAAGATGGTTTAAGAACAACTACAGTCATATAGGCAAGAAGCAATTACTTGAAAATGGGCTATAGTATTTGCAACGGTAAGAAATAGGTAAAATCGGGCTGGGGATTTAGCTCAGCGGCAAAAGCGCCTGCCTGGCATGCGCAAGGTCGTGAGTTCGGTTCCCGGTACCGGAGAAAAACCAAAAAAAAAAAAAAAAGAAAGAAAGAAAAAAAAAGAAATAGGTAAAATCGGCAATTATTTGAAAGGCAAAGCAGTTAGATATACTGATGAATTAGAAATATATTACGAAGGGGAAAGGAGAATTGAACATGACTGCAAGTGTAGGGGCTCGAGTGCGTGAATGTTGATGGCCTTTACTAAGACTGCAGCATTGTAAGAGAAACAAGTTTGAAAGAAAACATGTCAAGTTTGAAATAGCTATTAAAAGTGAAGATATCAAGTATCAAACATGTATCTATTTGAGCTCAGAAAAATCAGTCAAGGCATGGAGCATGTAGCTAGAAATCCTTAGTTTATGGCATTCAGCATCATGGACCTGAGATGATAATATCAGGTAGCTTTTCTCAATTTTAGCAGCCCAACAAAATGCCCTGAAGAGGTGTGGAGGAATACCATTTTGCTTCATCTACCCTGAGTCAAAAAACTACATGAGAATTTTTATTAAGAGTAATTTGATTATTTATAGTTTGTTTAAGTACTATACTCATCATACTTTTGATGACCAAGCATCATTAACAGCCTCCAAAAAAGTATTAATAAGAAAGGAAATAGGTCCATCTATACTTGGAGCAATGAGGGAAGCCTTGTTAGAATAAATGTTGAGATGAGATTTTCAAGGTAAAAATTTAAAAATCTTTAGTAATTATTCAAATACACTAATAAACCCAGTACCATTTTGGAAATGGAGTGTTTTAGGCTTTGGAAAGTGTTTTATTACAAAGCTATTCATTCATCATACCACAAATCAAAACAGTGAAAAATCTTTTAGAGACTCCAGGTGAATGATTTCCACATAATTCTTGCATATCTAATATGTATTCCATACATATTTTTACTGCTCCATGTGCCAGGCATTGTACAAGATTCTTAATGTACAAAATGAATAATATATAGTTCCTGCTCCTGAGAAACAGATAAATTATTGAAGATACAGATGTGTATGCAAATAACCATATTGAAATGAGAAAACAGACACCAAGTGATGCTAATTATTGCCATAAATATCTTCATAAACTAAGTGTGAATTCTTGAAAATGGGATTGCTACTTTCAGTGTTGACTTCTGTTCTCTACCAGAGAAAGCCCCAGATCAGACAAGGGAAACAAAGGAAGGAGCCAGGGATATTCCTGATAAAATCTGTTTATCAATCCTATGATCCCAGTTAAAACACTGGTGTTACTTCCCAAAGCCCAAGTTCTCAGGTGCTGGGCTTTCTTCTTAAATCTTAGCAGATTTGGGTTGCTGCTCATTTAACACTCAGTCTGCTCATTGCCGCTCCAAGCTCCATCTACCAAGTAAGTTGTTCTTGACCTCGTGTCTGATTGTGTCCCCACTGTAACAGTCATCACTTAGGAGGAGCGGCCTATGGTGAGAGATCAGGAATAGGAGCAAGGTAGGAACTTCGTTTAGACTTTGCCCCATGTGCAGAATTTCTTTCTTTTGTGCCTAAAACTGTCATGCATTCTTTTATTATATGACCCAATAAATAATTATCTGTAACTCACTCCAGTTATAACTTACTGCCAATTGATACTTTCCACAAACACTGCAAAGACACAAACAACCATGTAGGTCTACTTAGATTATCTTAAAATAATTTTTAAATGCACAAAATAATCCTAGAAGTTTTTTGAGTGGCATCTAAAGTAGGGACAATAAGGTAAAACAAAATTATTGGAACATAGTCCCTATTCCTTTATGAAATATGCCAGTTCCACCGCAGTAAAGGAAAAGTCAGATTCAAATGCCAAGCAGTGTCTATGTATTTATTTCTGACAATTGTGGAAAAATAATATAAGCCAAAAAGGTGGAAATGATTTTAGGCTATATTTACCACATGAAAGAAATCTTCTTCTTCTTCTTGGAAAACATCATACTAAAAATATTTTAGGTTCATCATTACAAGGGCTTAGGACACCCTGGTGTGTGGTGACCAACATTCCATAGGCAGGTGTGTCTTAAAAATTTATGGATAAGGAAAACAAACAAATTGGAAGCGATGCAAAAGAGAAAACTCCAATCTCAAATGACGAACACAAAGCAATTTTCAAATTAAATCTCTATTCACAATGCACAAGCCATGCTGTCCAGAGGATCTAGTGAAGTAAATCAGTCCGCTAGCCCATGTGGTCTGGCAAAACAGAAAGGATGTATTTCTCACACAGCAGTTTTCACAAGACCCCAGTTGGAATCCACATAAAGTCAGCCAACCAAATCCTGATGCAGAGACTATATCCAGCGTTAATTATGTATTTAAGACATAGAGAGGTCCCACAAAATCCTGTTCAGTGTATGCAGAAAGAATGTATATACAGGGGGTGGAATAAGTAGGCAAGCAGGCTGACAATTTAAGGCAGCAGGAAAAGTACCAGAGAAAAATTAGGATGCGATGTAGAAAGAGGCAAGGGACGACTAATTAAATGGGCCCAGTGAAAAGTTTCACAGATGATATTCCTAAAAGAAAGTAAGTTTTCCTAGCCAATCAAAGAGGGTGAAAATGCCTGGTATAAAGTTCTATTTGACTGTAGCAGAGAGATGACAACAGATACAAAAGAAGTGGAAGAACAGTAAGGAAGAGCTTATATTCAATAGCTTCTGATGTACAGTAACTTGGGCTTGAGAATGAAGAAGCTGGTAGGAACATGCTGCAGAAGTTGGACTTTGTCATTTGGGAAATGAAGTTATTTTTTAAATCAGAATTCCTTGATTTCTTTTTATGGCATAATGCTGGCAGATATATAGAAACGAGACAGGAGAAGGAAGAAGCGGCTGCAAGAAGGCTGGTGAGAAATCAACTCAAGTAATCTAAGCTCGAGATAGCAACAGCCTAAAGAAGGGCAGGAGAGAGAAAGAGACAGAGAGAGAGTGAGCTAAGCATCACTCTCTAGCATCAGCACCTTCCTCTACTCACCTTTGTATTACAGGAATTTTCCTTTCTGCTCTCTCTTGCTCACTAACTTATAAGCTCTTCTGACCAAGAAAAGGCACTGAGAAAAGCCTGGGAACTAAGAGAATGGAAGAAGTTGAGACTGCCCAATACTCCTTCTGGACCTAGAAGTGATCCTGGCTTCCTGTTTTGCTGAGTATTCTGCTTTGTGTCTGAATTCCATCACTTACTTAAACCAATTTCCTGAATCATATTCTTACTGTTATGGAGTGGTATCAATTTTTCTGAATGGACAAGAGCAGAAATGATACCAAACAGAGAATCAATACAAGGCTAAATGTATTTAAGTTAATGAACTATGAAGGTGTTGACAAGGGTGGCAGTGAGGACTGCTCTGAGATTTCAAAGTTAGTAACTCTGGCTAACAAAAATAATGCCATAAATTGCTCATGAAAAATTAGTGTCCCATGAACTATTTAAAAGATTTTATATGCAGTAACTCATTTAATCTTCACAATAACAATCGGGAGTGAATCTTACTGTCATGCAATCTTACACATCAGAAAAACTAAAGCTGGAGGAGATAAAGTAATTTAACCACAGGCACAAATTTAAAATGAGAATTTGCTTGCTCGATAGTCTAGAAAGAGAATGGAGAAAAAGGATCAGACAATAAGTTTAGGTGGAGCCTCATGGTATACAAGGTATTCGCTGAGGTCTAGATGGCATTAAGCTATAACTGGAAAATGGGTAGGTAGCTTAAGAGCCAGATTAAAGCTGGAGATGTGGAAGTGTGAATTGCTGTTATATAACTAAGTGTGGAAGCTATAGAATGTCAGGTGGATAAAGACCAAGAAAAAGATTTAAACCTTTGGCAGTGCATATTATTGTATAAATAAAGCAGATGAATTGACTCTCCCTAATGCAGAGGCTATGAATAAGATGACCACCAATAAGATGCTTTACAAATGACCCTACCATGCTTTTATGATATAATCCCCAAATTTCCCCCATTGCACCACTAACTTGTCACCACTTAATAAATTAGATTGGGAATTCCTGGCAGCATTGACTGTCTGTATTTCAACCAGTCAATCAAAAAACAAGTATTTACTGAGCTCTTGGTAAATGGCTAGTCGTATATTAGGTCCTGATGGGGATTTAAGAGAAGCTCAAGATACTCTTTCTTCCCAGCAAAACTTCATGCAAAGCTGCTGACTACTGTGTACGTCTACCCTATGACATTAGGCTCTGTACACACTGGAAGCTCAATAGATACTGACAGGATAGGTTTTGAATGACAAGGGGGTATGAAAATTCTTACACACTTTCAAAATTGTCAATTTGTAATAATTTGGGACATTTTAATGATGTCTAAAATTCCCCATATAGCTTTAAAATCTTCTTTGTTGCTAAATGGTGTGACAAGCTAACATTTATTGAATATGCCCTCCATTAAGACAATGGAAGAGGGGCTGGGGATTTAGCTCAGCGGCAAAGCGCCTGCCTGGCAAGCGCAAAGTCGTGAGTTCGGTTCCCGGTACCAGAGAAAAAACAAAAACAAAACAAAACAAAACAAAAAAACAAGACAATGGAAGAAATCAGGAAGATAATAAAAAAAGGACAAGACAGTTCTTACTGAGATCTCCTGAGAATAATGCACAACAAAAGCAATGACTACAAAGCAGTACATAAAATGCTACAATGGGGAAACTCAATGGGTGGTGCCAGGGGAGCTGAGAAGCACACTTAACTCTGCCTGGGAGGGCCTCAGGGTATGGTTGAGAGAGGAGCTGGAGCTGGGGCTGGGGCTTGGTAGACAGTCAGAGGTAAAGGCAAAAGAGAGTACAAACCTTCTGGGTACAGGCAAGCACGTGCTGTGACATGGAATCAGAGCACAGGGAATATTCTGGACTGTTTGTGAGTCTAAACAGCTAGCAAAGAAGGAAAGTGTTGGGGTGCCATGAAGAGTAGGCCTGCAAAGTTACAGAGGCCAGAGAGAGGAGTCACTGAAGGAAAATGAAACAAATTACTTTTAAGCACAATCATTTGGATGATATATGGAGAATGGATTTGCTTCTAGCTATAAGGCACGGGAGGAGTGGAACATGACACTGAACGGGTCTTTAGGAGGTAGTTCCAGAAAAGCAAGTGAGAAGTTATGAGGCTAATGCCTTTCTCAAGTCAGCCAAAAATCCTCTCCACAATAAGCTTTGGTTTGGACGTATAAACAGGAGAAATTTATTTTCTCTATCTTTCTCTTTTAATGATTATTATTTAATATAGGTTATAACCCTTCCTGGAACCGTTTGCTAAGACCCCCGGAAAGAGGCAGCCATTAAAATTAAGCTGAGTGAGATGGAAAGTGGAGCTGTAAAATCCCACCGCAGGCACCTGGAAACAGAGAATGTGAGGCGGGTGAGAGCTGGCAGGCTGCATGGGAAGGGACTGTGTGCTTTCAGAGCAGAAGGGACAGTGAGTCGGAGACTTTGGACTTGGAATTTCATTTCTTGTCTTGGTATTTTTAGATTTTACCCTTAAAGTGAGAAGAGTTAGGAGCGTATGGAAAGGGTTAACATCTGTCTGTCTTTCTGACCTCTAGGGATCGTGTATTTTCTAGAAGCAATGAATGACAATGCACTTGGGGAATAATCTTCTAACCCACCTGTGTTAACAGTTTCTAAAAAGGTAAAATCATGACTCTCAAGCAATTAAGAAGGAAGAAATGTCGGGGCTGGGGATTTAGCTCAGCGGCAAAGCGCCTGCCTGGCAAGTGCAAGGTCGTGAGTTCAGTTCCTGGTACCTGAGAAAAACCAAAAAAAAAAAAAAAAGGAAAAAATGTCAAATCTTTCACTTAGCTAATAGATTAATTACAGCAGGAACCAGTGGTATCTTAAAACTTGTTCTAAATTTACTTGAGAATCCGAGTATCTGTCAGAAATTTAGCAGCTTGTTGGGTTAGGCAGGAAACTGGTTAACGTACAACAGGTCCATGAGATTTTTTGGGTTATTATATACCAAGCAGAAATTATTTGCTTCCTTCTGAGACAGCAATTACCATGGTAACTTTTGCTTCTAAAGAATGGTAAAAGGGAATCAAGAGAAAATCATACTCAGTACTATCCTAAAAGAATATTCTGCTAATAAAGGGATGTTTCCAATTGTTGAGTAATTTTTCTGACAACAGATAGAGCTTTCCTTCAGAATGCAGCTTTATATGTTATATGCAAGAAACTGCTAAGTACAGTGGAGGTCATTGTGACTTATGGCAGAATAATGATTAAGCATATGAACTAAATTAAAATTAAAAAATAAAAATGATAAAAAGGTATTGTAAAGATGTTCATTCCCATAAGATTTGAAGAGAAGGTAGGTAAGACAGTATCAGTTTTCCTTGCACAAGTTAATAGAAATAGGCTTAAATGATGATAACCAGTGTGAGTGATGCTATGAGGAAACAAATACTTTCAAAACAAATGGGAATATAACAGAGCAGTTTATGCTAGGGCAGCCACTTTATACTCTCAAGTGTAGTAAAGCAGCGTACTTCCCAAAGCATCCACATCCTGCTTCCTGTCAAAAGAAAAATCTGCCAGCCACATCACTCTGGGGGAGCCACTACTGAAAAAGATCAGAGAAGCAAGATGGTGCTGCCACATCTTGGAATCGGGAGGTGGGTGCTCCTGACTCGGTCTCCATCGTTCTCTCATTTTTTTGTTTTGTGCCCCTTGGTTTCATTGCAGCCTCCTCTCTAATTGCTTTTCCTTTCCCTACCCTCCTATCAAATTCATTCTCTCTCTCTCTCTCTCTCTCTCTCTCTCTCTCTCTCTCTCTCTCCCTCACACACACACACACACAGTCCCCTGGCAGATATCTCCTAGCAACAAGAGAGGTCTGGAAAACTCATTCACATAAAGTTTCCTACTATTTGCAAATGTCTTTGCATTATGAAAAATAATTTCTATTGAACTCATAGCTGTGCAGTATGTAACCCAATTCTACATCTGTCGATGAAATTCCAAAACTTCTTTAGATGAAGATTTTAAAAACTCACAAAAAGTAAATGCATTATAAAATGAGTACCTAAGTGATGTATTTTAGGAATATAGGATATAGGTAAGGAATACAAAATTGTATTTTTGTCTTGAAAGGCCTTCTTGCGGGTTCTGGCAGATAATAATGTTTTCTTGACCAAACTGTCAAAGAAATCATTAGCTCAGGACAACATTATCCTTTAAGGGTAGTGACTCTAGGGAGGAACTTGCTGTTTTCACATTTTCACATTCAGTGCTAAGGATCGTCGGTAAAAGAAGATGTAGTCCTTTGATTTTAGGATGCTGGAAAATGTAGAAGTACTATCTTATAATAATGAGCATAAAAAGCTAATATTTATTAAATGCTTACTATGTGTCTAGATATTATAAAATTTTCCACCCATTACTAGTGTGAATTGAATAAAAATGTGAGTCATATTTTATTGTTATTCCCACTTTACAGACAAGGAAACCAAAATATAGAGACCTTAAGTAACTTGCTCAATATCACACTGCCTATAAATGGCAATATATTCTATGACCAAGAACAGAAATCTATCTGTACATTTATATATGTGTGCATGTCTCTGAGTGTACTTAATACAATATGCTACTGTGTTTGATATAGCCAGGTGGACATTCTGGAATTTGTCTCCTGGACTGAATTCACAGGCCTGGTTGATTTAGTAGCATAGGTGGGGGCTTTGGGCTGGGGACTGGAAAGCAGTGATGTAATAGGAAGCTCATAGACTGAATACTATTACAGTCATGGGCATGAACATGCCGTATCACGATAAACCACCCTCAGCATCATCCATATTCATGGTATATTAGGACCAACTCTGGTCCAGGTAGCACAGCAGAAGCCGAACTGAATAGAGATGGTGCTGGAAACATCTGGTGGGGTAGTAATTGCACAGTCAAGGAGCAAAACATGAAAGAGCTGAGGTAATGAGCCTTGTCTGACAAGTGGACAGAAATGTTTCAGTTTGGGAGGTGAAAAGAAATTTGCAGAGAACAGTGCTACACTAATGATGACAGAGAGAATCATAATTCAGACAGAAGTACTTCTACTTCACTTGTTTGCTTCTCACTCAAATACTTAGTGCATCATATACACTGCATTTGTGTTGCTTTTGTCTGCTTCTTGACAACAGCTGAAGTTTGAGGGCAGGTACTTCTTGGCTAGAGTGTCAGTGCACAAGCGAACACTTTGTAGACCCAAGCCTGGCATCACCCTGAGCTGCCTCTGCACCTCCAGAGCCTGAGACATAGCTGAAAAGTACAAACACCGCTAGCCTTGTCCCGAGGCTCTCCAGAAACAGCACAGAAGTGTGATCCAGCTGTTGGCAAGCCTCTCAAGAGCTTCTCAGGAGACTCCCCGGCAGTAAGTTGTGGCCCTCTGACAAGTCAGGTTGCTGCTGGACTGTCTGGGATTGGGGAGAAGCTGATAGCATTTACTCTTTCAGACTAGAAGGGTAACTGATTCACTGACAGGTAGGCTTTGGAAAGATAGGACTGATTGTTGTGGTTGGTGCTTTCTGGTGTTCTATAACTGCAAATGGTTTTATTTTTTGAATTAAGTTTCTCATCAAGCAACACACACACACACACACACACACACACACACACACATACTAGTCATGTAGATATCCACCAACTCCAAAGTCCAGAACCCTGGAATAATAATTAAAATTTTATTATTCTCCTCTTCCAGAAAAAAAGGAAACCCTCTTTTCAGAGACAGTTTGCTATAATTTCCTCAAGAAAACAGCTTTAAATGAAAAGGTTTTATTTTTTATTTACTTTTTATGTTTTATTTCATTGGTACAATTTAGATATCCATAATAATCACATTTATCATAGCAAATTTGTACCTGGAAATGATATATCTTAGTTCCTCTTCTTTTCCCATTCCTCTCCCCTCTCTTCAATCACTCTTCCCCTCCTCACTTACAAAGCTTTGTTTCCATTTATTCTTTTATTCTCATATTTTTCTTTTCCCTTTCACCGCCCCCCCCCATTCTCCTTCCAATGTGAATGTTTTCTTCCCATTTCCCAACATCTATTATATATTTTGGTCCTTTTTTACACTTTTGGTTTTTCACACCAGAAAGAAAATATGATATTTACACATGTGTGACTGATCTATTTCACCTAAGAATACAGTCTCTACATTACGTACTGTTATTTTCAATGAAGTTGCTCAGTCCACCAGACATAAGAATGTAAGATTGATCAAGCATCAAAGACAGTAATAAGTAAAAAAACACACTGGAAATTTAATTTTTTAAAAATGAAAGGAAGAATATTGTCTCAAGGTCCATCCACTTACCTAGAAATGTCTCGTTTACCATTCTTTATGGTTGAGTAGTACTCCATGGTATAAAAAACCCCCACATCTTATTTATCCATTCCTTGGGTGATGGGCATTTGGGTTGTTTCCAATATTTAGCTATTAAAAGCTGTGCTGCTATTAACATGGGTGCACATATATTGCTGTGGTATGATTCTTTTAATTCTTTTAGGAAGATACCAAGAAGGGAAACAGATGGGTCAAATGAGAACACTAATGCTAGTTTTTTGAGGACTCTCCACAATGATTTCCACAAGGGTTGCACCAGTTTATACCATCACCAACAGTAAAAAATAGTTCCTTTTTCCCCCACAGCCCCTCCAGCATTTCTGATTGGTTGATTTTTTTTTAATAAAAGCCATTCTTTTTGGAGTGAGATGGAATCTCTGTGTTGTTCTAATTTGCATCTCTCGAATGATTAGCAATGCTGACCATTTTTCCATGTATTTATGTGCCGTTTTTACTTCTTCTTCTGAGAAATGTCTACTCATTTCACATGCCCATTTTTGGATTGGGTATTTCAATTTGGAGGGTCTGATTTTTCTAATTCTTTGTATATTCTAGATATTAGTCTTTTGTCTGAAGAACAACTGGCTAAGATGTTTTTTCTCAGCCTGTGGGTTGTCTTTTCACTGTGTCTTTTCATGTTGGTTATTTCTTTTGCTGTGCAATATCTTTTTCAATAAGATGAGATCCTAGTTGTTTATTCTTTGTAATATTTCCCATACAGTTGAGGTTTTGTTCATGAAATATTTGCCTACACCTGTGTCTTCAAGAGTTCTACCTATTCTTTCAGTAGATTTAGTATTTTTGTTTTAATATTTAGATCTTTGATCCATTTCAATTTTAGTTCAGTGCATGGTGATATAAGTGGGTCTAGTTTTAGTTTTCTGCATGTGGAAAGCAAGTTTTTCCAGCACCATCTATTAAAGAGGCTTTCTTTGTTCCAAGAAATTTGTTTAGTTTGTCCACGATGATAGTGGAGTGTAATTGAAATTGTTTCTGCCTCTTGTAAACTGTGCCATTGATCCCATGTCTGTTTTTGTTGGTTTGTTTTGTTGCCAGTAGTATACTGGTTTTATCACAGTATCTCTGTAGTATAAGTTCAAGTCAGGGATTGTGATGCTTCCTGCTTTGCCTTTGTTGCCCAGAATTGTTTTTGTGATTCAAGTTTCCTTCTGGTTCCAAATGAAGCTTAGAAATGTTTTAGTTGTGTGAGGTATATTCCCATTTTCTGATATCCTGTTTGAGCTCCTTTTCCACAATACTATAGTTTTCATTGTAGAGATGTTTTACTTACTTTGTTAGATTGATTCCAAAGTGCTCCATTGTTTTATGCTGTTGTCAGAGGTGTGGTTTTCCTAATTTCTCTATTGGTAAGTTTGTTGTTTGTGTACAGAAATGCTATTGATTTTTGAGTGTTGACTTCATATTCAGCTAGATGAGTGAATCTGGTTATTAAATCTAGAAATTTTGGGTGGATTTTTGGGGTCTTCTATGTAGAGTATCACGTCATCTGCAAATGCTGACAATTTAACTTCTCCTTTGTTATCACTATTCCTTTACTTCTTTCTCTTGTCTAATTGCCCTACCTAATGTTTCCAGAACTACACAGAATAGAAGTGATGATAATAGACATCTCTGTCTTGTTACTGATTTTAGAAAGAAAGCTTTTGGTTTTGGACCATTTAATATGATGTTGGCTGCTGGTTTATCATACATGGCTTGTACCAGATTGAGATAAAAACCATCTATTCCAACTTACTTTAGGATTTTTAACATAAATGAGTTTTTCACTTTATCAAATGCTTTTTCTGCATTTATTGCAATAATCATATGTTTTTTGTTCTTCATTTTGTCATTGTGGTGTACTACATGTATTGATTTTCATATATTGTGCTTGCGTCCCTGGAATGAATCCTACTTGGACATGGTGTATAATATTTTGGTTGATTTCTTTTGCAAGTATCTTGTTGAGGATTTTTGCATCTTGTTCATTAGGGAGATTGGCTTGTAGTTCTCTGTTTTGGTTGAATCTTTCTCTGATTTTCATATCAGCGTAATATCTGTTTCCAGGAGTGACTTTGGAAATATCGTTTCCCTTTCAATTTCATTAAAGAGTTTGACAAGTAGTGGCATTAGATCTCCTCTAAATATCCTATAGAATTCAGCAATGAATCCATCAAGACTAGGGCTTTTCTTTATTGATATGTTTTTAATTGCATTTTCAATTTCATTGACTGATATTGGGTTATTTAGATTTTTTATATCTTTTTGATTCTACCTTGGTAATTCTTTCCATTACCAATGGAAAAGGAATCTTTCCATTTCTTCTATGTTTTCTATGTTATTAGTGTAAATGTCCTCAAAGTAAATATTGATGATATTCTGGATTTCTGTGGGATCCACTGAGATTTCACCCTATTCATTCCTAATTACATGAATTTGGATCTTTTCTTTTTTTATAAAATTGGCTAAGAGTTTGCTGATTCTATTTAATCTGTCAAAGAACCAACTCTTTGATTCATTTTTTTATATTGTTTTCTTAGTCTGAATTGCTTTAATTTATGCTGTGATCTTTATAATTTTCTCCCTTGTATGAGCATTGGGCTTGATTTGTTCTTCTTTTACTAGAAGTTTGAGGTTCTACATTAGGTTGTTTATTTGAACTCATTTTGTTTTCCTGATGTGAGAACTCACTGCTATTGAATTTCCTCTTAGGATTAACTTTCATTTGATCCCAAAAGTTCTGGTATGTTGTATCGTTATTTCATTATTGATACTGTTTAATTTCTACTTTAATTTTATCTGTGACCCATTTAACCTTTAAAGGTTTTAACTCTTACAAATGTTGACCAGGAAGAAACAAGTGGAAAGGGGCTGGGGATTTAGCTCAGTGGCAAAATGCTCCTGCCTGGCAAGCTCAAGGTCGTGAGTTCGGTTCCCAGTACCGGAGAAAAACAAAAAAAAAAAGAAACAAGTGGAAAGAACATAGAGAGACAGGTTGACCTTAAAATTGAATTTTATTCTAATTGTATGGAAGGAATTTCATTATTTTCACAATATCTAAACAAGTGCACGTCTAATTCCTATGATGATGGCGTTCCTTTGTTTCCCTTGCTCACTAAGTTTTAGAAGAAATTAGAGTTAATCAGGGCATGAAAGAGACTCTTGTTGAACAGAAAAATTTGTTATCTATATATGAAATAGACCAAAGAGAAATTTTAGATTATATGTCATCAAAGACAACAGAGCATTATCCATCTATTCAGAATGGTGTTGTCATCCACTTGAGTCAGATTCTTCCCTCCAGATATATTTCAAGGCATTTATTCTGCAGTTCCAGGTCCTCCCCTGCTTGTTTGCTTGTCTATTTCTTCCCCTATAACAAAACTTTGCGCCTATTGTCTTCTGTTCACATTAAAATCATTACTTTTCATGCCAGAGTAACTTCACATTTCACATATCCCAGAGAACTTTTTCCTTATTTGTAATTCATAATTATGTCCTTGAAGTTTCTTTTCTCTGTACTTTCTGTGAACTTTCCAAGAGGAAGGAGAAAAAAAGCATTGCTTATGCTTTATAAATTTTTCTGTTCAACAAGAGTCTCTTTCATGCCCTGATTAACTCTAATTTCTTCTAAAACTTAGTGAGCAAGGTAAACAAAGGAACACCATCATCATAGGAATTAGACTTGCACTTGTTTAGATATTGTATCTTATAAATTAACCTCAATTAAAAACAAAGTTATTGTGATCATTAATTGTGTTTTTTTCTATTATTTGCATTCACACTTTCCTTAATGAAAAGACCTGAGTTAGACATGCAATATAAAACTTTAATCTAAAATTTAAAAAAATGATAACAGACTCTTAAATCACTTATGGCATTCAGTAAAATTTAAACCCCATCTTCTATATACTAACATTTGAATTTAATAATCATTTGAAACAATCAAAATTTTTATATTACATACTCTACTCTGCAAAAAAAGCAAAAACTTATGATTAATCAGATGTACTGTTGGTTAAAGGAAATTTTGTTTTTTGTTTTTTCTTTATGGAGCATTGACTTCTAGGAAACTGCATTATTAAAAAATCCTTAATATCAAAATTGTACCGAAATTTTAAATTTTTAGTATTGTTATTCCAAAAGTAACTTTGAAGTTGGACTTCTCACTGGCTCATAGATAAAGCAACATTGTGTCAGTCAGAATACTGGAGTTCCAAACATATCTTAGCCTGTGAGAAATACAACTTAGGTAAACCACTCTCTTCTTTACCTTATTTTCCTGGGTTATAAAAAACATTAGGGTTAGATGATCCTTGTCTCCACTCTTGCTCTGACAGTTTATGTCTGTATTATTACTTACTGGGAGAAGTGGTCATCAACGCTACTTCCATCATTTTAGAAACATCATTTACTTAAAAAGAGACATTAACTGAAATTATGCAGAGGATAATTTTTAAAATAAGAAAACAATGAGAAAGAAAGAATAATTCTTGAAGATCAGAAAGAAAAGTCTACTGTTAATATGTTTCCCAGAAATAGATTTTTTTTAAAAAAATCCCAGAGTGGCTTTGTACAGGAAAGCACAGAAATTAAGGGCAAAAGCAGCGTACATTTCCACGGAAAAGAACACTCGGTGAGAGAGGACCACTATGTAGCTGCCAGCACTCTCCTTTTTTGTGACAAAGGGTTCTTAGACAAGTTCCCTAAACCTGCTGCTCCTGTACCTTCCCAGTTCTCAAGTATGAGGATAATAGTATTTAGACTACTTCCACTCATTTACCTTTGAAAAATGCCATGTCCTAAAAGGTTATATGATTTTTCTATACTTCTCATCAGTAAGACTCAGATAATATGAACAATCTCTTTTCCCATGTCAAACAGATAAAACTTCTCTCCCTAAATAGAGCAGCTGTAATTAAATGTAGGGACAAGCTTAAGAAATGAAAATGTACATGTGCCCAAACGATTAGTGACTGCCTTGATTTTCCTGAAACAAAGAAGCCAGTGATACTAATGCTGAAGGCTTAAAGGGAACATGGAGGGCTACAGTTCAGTGCCCACACTGGAGCCTGACTCACATGTGCTGGAGGAGAGGTGAGCAACAAGAAGGTAAAAATCCACTTGGAGTTACAAGTGGAAAATATACAAGAACTGGAAATCCAGGCTTGTGTAATATGTGGATGTGAGTTTCATGGATCCATATGTCTAGAGTTACTCAAAATGGAGAAATTAATTTGAAACCTGGAACGTATCCAGATAAATCAAAGAATTTCTACAGAATATTGAATACAGGATTATTCCTACAAACCCAGACATGCAGAACTCCAACAAAAAGCATTTTGTGCTAAAGATGCTATTACAAGAATATCAGGCACAAATTGTATGATCAAATAGACCAACATTTAGGAAAGACTGAAGATACTGTAAGAAGGAGCATCTTCACAAAAACAAGAGATAATAAAATGGAAGAAATTTAACCAAATCACAGAAGTAAGTTATTACTCATCATAATAACCTTAAATGTGAACAGACTAATTCTCTAGGTAAAAGATTTAGATTAGCTGAATGGATTCACAGACTGGCTGAATCAATCAAATTCAATGACATGTTGTGTATAAGAAATGCACTTTACTGACAAAGACCCACAGAGATTGTAATTGAAAGAATGACAATAGACATTACATGAAAATAGAAATCAAAAGAGAACAGGAGTAGCTATAGTTTTATTTGATAAAATAAACTTAAAAATAAACACAAGAGGTTGGGGATGTGGCTCAGGGACAGAGCTCCTGTCTTGCATTCACAAGACCCTGGATTTGATCCCCAGTACCACAAAAATTAAAAAATAAACACTAGAGTCAGTCACTATGTAATGATCAATGAATCAATTCAACAAGTAGCTATGATAATTATAAATTCATATACACCTAATGTTGAAGCAGTCAACTTTATCAAACAAGTATTTTTAGATTTAAAGCAAAGATAAAAGTAAAACGAAACAATAAAAGTGGGAAATGCTACCTTTATCAACAGAGAGATCATCCAGATAGGTAACAAAGAAACAGCAGAGTTAAACTGTACTATAGATAAAATAGAGCTAACAAACATTAATGGAACTTTTCAGGGCGACAGCTACAGAATACACATTCTTCTATTGTAGAGCTTTCTCTACAATATACTATATTTTAGGCTACAAACAATGAATTTACTAGTGTATATTTTCTAATCACAATGAAATAAAACTAACAACAGAAGTAGTTATAGAAATCCATGGATACTTAAGAATATCCTACTGAACAAGGTATGAGTCATTATACAAATCAAGGGAAATTAAAAATTTTTCAAACAAATGTGTCTTGGTTACTTTCCTGTTATTGCTGAGACAAAATACATGACACTCAAAATTAAAGGAGGAAAGGTTTATTTAGTTCACAGTTTGTGGAGGTTTCAGTCCGTACTTAGCTGGCTCCAAGGCAGGGTGGCATGGCACGGGCACAACAGTTCAAGGCAGGGGAGAATACAAGCCTGTTTTCCTCCCTTATACTGTAAGCATGTACCCACCCCTAGGGTGAGTGTAGCACTCACACCATCTCCATGCCCTCCTCTTGCACAGGATGAGGATGTGTACAAAGTAAGGGCCCTGGCTCCCTGCTGAATTACTTAATTAAACTTTTAAACTTCTCGAGTTGACACAATGTATCACAATAACACACAATAATAAAATGACACAATAACAAAATGAAAATAGAAAGGTAACACATCAATATTTATGAGAAATTTATGCCAAAGCAGTAATAAGAGGGAAGTTTAGTGCAATAAACATCTGCAAGAAAAATATAGAAAGATTTAAAATATCCAACTCAAAAATACATTTCACAATCCATACAATAAAGAGCAAATCAAACCCACAATTAATAGATGGGAAGAAATAAAGTGGATCAGGTCAGAAATAAGTGAATAGAGACTATAAAAATGAAAAGAAATTTATTTATTTAAAGATAAACAAAGTCAATGAAGTTTTAGCTTAATTAAATAAAGAAAAAGACACAAATAAAATTAAAGATGAAAGGGGGGACATTATAACTGATACTACAGAATTACAGAATATCTGACTATTAAAAGCAACTAAACAATTAATTGGAAAACCTAGAAAAAGAAAGGATTTCTAGACACATACAATTTCCCTAAAATAAACTGTGAAGACAGAAAACCCTAACAGGCCAGAAATGAGTCATGAGATTGAACCGGTAACTAAAAGTGTTCTCACAAGGAGAAGTCCAAGAGAAAAGGATTACTATCACTGTCAAGGAAAAAATGAATACCAATTCCTTTCAAACTATTCTAAAAAATTAAAAGAAAATTCTTTCAGTTTCATTCTACAAGAGCAGCATTGCCCTCAAAATGAAGCCAGACAAAGAGCAAAAAGAAGAGAACCGTTAAACACTGTGTATTAAACACTGTGTATGAACATAGATGCAAAACTTCTCAATATTTGCAAGTCTACTCCAATAATATATTTAAAAGGCTACTCATCACGGTCAAGTGGGACTTACCGAAGGAATGCAAAGAAGTTTCAATATATACAAATCAATTAACACACTGCAGCATATTAACAAAATAAATGACAAAAATCAAATGATTATCTCAATAGACACAGAAAAGGCATTAAATAAAAATCAATATTGCTTCATAATAAAAAGTGAATAAATAGGAATAGAAGGCACATGCTTCAACATAATGTACAACAAAGCCAGAGCCAATATCATGCTGAATGGGAAAAAACTGAAAGCTTTTCCCCTAGGATCTAGAAGACAAAAACATCTAGTCTCTTGATACTTATTCAACAGACTACTAAAAGTGTTACCCAGAGAAATCAGTCAAGAGAAAAAAATAAGAAGTATAAAAATAGGAAGAGAGGAAGTAAAATTAATTCTGTTTGCAGATGATATCATTCTATATATGGAAATACTTGGAAACTCCACTAAAAGACAATTATAACTGTTATTAATTCAGTAAAGATACAAGATACACAATAAAAAAAAGCAATTTTATATACCAATAATGAACTTTTAAAGAGATAATTTGTGAAAGCAATCCCATTCACAATGGCTATTTTTAAAAGTCTAGGAATAAATGTAAACAAAGAAGTAAACAGAACTCTACATTGAAAATCTCAAAGAAAAGAAAGAATTTTTTTTATTTTAAAGAGAGAAAAACAAAACAGAATTTCGAACAAGATGACAGGAAAATAACAATAGTTATTGTACTGCATATTGTTATTTCAAAGTAGTTGCTTGTTGTTTTAATTTGCATTTCTTGAATAACCAATAATGTTGAACATTTTTTCATATATTTATTTGTCATTTATATTTCTTCATCTGAGAAGTGTGTATTCATTTCAGATGCCCATTTTTGGATTAGGTCTTCGAATTCTGGAACTGGAAAAACCGATAACAACACACACACACATAGACATGTACACATACATACACACACACAGCAATTTAATAATTGAAAGGATATGAGTAGCCACTTTTCAGAAGAAGAAATTCAAATGGACTTCAAATTTATGGGGAAATGCTCAGTATCACAAATCATTAAGAAAATGTAAATTGAAACCATGATGAGCTATCTCACCTCAGTTAGAATAACTATTATTCAAAAAGCAAAAAACAATGAAGTTTGATAAGGATGTGGAGATAAGTGAATGCTCAAGAATATCTTTAAAGGGCTAAGAACAAAAAAGACCTGCACCTGGAATTCTATAGGTAACTAAAATAACCTTAAAGACTGAGAACAAAAATTATATTTTCAGATATAAAAAGACTGTAGTTACTACTTTCTGGCAGTTCCTTGCCAGTAGAATTATAAAAGGTAGTTACCTTATCCAAAAGAGAATTTGGGCCAGGGGATGTTCACAGTGTCAGAGCACTTGCTTCACATCCATGAGGCCCTGGGTTTGATCCTCAGAACTGAGAAAATAGAAAGAGAAGGGAGGGATGGAAAGAGGGAGAGAGGGGATGAGCAAAATCAGAGAGAAGAAGGAAGGGAAAGGAGGAGGGAGGGAGAAAGGGAGGGAGGGAAGGAAGGAAGGAAGGAGGGAAGAAAGGAATAAAAGAAAGAAAATGTAATCTGGCTAGAAAGAAAGAAAAAGCAAATACAATGGTAAAATAGTATTAAATCTAGATATTTGGTATCCATTAAACATAATAACCAGGGAGAATTATATTTATGTAAATTTAGAATTAAAATTTCAGGTAATAATAGCATAAAAGAGTTAAACTAATTCCTTCTGTTGTTTAGAAATAATGATATTAGTTAACTTTTTACTTTGTTAATTTTACATGTTAAAGACCTAAAGTTCTCAGCATACCAAAATGTATGTACTCATTCTATTGTTGATAAACATTTACACTCTTTCCAGTTTGGGTTTATCATAAATAATATTGTATTGTTATGAATATTCTTGTGCATCCTTGATGTACAACTCTATACAGCAGTAGAAATAGATTCAATGAAGCAATTCTCAGAATCATAGATTAACCTCAGAAAAAGGAATTTATGCTTTATAATCTATTTTTTTTAAGTGCTAAAAGTAGCAAGACTAGTTTATGGGTTTGTTAAGAGTTATGATAGTGGAGAGAAAGAGTTAATGACAGAGAAGAGAGATATCTCTGGTGTAAATAATATTCTATTTTTTGGCCAGGTGGTAGTTACATTACATAGATGTATTTATTTTAATGATAATTCTTATAACTATATTTATCATGTGTGTTTTTCCCTGTGTGCATCACACTTCAGTTAAAAAGTCTATTTTTAATGTAAAATTGTGACAAAAATCACATAAAAAATTGTATAACTTAAAACCCAATAGAGGGGTAAAGGGAATAGAAAATGTAATTAACAGTGATGAGAAAAAAACAGAATAATAAAAACAAAATAATATGCCAGGAATAGTTTAAGTAGAACAAGAATTATGCAACTATGAATGGATTATATTGAGTGAAAGGCAAAGTGATGAAACTGATTTTAAGAAACTAGCTAAATAAGTGTCACAAAGGACCCAGTTAAAACAAAACAAAATAAAAAATAGTTCAAAAATGAGGTGATAGGACACATGTTAGTTTTCTTCTCTGCTGTAAGAAATCACCCAAATTTAGTGTCTTAAAACAAACAAAATTCATCATGTAACAGTTTTGTAGTTTCAGTGTCCAATAGGGGTCTACTTAGCTAAAACCAAGGTGTCAACAAGACATTTCTTTCTCATGGCTCCTGCCTTTGCCAGCTTCTGGAGTGGCCCTCCTTCCTGAACTTGCAGCCTTGCTTTTCCCCTCTACGATGATGCCAGAAGCCCAGCAGTGTGAGTTGCACACTTCTCATATCACTTAATTCTGAATTTGGTTTAGCTACTGAATCTCCATCCCTGACATCCCTGACTCTTCTGCCTCCCTCTTCTACTTTTTGTTTGGTTTTTGGTTTTTTTTTTCTGGTACCAGGAATCGAACTCACGACCATGCACTTGCCAGGCAGGCGCTGTGCTGCTGAGCTAAATCCCCAGCCACTCCCTCTTCTACTTTTAAGAGTCTTTTTGTTTACATTACTCAGGACAATCTCCATAGCTTAAGATCATCTAATTGGCAAACTTAATTGTGTATGTTACCTTAATTTCTCTTTGCCATGTAATATATTCACAGGTACTGCGGGTTAGGATATAGACATCTGGGGGTAGTAACTATTTTACCTACCACAAATATATTTGGCACTCACCAAGGAAGGCTGGTATAGTAATAGCAATATCTGGCAAAATAGTATTTAAATCAAAATACGTTCGTAGGAAAAAGGAGAAACTATAAAATGATAAAATCTACCAAGAAGATATATAATATGATTGGCCATTAAGAATTACATCCAAGACTTGGACCGAAATTTGTTTCTGCTGGTCCAGTGTTCCTACCAATAAAAACCTCTTAAGAACACAGACCAATAGAAACTTCTACGTGAAGCCCACTGTGTGAGTGCTGGTAAGTTTCTTTCCCCAAATGAAAATAATAATTATGACCTAGACCACAGGACTGTTGTAAGAAATATTTTAGGATTGAGGCACATTGCAGCTATCATACAAATGTTAAATAAAAATAATATTTCCTGTATCCTTACTAGGGTTGGGCAAATCCAGATGTATATTGTACTTTTCACATATTTCAAAATATTTTCAAATGTTTTGGTTTGGGTTCAATAAAAACCTCAAGTACATTTTGCCAAGTGCTTTTTCCATTAATTATTCAATCCATTTGTATTTCAAGGGAAATTCACTCCACATGTTTCTAATTCATTTAGCACTAACTCATCAAAATATTGTTCCTCTCAGTGCTATTTTCTGTCCAAAAGGTTTTCCAAGATCCTCCTTAAAAAAAAACTTTTAAAGCAAGACAGACAAATATTACTAAACTACCAGAAGTCTTACTAAGCAGTGTATGTAGGAATCACTGAGCTAGAAAAGGCTTCCGTCAGCTGTCCTGGCCCCTATCACCTTTCTTGGCTGTTCTCTGGCTTTCTCCATCCTTCTTTTTCCTTTAACCAGGTTGTACCTTGCTCTCATTGTCCTCTGCAAATTTCAGACTCTCTTTCCCTAAGGTCTTCCAGCCCCTAGAAACTAAATTCTCTTCCTACATGATTTCCAGGCTGGGACCCGTAAAATAACCAATGGATCCCTACCTCTTCCAAACTATCCTCACAGCTTCTGTGGCCAGCCTGAGAAATAGATACATTTTTAAAAATCTAATCTCTTTAAATGTGTGTATGAGATATTGTATGTTTTAATGATGTTGTCTTGCCTCAAAGTGCCTAAAGGATGAAAGATTTGATAGTAGGTTCATTTTGAGTGCTCCAAAAATAGCAAGAGCTATATTTAACTATGAGTTTCCATATCACTTATGGAATACTCTTGCCAAAATGGTCTAACCTGAATCGAATCATAAGGAGACTGTGAAACATTCTGCAAGACAATTTGTCTGGATTCTTCAAAAATGTCAGTGTCATGAAAGCAAAGCTATC
This sequence comes from Chinchilla lanigera, assembly GCF_000276665.1. Classification (NCBI taxonomy): domain Eukaryota; kingdom Metazoa; phylum Chordata; class Mammalia; order Rodentia; family Chinchillidae; genus Chinchilla; species Chinchilla lanigera. The sequence goes on along the minus strand of NW_004955435.1, from coordinate 21,381,529 downwards.
AGATAATTCTTCTCAGTGAAAGGAAATTAAAGATACAATCCTGATTGGACCCTAGATTTAAGAAAAATAGCTATAAAGACATTTTTGAGACAGTTGGGGAAATTTGAATATGTTACATTTCTTGTGTATAATGATATTATTTTTTTTTTTTTTTTGGTTTTTCTCCAGTACCGGGAACCGAACTCACGACCTTGCGCATGCCAGGCAGGTGCTTTTGCCGCTGAGCTAAATCCCCAGCCCCTAATGATATTATTGTATAGTTAAAGAAGTGTCATTTGTTTAGAAGTTAGAGTATAAAGTATTTAAGGGGAAGTGTCATGATGTCTACAACTTTGAATTTCCCCATAAGATGCCAAGTATATGTAAAAATGTTAGTTACGTTAGTTGCAAATGAAGATAGAGTAAATATGTCAAAATGTTAATGATCGATAAATCCAGATACATCTGCTCACACAAAAAACCACATACATCACAACTACACATACTCATATGTACACAAAGGAAATGTGTTTGTAGGAGACTGTGAATGCATAAAATAGATCTCAATTCAGAAGTCAGTTTTCCTTTTCTAAAATTATAAATATTTAGTTCTTTGAGGTTAACTATTTTGCCATATGAAATGTAATATAAATTTTGGTTATTGGTTAAAAAAAAACTATTTTAAATTAGCATCTCTGTGTGTGTACGAGTGCACTCTGTAATACAGACAGTTTCACAAAGCATCAGTGGGTAAGGAAGTGATGGTCTTTCAAAAGTCTAAAGATCAACTGAAAATGTGCACACATGCGTTTTTCCTTATAAAATGTGCATAGTTTTCATTAAATAAAAGATTTTTCAAACTACTTTACGTGTCTAAATGAATATTTTACTTATTAAAAGTAACTTCAGACAAACCTCTAATTTGTCATTACTAGAAATGCTTGAGGCACTTTTTGACAAGCAATTCACAGTAGCTAGTACAAGTCCTTGGATAAAATTGAAGCCCTTTCACCAGCTACACACATTAGGTGTCAACATGTGTAGAGACAGCTCCTTGAGAAGCTCAACACATCGGTAAGATATTTAAATGACCACTTTACAAGCCAAGAAAAAAAGAAAGATAGTGGGAAAGCCAGTCCGCTAAGCTGCAGCTGAGCTTGCTCATGTTAAAGGTTGCTTCATGCAGCCCCCCAGAGCATGGAAGGAGAACTGACTGTGAGTTCCAAGGAGAGCAGAGGGATCCCGGCAACATGACTTTTGTTTCGGGTGGGGATTTGGGACACCGCTGGTTTAGAGGACAGGGTAGTACACCAGGTGGTCCTAGTTAGGTGAGAGATTTTATGTAAAAATAATTCTCCTTTGGCTTTATTCTGCACAGTAAAATCACTACGATGTTTCCCTAACATGAAGCAATTCTACAGGCACATTTAAACTTTAATCCCCATCCCTACTTTATATGCATTTCCGTGACTCCTCAGGGTGGGAAATTTGCAAAAAGTAGTCCCTTGATGAAGTTATGAAATGCTTTTGGCCACAATAGGTTTGTTTTGTTTTCGTGTAAACCCAAAGAACTTTCATAAAATCTCCAAATATGGACATCACAAATAGCATCAAATATTGTTATCTTAACCTTACAAATGAAAGCACGGGTCTCACAGAGTCTTTTAAAGGCTATCAAATTCTACTCTTGTGTTACACCTTCATCGTGGGGTGAGCAATCTAAAATTTTCTTTCTGCTGAAAATTCCTTGTGACAAAAAAATTTTAATGAAAACAGTAATTGATAGTTTTATTCTATAAATGCAAAAAATGCATATGTATTTATAGACATATATGTAAGTATATTTATGATACAGCATTGTATATTTACAGCAATCTTCTGAGGCCTAAATCAATTGTTAAGTATCTTAAGTGTCTTTAGATTCTTTACTGAAATAGAAAAGTCCTAACAGGAGTCTTACTGTTATGCTGCTTGTCTCGATAAAAAGAATTTCAGCCTGGATTTGAATTTTGAACTTACCATTATTATTTATGTAACCTTAAGAGAAATTATTTTGTCTCATTGAATTTTAACAATTTCTTCTGTACAATACTCAGCACTGGGACCTCAATGTGTTTTTTGAGAGCCTAGACATCTTCTAGTTACTCTTATTTATTTTATTCAATTATTTATTTTCCCTACATCTTATATAACAGTACAGCTACATATCCTAGCCACTTAAAATAGAAAGGCTACTTTAAACAGAATTATTTAAATTACTCTCTTTTCTATTTCAAGTGCCCATCATCCATGAGTGCATATGGCTATTTTAGGTACACAGAAAGAATGAAAGCTCAATTTAAGTCCATGTCCTATACCACATTAGTAAAAGTGCCAGGAAACAGTACATATGATTAATGCTGCTGAAATAGGCAGGAAATTATTCAGGTGGATTCAATCAACTCAGCCAAACATATAGGTAGCTTATTAAAATTTAGACAAAAGTCTACAGGCACTTAATACATAATGATGACTCTAGACCTAAATTAAGGGCGCGCCCCACCCCCACCCATCCCAATCCTTAAACCTCACTTCCTTGAAGCAGCCACTTTTCTTACAACTAGAGTTATTCAGCTGCTTTTCAGCTGTTTTCTTTTTTCCCTCTCTGAAAGAAGACATGTGACCTTTTCCAAGCCTATAACGCAAGCCCGTTGCAGGAACACTGCCAATGAGTTTGTTGTGCCTGGCGGCATTTACCCAAGCAAAGGCAACACGCAATTGACCTGCTGCTTGTTTTCAAGCACGTGCACACCTGTGCATGCTTCCCTACTGACAGAGGCTTTGAAGAAAACGAGGCTCAATGTGGACTTAATGGGATTAGAGGAGGACAATTTTCCACACAAGGGCTCTTGTCTCGGCTCGCTGGGGAGCCTTGCATATTTGAAGTCGTCTTTTGGTATACACAAGACAAGGTGCTTCCCTCACAGTTAAACATGTGTTAATGTCACTGCGGCAGGAAGTATGGCCTTTTCCATTTTTCTTCCTCTTCCTCGGATCTCTTCAGCTAGCCATGGGGGAGATAGGCCTCCTGCCCTGCCCCCCCCAGCCTAATCATTCTTTCACCAACACAAAAGCGATTCAATTCCTTTAAGATTGGTCTGGAAAGGCAAATTCATGTGGCAGTAAGTGCTCTGTCTCCGGTCCCAGTTCCATCATGCCCTAGAAGCGGGACTATAATACTAATAGAACAGCCAGTTGCATGAAGTTCCTCCTATTCAAAAGAATAACAGAAGCTGGTCCTGGTGGTGCCTACCTGTAATCTCAGTACTCTGGGAGCTGAGGCAGGAAGTCTTAGGACTTAGAGACTTAGGACTTAGAGAGACCAACCTTTTTTAAGAACAAAAAAAGGAATTAATGATGTAGCTCACTGTGAAAACCCTGGTTCAAGCCATTATATAGATAGATAGATGATAGATAGGTAGGTAGATAGATGGATAGATAGATGATAGATAGACAGAGATATAAATATATCTCATATGGGTCATTTGAGAATACTAGAAGACTAATGATTTTAATAAGAAAATTAAATACAAGAATAATAGTATGATATTAATTGACAGATTAGTTCTATACTCTGTACCTGGGAGGACTGGGTACAATAGGAAGCTATGGAAAAGACAATTGCTGGGATTCTAGTCCCAGCTCCTAATTCAACAGCTGGGTGCTCCTGGGCAAATTATTAAACCTCCTTAGATTGCCATTTTCTGCTTTGTCGGACAAGACCATCAGACTCCCCAGTGTGCTGCTTGAAGTCCTCCATCTAGAAATTTTGCTTGCCTTTCCCCACTCCCATCTCCACAAAATAATGATCTGTTGTGAAATCCATTTAAAAACAGTCTTTACTGCGCCAATTTATCTTGTGAACTTTCAAAAGAAGTATCTATTCAATATTTTCCAAAAGTTATTTCCCAACAAGGTTATTTTCTGAGCCCAAAGGAAAAGAGTCATTAAATGGCAACATCCTTTTATCTGTACTGGAGTAAGTCCTTTTTTAATTGGCTTTATTGTAGCATCCTTTGTTTGCCAGATATACTGAAAGCAAAAAATATGGGCATTTCAGCTCTGCATTAGTTCTTTTCTCCTCATTTAACAGTGAGTTCTATTCCTCCACGCTGCCAGTTGGCTTTGGAAGATCTTCCTGAGTCATTCACCAATTGTCTCCACTAAAAATAGTGCCCTGTCATGCGGGTGACAGCACCCACAACAGCAAGCATGACCTTAGTTAACCTTAGTAACACGCTCACCCCTGATGTTTCCTTCTCTTCAATGTCTTTGAAAAATCCTAGCAAGATCTAAAATTCATCTGAACCGTACAGATCTAAGTCACTTTCAATTAAATCGAGGAAAGACTTTTTCAAGCAAACAGAAAAAGTACTTGTGATATAACCTTGTGGAAAATTGTAGTGAGGGAAGAATAAAGTTGAGGATATTTTTCTTGTTAATTTTTATAGAATGAAAATCAAAACCACTCTTTAATAAAATGGTGTGTAGTACCTGAGGGATGAAAGAAGGGGATTATACTCTGCTGGCATATCTAGATTTTTGGCTGAATTTACTGATGGTTCATTAAGTGACAATGACCTACTTTAGTATGTTGGTGAGTATGTGTGTATTTTCATTAGTTTTAAATTTTTTAAGTATAAAATTCACAAATTTAGCTCACAAACTAGTAAAAAGAGAAAATAATCACACACAATACCACTAAATGAACACAGGAGTTATATTTGTACATTTTCTTCAAGTCTTTTCATACAGTTATAATACTGTTGCAAAATTTTTCATTTAATATTTATTTACATTTTATTTTATTTCATTTAAATTCTAACGTAAACTTTTTCCTAAGATGTTACTCAAACCTCACAGCCTTTATTTCTAAGGGCTATATAAAATGTCATCAATTTATATTCTTGCCTATTCTCTTCTTTGCTTCAAATTTATAAATTACAATCAACATCTTTGTATAGTTGCCTTTTGCATATGCCCCGTAACTTTTAAAACATGTTCAAGAGCATTGATTCACTGGGTCAAATAAAACAAATTATTTAGGGATTTTGGTATAAAATACCATATTGCCTCCCAAAATTGTTGGTTCGCTGTGATTTTGCCATGGTAAAAATAACCTTGGTTTTAAACATTCAATTTATTTTTTACTGACTTTTGCTTTTACTTGCCTGTCTTTGATAGCTAATTAGGGTATGCTAACTTTGGAAATTAGGCCCTAACCTTTTTTACTATAAAAATGAAGTTTTCCAATAATGCCTACATTCTCAACAATATTTTAATGATTTGTAACTTGGTAAACCCAATGCTCTGACCCTCAGGTCAAAGTCAGGCTTCAAGTTACAAGGCAATCAATCAAGGAAAGCTCTAAACTGGGCCTGCCCCCTGCTAGAACAGAAGCAGAAATTGTTCTTCTTTTCAAAAATTACCCAGGATTCATAGCTTGGCACTATGCAACTGCTATTTTCCAAAAGTTTAGCATTTATCTCGGCACTTAACATTTGCGTTCTGTGTACTATATATTCAGGAATACCTATTTTATACCAAATAATTTGATAGATCTTGTAGATTAAAAAATGGATAAGGTGCAGGCTTGGGGAACAAGTTTCAAATCTAGCACAATGGTTGTCCAATGTAGTTGATCACGGAATCATCTGGGGGAACTTTCAAATAGAAAAGCTCCCTGAGTTCCCTTTAAATCTAACAAATCAAAATTTTTGTCTTCTGTTTTTCTGACAAGCCCCACTGAGGGAAAGCCAGGATCAGGATCCAATGACCTCAAGCCTATCGCTTTTGGGGTACTGTAGGACATCCAAGGCATAAAGCATTAATATAAATAAGTGTCTGTGGGAGGATATGCAGAAGGTGGCGGGCAGATAAACTTAACTGGAGGAATGATTGGTCTTGTCAGAATAATGAACAATTGCACAAAGATTAGTTATTATGTTAAAAAAAAAAAGTTTCCTGTCAAAGCAGTACTTATTCTGCTGAAAAGGAGCAAGCCCTACATTTACCTTTTGGCTGAGCAGTTGAAATTGTATTTCATTTTCTTTGCTCCATTCACAGTCCATCCAGCCTTCAGGCCAGTAGAGTAATACCCTGAAGCACAAGTGGACTTCCCATTTGCAACTAAAAACCCACTTTTACTGTATGCTGAACAAAATAAATGCCCCCTTTTAAAGCTATCTAGGTACTTCAACAATTCTTTTCAGAATATTCTATTATGTTATCCTGATTAAATCCATGTAGAGTATTGTTGGATAAATTTTGCTTAGAAAAACACTTATGAAACCTCCATTCCAGTCCCTAGGATTAAGTTTCAATTTCTTAAGATGGTCAGCACTTTCCAGTCCATACCATAGGCAAGAACATCCCCCCATATCCCTATATTCCCCCCCTCCATATCCAGAGTAGCTCAAACCCACATCTCTCCCAAGCCTTATGTTATTCCTCCAAGCACCTCCATAGTGCATCACCTTTCATTTTATTTACCACTATTAGCTACCATTCATTGAGTATTTACTCTGTGTTATGCACTCTACTAAAGGTTTTACATATACTACTTCACACATACCCCAGAGTTAGACATATCCATTTTTCAGATAAGGGAAAAATGAAGCTCAAATAGATGAAATAGAGTTTATAAGTTTAAATAGCTGATAAGTAGAACATAAACGCAAAGCTAACAACAAAGTCTTCAGTCTAATAAGAGTCCCTCTTTGTCACCTCAATCTTCTAATATTTGTATATGTATAAGGATGATTTATAGAAAGGGCTTCTTAGATCACAGAACACAGGACAGCTATTTTTACCCATTAGCCAATATTTTTATTACACTATGTCTAGTCATTTACCCCTAGCAACAGCCCTCTTCACTTATGTGAGCCATCCCTTCCCACCTTGTGCTACAGTTAGAGATAATTCTGAATTAATTGGACTCTTTCAACTGTCCAGGATGCATTTTCTCAGAGGTTTGGATTCTAGAAGGTGAGTAGTGCTTAAAATTCCCTAGAATGCTTATATTTTGCAGTCATATAAGTTCTTGGTGCATACACATAAAAATAAAGTGAATGTAGTCAGTCTCACACTGATTTTTCCTGGAAAATATACCTGTCAATACTTTTCTGTCAAATCTCTTTATTCTGTGCCTTTTTTACTACATTGACACAGAGAATCTTTATATATTTGCCCTTAAAACACAATAAAGCAAAAAGGTGAAGGCTGAGAACAAAGTCAGTCTGCAAGCGGTTGTTCATCTTATCCCTCAACACTAGCATTACAAAAGGTCCCACAGGATTAACACTTAAAATGTCATGCATTTAAAGCACTTTAACAATTTTATTAAAGAGTCCTTGGCTATGATATCACATATATTATGATTAATAAATAGAAAAATAACAAAAAACTACACATGAAGAGATTTGCTATGAGAAGTGGTATGAAATTTAGCAAAACAGATTATTTTTGCTTCCAAATTTAGACTTAATTCTTCTTTTTGGCAAATCACATGTGCCACTGAAGGTACAAGATGGTAGAATTCCAGGGCATTTCAGGGTCATCTTACTGTCAAAATGGTCACTTATGCTGTATTCTCCCAACCACTAAGTTTGGAAATAGTTTTAATTTTGTATACTCTGTTCCTAGATCTTAAGTGTTACATCTTTATAAGGAAAAAGAAGGTTTCCTTTGTAAAAAATCTAACTTTCAAAGACCAAGAGAATTACATCAATAGGAGGGTTTCTTACAAAGGAGTTACTTTCAAGGCCAAGAATGGGTTAACCCTCAGTCTCTCCTCCCACCTCTTCTCCCAGCCTCCCAGATACCATACAGCTGTTGAAAAGTATCTGTCAACAAAACTATTACTGTCTTTCCCGGGATCAACACTGTGTCCTGGGCCCTCAAGGTCAGCAGAGCCGTCTTCAGAGCAAGGAGCAACAACATGCAGAAAGCTCACAAGGCTAGTGAAACCTTAGCGGCTCTGGCAGGTGGAAGCCTTTGCCAACGGTGGCAAATTCTAAAGGGAAAGGTAGGGCCTGAAGGACAGGGCCTGCCCAACAGGCTGAGGACACAGCTCCCCACCCTGGAAATGCTTCTGCACCAGCCTAAGCCTTTTGTCTCCCTTTTTCCCTATTTGCTCCATCTTCTTCTATCCACAGTGAGGAGAAAGAGTTATTGCTAGGAATAAATTGTGGGAGGAGGGGCTGCCCAAGAGAGGGCTTAACATAGCCAATGCCAAGCTGTTATAAGTTCCCAGGTGGCAGATTTACATCACGAGAAAGTTGTGACCCAGAGAAGACTCAGAAAGTCATAGCTGACTATTGGTGAGAAATAAATTAGGCAACTTTTCTGAAAGACAACCTTTCAAAAGTCATCAAAATCTAAAAAGCACAATCTCTGACTTACATTTACCTAAATAAAAATATAAGGATATTCACAAAAATTTAGATAGATTTATTCGTTGGTGCTATTTATAATGTCAAAATAAGAGGGAAAAATCCTATAAAAATCAAGGTACTGGCTAAAGCAAAGAATACATTAGAATGCTTCAGTTCTGTTAAAAATATTTGGAAAAAATTAACATGGAAATATGTGCATGATATATTTCTGTGAATAAAATGGCTTACTAACAGCAATATAAGTATGACTGAACTTATATGTATATAGATATATTTGTATTCTACATTATATACCAAGTCAATATCAAATATGGGTAGGTTTAGAATTTATGATTATAGAACCATAAAATCTTCAATTGGGAAGGGTCCTTAGAAGTGTTTGTTCAGAAGTACCCATTGTACTGTTCCCGACAGAGCCCATCTAGCACCTGATCAAAGACTTCTACTGTCAGAAAGCATTAATAACTACTTTGTGCCAGTCCAATGAATATTTTCGTAGCACATGCCATTTACAAAATCTTCTGTCTACACAGTATAGATTTGGCCAATTTGCCATGATAGAAGGAGGGACAAATATGATCTTAGAAATAATTAGTTACTAAGAGGCTATTTCTTCCATGCTATTCTTCTACTACTTTCACTTCAAAGGAAAGATGCTATATAAGGCCAACTAGGTAAAGCTGATAAACTAATTTTAGCTTCTCCAATCACCAGCAAAAACAGTTCTAACATCCATATCCAGCATTTGGATCTGAATCAGTTCTGATAATTGCATCCAAAAGACTACCTTTGTTTATGTCAGTGTTACTTTTGGAAAATTCTTCCAAAGAAATCCTAACATCATCATAAGAAATGAGAACATTGCTTTATTCGTGGAAAACTATCTCTAGTTCCTAAATGTACATGAGGCTATACCTGAGGTTTTTAACTTGTGATTGTGCTTTGCATGCTGTGCTTGGCCAACCTGTGTAGAAGGGCTCTAGGGAAAGTTCAAGAGGGAAATAAAACAGAGAACCATTTCATTTGGAGTGGCAGTTTAACCACAGTGTGTCTGGGGTGAGTGCAGTGGCTCATGTATTCATTCATCACTCTATCCATGCACCAGGCATTCAACTAGTTACCATGAAATAGGTCACAAGGCCAGCATATCTCACTCCAGGTATCTAATCGAACATCATGTGTCACTTTGGGAAAGGCCCGAAGGGTGGAAGTTTATATCAGGAGAAAAGAGTCACGTGTGAGTATCCTAGGAAGAAGAAAGCGTAAATTTAAGAGATCAGTAACCCAAAGTAATGGTGGTTGTTGTTGTTATAAGTTGGACGTGTTTTTTCCTCCAGGGTTTCATGTGCTGGAAGGTAGGTCCCCAGGTGGTAAAGTGAGAACTGGTGGAAACCTCAAGAGGCAGAGCCTCAGGGTAGGTTATTGAAGTGTTACCCTCAGAAGGGATTAGCATAGTTCTCGTGGGACTGTAGTTATTTCTCTAGAGATGTTCTGTATAAGAATGAGATGGCCCCTCCTGAGTCTCTGTGGCCTCTTATCTGCTTATGTGGTCTCTTCCTCTTTTATATGATTCCACCATGAGGGGATCTCATACAATGTGGTATAGCCAAGGGGGCCATGTCTAAAGGCCGAGTCAATGGAGCCACACAATCTTAGACTTCCAGCTTTCAAAATAAAAAGTCCATAAACTTCTTCTCTTTATACAATACCCAGCCTCTGTTACTTAATACCCAGCCTTGGGTACTTTGTCATAGCAATGGCAAAAAAAAAAAAAATCTAATAAATTTGCATAATCAAAAGAAATTCAGTATTGTTATGGAGAGAGAAGCTAGCCAGCCAAGCAAAATCAGATCATGAAAATTCTGTCAGGTCAAACTCAAAGTCTGGATTTGTGGTCAGGGTCATAGGAAATCACTGACAAAGCAATACAGCATACTGGTTAAGAATTTTATTTTGAAATCAACTCCTGGACTTGAAAACTATATCTGTACTCTTATTCTGAACCGTATGAAATCTCCAATGTTGGATCACCTTTTCTTACATACAGTTATGCCAATTTCATGTGGTTCAAACTAATAAAAGGAAGAAGAATCAGTTCTTCTTTGTGAAGTAACTACTGGATCCTGCTGAGATCTCTCTCATTCCAGCAGAGAGTGGAAGCAACCATCTGAAGCAGTCCAGCTAAAAAGGCCAGGCAGTTCTACGACTCCTTTCAGAAATGAAGGCTACCTCAGCTGGCACTCCCAGGGCAGGCCATGCCCAGGCTTCTGGAAGGTGCTGATCTCAATCCAGCTTTTATCCAGTCTCATTAGAGTCCAAGTCCCCTCCTGTGCCTGCCCCTGTCTGTCCTTTCCCCTCTTTTGGGCAGAAAACATGTAATACAGAAAGGCCAGCTGCTTATGTCATCCCCCAGCTATCTGATCCTGCTGGAAGAATTCCTGGCAAACGGCTTCGTGTACACACTGGCCCCTCTTTTTCTTTCTCTTGCTCATTTGCTCCCTTTCTTTGGCTCAATAATCTGTCTCTGCTGGTAAGGCAGGGATGAGCTTTCTGAATTGTGTTTATTTGTTGGCGCTCTGGTGTGAAAACACTCCCCGTCAACTGCATATTAATCTTGTCAGCAGTCTGTATCTATTTTCCCCTGCCTCCTTCCACCAGTCTAATTTATGGCTTTCCTTTCCCTTGCTTCCTATTGTCACAACGGCTGGGGAAGCTCTGCGTAGGGTGCTCAGGCCTCCAGATGGCACAAGATCTATCCTTATAGGATAAATTACACAGTGGTGCAAAACCCCACAATGTGTGCAGCAAGACTAAATTTCGACCAAGCCTTCTCTAGCTGATTCTGCGCCATCCAGCCAGGTCCTTATTGCTAAATGCTGCACTTAGCTCTATCAGCAAACAAAAGAACAAAGAAACCTGGCATAATGTTCTAGTAGAGAAAGTGTATGGAACAACTAACAAATAATACAGTTAGAATGTGTATTTCAGTTGCTGGACCACCAATACGGACAGCACAGACTTCAGTTCAGGAAAATAAAATGGGTCTAAGACCCAATTCAGTCAGTTTTCACATGGTGACTTGTATGTCATTTGTTAATTACCTTTCAGTAAACTTCAGTTGCCCTGTCTCTAAAATCAGTGAAATAACATCTACCCCACAGAGTAGTTATGAGAATTATACAGCAGAGTATGGCTTAGCTCTTATCATGGTAAATATTAAACACAGTTTATGGAATATATTTTTATGTGTTATGGTTTCTAAAAAGGAGAAGATGAGGAAAAGGAAAAGGAAGGACAACAAACTTGTGAAATGAAGAACTGGTATAGTTAGGAAAGAGTTCTTGATAATGTTTTCGAGGCCCTACCAATTAACCCTGAGCCTTATGTTAATACTGAATTTCTTATATAATTAGACTCAACAACAAGTCATGTGTTTGAAATTTTGATAAAATCTAATTTTTGAGAGCCTCCTTTTGTCAGTGTCCTTGGAATTAGACTATAGCTCAAACACTGGTGTGTGCAAATCTTGGAAGGGAAGCTCCCTTTAAGGACTATCTTCCTGAGCTAGAATTTCTCCATGATATTAAGTGGCTGAAATGAGTTGTCATGAGCTAAATCTGAGTCCACTCAACTCGGTTGCTTCATATACCATCAAGGTCAACCTATCTCTATTTTTTTCATTATCATCTATGACAGAAATTATAGTTACAGCCCTGAATTAGACTCAGCCCAGCATGCTGTGAGTGCTTGGGTTAGATTGAAAAAAAAGAAGAGTAGCCAAATAAGTTATAAAATTATACCATACAGTCTCTCTCTCAAAGGCCCAGCCCCTTCTGGAAAATCGGTGCTCTATTTTCCCCAAGGAGTAATTCCAAACTGAGGTATATGATTCCTCCATGGAATTTCCCCTTATCTCAGTGTTTTGGGGAAATTCTTAGAGTCCCTAACAATTCTAATCAACTTTCATTTAAAAAGTAAAAAGCAATCCCAGTGCTATGGCACACTCACATATAAAGCAGCTGAAGGAGACAGCTGAGCTTTGCAGAATGTGCTCCCTCCCTAGGGTTCAGAGCTTGCTCCCATCTGGCTGAATGCTAAGGAATCCTTTGGGTCTCAGTGTGGATGTGTTTTGCTAGATGAAGTCTTTGCTAACCTTCCGAATTTTCCCCCGCGAGTACCCTCTGCAGTGTCACACCAGAGCACTTACCACACTTCATCTTAATTCCACAGCTTGCTGTTTCCTCACCACAGTAAACTCAGAATAGCCAGGACTGTGATTCTGCTGGTCATTATTTACTGCTGCTCTCTAGCACAGTACCTGTCTTCACATGTATGTTTGTTAAAGAAAGAAACAGGAAAAGAGAAAGAGGGAGCATTACTGTCACACAGTGATTCAGCTCAGATGGGAACAAAGTCAGCCACTCTTTCAAGTTCTGGGCCTGAGGTACTGGTGCCAAGAGGCAGTGCCCCTCAGGCCAGGAAGGCACCTGAAACTGTCTGTGGCCTATGCTGGGCATGAAGTAAGGAACTTCGGAAGTTTCAATGTACCTTTAGCTCTAACCTCAGGTTCCTGCTCTCTGGCAGAGGAGATGCTCTGTCATTCTGCAATAGAAACTCATTCTGATTTGTGGCCAAAACTTAGTTTTGTTAATTATATTTATTTTTCAGTCCATTTTCCATTTCTGGCCAGGTTTTCATTTTGACAAAGACAATTATAAGAACAAAGATATATATATTGCATATTCTTGGAGAGAAACATTTGAGAAACAAATCACTACTATGAAATACATACAATTAAAGGACACATTTAACAATATTGTTTAAAACATATAATACAGGAAAATCAACCTCTCTCTCTCCCACCCTCCTTCCCTCCTTCTCTCCCTCTTTGCCCTCACACACAAATTAAGGACAAACTAAAATCTCAAGGTTGTACCAAAAAGGAAAGAAATAGAAATCTAGTTCCAAATGCACTAATTTTCTGTCTTTGGGTCAGTTATTTGATCACATTGTATCTCAATTCCATTGTCTATAAAATCAGGGTAATAAGGCTGAGCAGATTAAAAATAATATCTGTGAAACAGCTCACACATAGTGGACTCTCAATAAAAGGCAATAATGCTGCTGCTGATATTTCTGACATTCACAAGGGAGGAGCAGCAGGGACACCCAGCTCCTTGGCAAACCAAACTCATTACAGCCTACAGGGAAATCCTGGGCTGGGACATGAGGTCAATGAAAGCTCTGGATTCCTGGGATGGTAACGTGCAAACACCATGGAGATATCTGACTACATGACTTAGGTCTGATTTATGGAACTTGCAGAGTGTCCAAAGCCTACGGGCCTTCTCCAGTCCAGAGCATACCTGGCTGGAGCACTGGTGGAAGCTTCTCTGTACAGTGACACTTCAGAAAACAAGTCAGATCTGGCTCTACCTTTGTACATGGTAATTCAGACATTCCCAGGAGCATCCCAACCACCACCAAATACTTTTCTTAGCTCTGTTTTGTCCACTTATAAATTTAAAACTGAGGCATTGTATATCCCATCTTGAGTGAAGATACAACACTACTTTTTCCTCCAGGGATTGTTGGCCAGTGTAAGAGCTGAGCCATAAAATGTCTCTACCCTCCTTTTCTCAGCTGAGATCTCTGGAGTCTTCAGCTAGATATTGCCTGTTTCAAGATCTTCTCACCCAATTTCCAATAGTATTGGAAAAATTTTTTTCCTCTCCTCCTACATCACAAGTGTTTTGAGGTAAAGAAGCTCAGCTTACATTTTCAAGTATCATGATATAAAATCACAAGTATCATGATGTAAAATCACCTGTGGGAATTCAATAGAAGGCAAGAACCAAGGCTAATGGTGGGTCTGAAGGTGCACAAGAGTAAGGATATGTTAATCCATGGACATACAGGTAGGAAATCAATGCTCAAAAGATAATGGAGATTAAAAGGAAGAGGAGAGGCAAGAACCAAGGTGGAGGCAAATTTGAACTTTCATAGGCAGGAAGCGCATACGAAGAGGCAATAGCTGAGCAGCAGGTGTTTTCAGGAGAATGTGCAAGCAGGTAACTGAAAACAAATAAGTATACCGCATATCTCCATGGTCATAGCCAACAAGAAAGAAGATCAGGACGCCAGACAGGGGACCTGGTGAATAAGGGCAGCTTGAGATGACGTTGAGATATACTTCACAGACTGCCTAAGAATTACTTTTTCTTAATTGGAAGCAGTCACTCAGCAGCAGCTTTTACACTAGAGGATATAGGTCCCTTTACCCTATGTAAGACTACAGGAGAGAATTACTACAGCAAATTTTAGCAACCCCTTCCTTTCTAGCCACAATTTAACCAAAATATAGAGCAGGAATTTACCTGCATTTCCTCAGTCGGAAAAGCTATTATGCTTAGAGAGTTTTCATGGAAGGCAGACAGGAGGGCCATTATTGCTGATCAAATCCTAGTTACTCAATAAGCAAATATTGCCTGATTAATCAAAAACAAAAGGTTTTGGTGTTTTTGTCCACTTATTTATTTTGTGTTGATTCATTTTGATTGGTTATTGTAGTCACTGTTTACGTGTTAATGAGAACTGTTTCCCTCAAGCTTTGCAATCATGACAAAGGAGATCTTTAAAGAAAGAGGTTGGAGCGTGATAAGAGAAATCTTTAAATAGAATTACCACTTCTGACTGCAATTACCTCCTTTCTGGAAGCCCTCGAAAACCACAGATTAGCCATTGTGCATACTGGACTGTATAGTGTCAGCTTTTGAGACTTTCCAAGAGATTCTAAACTTCTTAGTAAGAACTCTTAATCAACATGACAATTCCTGGATGAGGGCTCAGAGGCTCACCTTAAGCTTCTGTCCCTCAGCTCAGGGTTTCCAAGTCACCCATAAGTTTCTGCTAAGAATATAAGGGCTGGGAGATAAATACAAATGTAAAAGCATGAGCAGGAGGGAACTTCTCAAGGACAGCAATTGATGTGACAAATGCTCAGGTAAAGTCTCCAGTGCCCTGACCTTACCTCCCTTTTGTAAGACACAGAGGTCATCTCGTGATATTACCTCCAGGGTTATTTCATTAAAATACTTAAATAAATAACTCAGTCAGGTCTGAGTCACTTGATGGAATTTGCTGCCACTGGGAAAATGCACGTCAAACACTGTACTAGGTTTTGGAAACAACAGTCATTTAAAGACTATTTCTTGCATTCAGCTCAGGTCACAAGAGGATAAAGATCAGAGTAATCAGAGCTGAAGTTTCAGAACATGATGTGATTACGATGGTGTTCACCCTGTCATGCACAGCCTTCCCAACTGGCACTGGGCATTATGAAATCCCCTTTCTCTGGCATGTGGAACCTTCACCACATGAGAGATTGGTGGGGACATCCCCACAGGATGACCTATTACTCTGTGTTCTCATAAAAGCAGCATGGAGTTCAGAAGATGCTTTTCCATCAAGTGAAGGAAAGCCTTACTTAACTCCCTCCCGGGGGGCTATAAGGAATTGAATGGGGCCAAACACAAGATCTGGTACATGGTTTAGAAAAGCACTGTGCCAAATTCCTTACACAAATCAAGGCCCAAATCTCTCTTTCTCTCTCTGCCACAAGAAGTAGAGAGGGACAATTTAAAAAATTAGGCCTGCTAATCCTACCCAGAACTGCCCAAGACTACTTTGAGCCGGGGACACACATGCTCAGCCTTCAGAGATGCATATCAGTGCATTTTGTTAATCCCCATCACTGTGTGTCAGGGATAACTGATCTACATCTAAAAATAGTGTGAGGACAGCAATACCAGCCATTTGGGGCTGAACTGAGGACACAGTGGAAAACTTGACAACAGCACAGTAGAACCTCCCTGGCCCAGGGCCATAGGCTCAAGGGCGAGAGGGCAGGTTCATCTGCTGGGAAGCATGACTGACAGCTCTCCAACCAGGACTATTTCAATGCTGATGGTCTTTTGCCACTATTGGGCACCTTCAAAGTGAAAGGCAAAGTGGTAGTACTGGGGATATAATGGCATAGGACGTGGTTTTTCCTTGGAAAAATCCTACAAGTGAGTGACAGTCAAGAAGGATATGTAAAATAAAATAAAAACAATTCTTCGTTTCACTGACTTCTGTGTGAAACTTTGTCTCTAGCAAGAACACTACCAGGGAGTCAAATGTGTCCTGCAAGAGCAGACTCTCTGGTACGTACTCTGGGTGAGAGGAGCAAGGTAGGAAGACCAGAAAGAAGCCTCAAGGTCACAGTTACCATTGTGTTTGTTTGATCCAGATAGTGTCCTAAGAAAAAGTCTGTTACAAAGCACTTTGAAATATAAAGTCATGGAATTTAAGGATCTTACTCCTACATAATTAGCATATGCATAAATTGTGCCAAATACTTTGCAGAGCGAGTTTTTAAAAATTGCCTTAAACATTTGTTATAGTGATCTTGCCCAAAGTGCAACTCCTAAAACAACAGAGAATTTCCAGGCAGTCTCGAGAAAGGGCCACATGCCCCGTGCCATTATAGTGGCAATTGGTGACCCCAACACAGTCTTATAGCAACGCTCTTTATCCAGTTCAGAGTGGCAGATATTGATAGCAACCAAGACACTCATTTCGCTTCTTCAAATATATCATCTGGGCACTTGAACAAAGCATTCATTAAACCTTCTCCTCTCTCACCAGGCCCAGGCTGCAGATCTGATAGAGTACCTTAATAGCTTACATAAACAAATTCAAATTCAATTAAATGAAAAATGGCATAGTTCAATTACTAGTCAAGCATAAGGGGAAAGTTGAAATTAAAAATGTGACTCCATTTTGTTGTTGTTTGGCTGACTGTGGTTTTAGACCTCACCCTTACCTCTGTTGTATCCCACATCTGGACAAACAGATAAGAAAATATAGGTACTTCCTCCTTGCACCAGTGGGAAGGTCAAACCAGGTAAGGATCTGACGGAATACAGAGACCCTCATATGACCCTACCTTTAACCAGCTATTTCATCTACACCATTTTACCTATGAGGAGCTCTTATTACAGCTCCTCACATATATACTAGTCACTATGATTACTGTGACTGCTATTGCTGTTGTTCATGGCAACATTACAGTAAAGGATTAGCTACACTTTAATTGTGTCTTTACTTCAACTTTGTGGATTCCTGGAAAGGACACAAGGTGACTGACCTTTGCAATATACATATTTTCCTAAAGATGAATCCCTTATATTTGATATGATTGGGTATTCACTATTCTTTTGGAGAAGAAGTTCCTGCACTCCTTGGGAAAAGGGCCTAACACCATTTCAACCTCTCTGTTAAAAATTTCCTAAATTGCTCACTTAGAACTTGTCACAAGCATCCACTCCAGTGTAGTCCCATGGCTCTGGCCCATAAAAGGATCTGTCGTACTGTACTCAGTCTTCATAGACCTGTCTGTTATTCCCACCAGCCATGAACTGCAGAAGGGCAAGCACAGTGCTTGGTCATCTCTGTATACCCCTCCTTTCTCTCTGTGAAGGAAAACAAAGGAAACAATGGAAATTTCCACTTTTATCATAACGAATTTGAAACCTTCAAGAGGTGTGTGTGTGTGTGTGTGTGTGTGTGTGTGTGTGTGTGTGTATGTACTGACAATAAAATCCATCAGTTGTTAACCCAGGGTGGAGTTTGGAGAAAAGGGCAGGCTGCACATACAGGTTTCAATGTTATTTTGTACATTTGCATATGCAATACTGATACTTGAAGCAATGGGAGAATAGAAAAGGTTTCTGGAAGTGAGATTTTTAGTGAGAGAAAGCAGAAAATAGAAAGAAAAGAAATCTGGGGAACATAGACTTTATTAATTATTGCCCTTTATCTCAATAGATACAGTCAATTCCTCTTTTCTCTGATTTCCAAAAGGTTCAACTCTTCTTTAAACTCTGGGGATCAAACTTCACCTTAGGGAAATTTAAGAACCTTCAGGTTCTTGTTAAGCATTTATTCATCTCTGTATTTAATTCAGAATATAAACCATGCCTGTGAAGTGGGTTTTTGCATTGTATTCCAAGGCCCCATTCTATATGATAATCTTTCCACAATCTCAATTTTATCCTATCTTTTATTCTATATCTAGCCATTTAATCAAGGAAATAAAGGATCTTCAGTGTAAATAGTCAATTCATAAGAAAAAAGAAAGAATACAAAATGGGGAGAAAATGCAATCAATTGCTAAAGTGATGTAATCACTGGGTAGTGTTAAGGAGCTTGGAATGTTTCTCTCAAACATACTCTCACATTTCTTCCTCTCCTTCTTCAAGTTTGTTCACATCTATCAACTTTTCTTTTTTTTTTTTTTTCTTTTTTTTTTTCGGGTACCGGGAATCAAACTCATGACTTCACGCTTCCCAGGCAGGTGCCATGCCGCTGAGCTTAATCCCCAGTCCTCTATCACCTTTTCAATGTGAACTTCCCTGAACATTCTTAGAAGAGATAACGATCATCTCCATATCCCCCATCTCCTGCCTCCTTCCTGCTTTATTTTTCTATAGCACGTACTACCACATACATTATAAAAACAAATTTATTTTACCTTGTCTGAGTAATAACTCCCACTAGGATAAGATTTCATGTCTATCTTGTTCTCTAGTGCACCTCCAAAGCTTATGGAGCACTGGTTTCAAGGTTCTTCTTTGGAGAAATATGTGAGATGTTCTACCTCCTGAATAGCATCTGTGAATACAGATTCATGATTTTGAAAGAGCGAAAGATGGAGAGGGAATGGGTGTGGAGAGATTGTTCCCTAATGATTTGATGATACATATTGAGCCATCTGCCTCTGCAACCCAAACTCACAAACACTGGCCATATTTGTAAGGGTTTGACAGAGGAACAGCTGTTACCTTAGTGAACAGATTTTGCTTAATCCTCCTGCTACATTTCTTCTGTGAATGTCTACCTCTTTCATGCAACTCCCTCTCCCAGGTCTTTCCAGATTTAGTTACCCATTCCTCCTTCCTTCACTTTTTACATAGTACGAAGAGACAGTCTTTTCATTGATAAGTTTCCTGAATTATATGTACAGGTGAATTATGAATTTGAGGGTAACATCTTGTTAAAATAGTTTTTTGGTAGAGGGATCTTTTTTGAGATAAGGTCTCACTGTATAGTTTAGACTGGACTTGAACTGACTATGTACCCCACAGCAATCGAACTCACAGCAATCTTCCTGCCTCAGCTTCCCTAGTTCTGGGATTATAGACACACGTGACCACATCCAGGTTCTTGTTAAAATCTTGGTGAGCCAGACGTGGTGGTGCATACCTGCAGTCCCAATACTAGAGAGGCTGAAGCAGGAGGATTTCTGCAAGTTCAAGGCCAGCCTGGGCTGCAGAGTGAGTTCAAGGCCAGTCTGAAATACATAATGAGACCCTGTCTCAAAAAGATAAAAAAAAGGCTTGGTGGAAAACAAACTATGTTGATTGGTATAGGGAAAAATTCTTCATGCAGAGAAAGTTTATTTGGTTGATAATGCAGTCCTTCCTTTCATGCTTTCTATTTTGGGTGGAAGCAAGAAGAGCTTTGAAGTGGATATGGACATCTTATCATAGGGTCCAGTTGCTTTTGAATGAAAATTGAACTAAAGGCTTGAATTTCCAGAGATCTAATAGAGCCCTTGCTGAACGATCAAATTCTGACATCAGGTGAATGACATATCTGGACTTTAAACCACATGTCAGCCATCACCTCAGTAATCTTGGATGGAGCATCTAAACACTCATTGCTTTGTGATTTTCCATCACAGAATGATTGAAAAGTGATGCAATTTGTGCATCTGGGGTCAATTAAGTTATGGCACATCATAGGTGCAATGATAGGTTAAATTTCCAGGTTAGTGGCTTTGATGATATGTCTTCAAACTTTAACTTACTTGCTGTGCTTCTAAAACATTGAAAGGCATACAGCAGCCAAGGTGATCAGTTTGCTGTTCTTGTTGCCTGGACAAAAGCAGTTTTGCAGCTCTGAATAATGTTGAATTTTGTTTGCCTGTCAGCAAAATTGATCCCAGAGGAAGGCACATCAAACGTGTCAGCAGTCCATTTTAGAGGACTATCAGCTGCCTGAAGGAAGAGAGAAGATGAAATCTACCTAAGAATGGTACTTTACATATTACTAGGGGTTTCCATCTGGAAAATCTTAAAGCATTTGACTAATTTAATTACATATATGTAATTATGTTTTTCTCTTGAATCCAAAGGAAGAAGGAAGTGAACATTTACATGTTTCCCTTACACCAAACATAATGATAGCTGTTTGACAAATGCTATAAAACACTAAAATGGAAGTGGCTGCTGAAACACTGTATTAGTACTCTCCAGAGAAACAAAACCTACAGGACAGTCTATATGTGTGCGTGCATGCATGCACCACACACACACACACACACACACACACACACACTTGATTTGGCATAAAATATTAGCTAATGTTATTATGGAGGCTGAGATAACCCACAATCTCCCAGCCGCAGGATGAAGACCAAGAAAAATCAGTAGTATAGCTCTTAAAACCATTATTAAAAATAATAATGTAAGTCTCAGTCAAGAGCAGGAGATGGATGTCCTAGCTCATGCCGTTAAGCAAAGAGAAAATTTCCTCTTCCTCTGTGTTTTTGTTCTATTAAAGTCCCAGACATATTGAATGGGGCCTACCTAGCTGGGGAAGGACAGTCTGGCTTACTCAGTCTACCATCTCAAACTGTAATCTCAACTAGAAACATTTTCACTAACACATTTTTAAAAACAGTGTTTAATCTGGGCACCGTGTCCCAGTTAAATTGATACCCTAAATTATTCATCGTACACATCAAGAATAAAAACCAATTTCAATTTGTACAATTTGCAAAAGAATGTCCAAAATCTCTTATAGATCTTAATCACTCACCTGCATCCAGGGTTCAAAAGGTAAAGAGATGAGAAATTTTGGGGAAAGAGCTGTTCCTTGTCTCCTACACTGTCCCACCAATGGAGAGAAACATGAGAGGACTACACTGTAAGCCCAAGAGCAGAAAAAAAGGCTTTGAAGAGATCAATAGGAAATCTTAACATGAGTACTTTGAATTGTGAGAGACCTAATGGTTTACTGTTTGAACCATGTCTGATGAACATAAATAGGCAAAGGCTAGCTACAACATTAACCATACTCTTAGATCAGGGCAAGGAATCTATGCATTTCCTGTGAGGCAGATGAATGAAGAGGAGTTCTTGGGAGAGAAATCAGATCTTAGCAACATGAAAGGTAGTGGGAGATTAGTGGATGCTGGGATGTTCTCAAGGAGACAAATACTGTAATAATACATATGAGAGCCCAATTGTAATGGCTGACAATACAGTCACAAAAGATTTACCAAAAGCATCCAGCAAATACAGTTATTTAAATATCTTCCAGATCCACAGAGTACTGACTCTGAGGTAACCTAGCTTTCATACTCCAGGTATCCTTGCCTTATTCCCACTGTTCCAACCCTAGGAAAATCATAAGTACTAGCTGGAGTAGGAAAAGATGGTTAGCTGCATAAGGGTAGAGAAGAGTAACCAATTATACTGCCCCTCTTGGTGGACTACACATTTCATTCTCACAGAGGCTATAGAGGCCGGAGAGTAGAAGCATCAAATTTCAAAAAAACTAGCTCTCCGTTCTGAATTCCTGAGTTGAAACAGTACTTCTAGCTTTAAAGGATGTATGTATCCATCTGTGCTTACTAGAGAAACAGATTTAATGCATGATATACAAATAAATAAGTATTTGCAAGGTAGGCTTACAGTGGCCGCCTGCAGAGTCAGATGTGGAACAGGGGAAAAGAGCAGTCAGCAAGCTGGAGAGCTGAAGCATCCAGTCAAAGGTTGAAAGTCTAAAGCTCACTACAGAGTGTTGTGTGAGTCCACATCAGAAGGTCAAAGAGTTTGAATGGAAGGCTGAGTGGTCTATGCAGGAAGGCTGACCAGTCTGTGCTGGAAGCCAGGAGATGACATCCAAGGTGAAGGTGAAGACTAGAGTTTCTCTGAAGAAACAGAAATGAGCCTTCCTTCTTTGTTTTCCTTTTATACCATTGAGGCTTTCAGACTATTAGTTACTGTCACTCACACTGCCGTCTTCAGTAGATTCCTCAGCCACACCCAAAACTATGTCCATTCAATTTAGTTGGGTGTTTCTTACTCATATTGGCAAAATCAGTTAAATATCATGATCCACTTCTTGAAACTTGACAAGCAGACACATTTCGTTGAACCATACCTGGTATGCAGATACAGACAAGTCCATAATTACACCTAACATGTTACAATTAGAAATGCCCTAATACAAACAGAAATGCCCTAATTCCTTCTCTAGAATAAATGGAAGATTTCTTTGAATGATGCTTCCTGCTAGCATTTCATAACTTGAACATTATAATGTAGGTTTAGCTGTACTTAAGAACTAATTTTAAGTCCATCAATATTATATTACACTGGAAGCATACTAGGAAAGAACTGTTACATCCCTGTTTATGCAACTGATCATGGTGTCAGAGTTGGTATTTATTTATTTATTCTTATTAAGTTTATTGGTATAAGTTAGGTATACATAATGATCACATGCATTATAGGGAATTTGTACCTGTACAAATTCAAGACATTGAATTGTCTTTTTTCTCAATCACCTCCCCTCCCTCAACCTCTCTTCCCTTCCTTATTTACAAAGCTTTATCTTCATATTATCCTTCTTTTATTATTTTTTCCTTTTTCTTTCCTTCCTTTCCCCATACCTCTTCCTAGTTCCCCTTTCTTTTGAGAAATTTCTTCCTATTTCATAATACCTTTTATACACAATAGTCCTTACTTACACTTTCAGTATCTCACACCAGAGAAACAGTCTCATATTTACACACGTGTGTATG
The DNA here is from genome assembly GCF_000276665.1 of Chinchilla lanigera. Classification (NCBI taxonomy): domain Eukaryota; kingdom Metazoa; phylum Chordata; class Mammalia; order Rodentia; family Chinchillidae; genus Chinchilla; species Chinchilla lanigera. The sequence goes on along the minus strand of NW_004955435.1, from coordinate 21,358,195 downwards.
ATTTCTTTCACTTGAGTATGGTCTCAAGGTGCATCCATTTATCTAGAAATATCTCAACTTTATGGCTAAATAGTACTCCATTATATTGAAAAAATCATGCCTTTTTAAACCATTTCTCAGTTGATGGTCATTTCAGTTGTTTCCAAGATTTAGCTATTACAAACTGTGCTACTATAAACTTGGGCGTGCACATATTACTGTGGAATGATGTTTTAAATATAATACACCATATCAACAGAGACAAAGACAAAAATCATATGATCATATCAATAGACACAGAAAAGGTGTTTGTCAAAGTCCAACACACATTCAAGACAGCTGGTATTTAGAACTATCTTATTCTATTACCCATTCTATATTCCCTTGGCCTTCAGTAAGCACTTCAGCAGGTCTTGACTACTTTCCTGATAGAAGTGACTGATACCTTCATCCTGGACGGTTCTGAGCCATTTTTCAGACTGCCTGGATGGGGTGGATATAGTTTCCCATTGACCTTAATAATAGGGCATGATAATATTAGGGTCATTCCTCCATTGTGGATTAATAGTTTTTAGGTTTTTTCTGGTACCAGGAATTCAGCTCACGACCTGTGCTTGCCAGGCAGGCACTGTGCCACTGAGCTAAATCCCCAGCATTAGGCTATTCTTTGTTTTCTTTTTGTTTTCCTTTTGTGTGAGTTCACCACTATAAATTTCCCTCTGTGGACTGTTTTCATTGCATTCCTCAGATTCTGGTAATTTGTATTTACATTTTCATTTTTTGTAGGTATTTTTTAATTTCTTCTTTAACTTCTTCTGTGACCCATTGGTTGTTCAGGAGGTTGTTTAATTTCCATTTGTTTATGGAGTTTTTGGAGTTCCTTTTGTCATTAATTGCCAATGTCACTGCCCTGTGGTTAGACTATATGCATGGGGTAATTTCACTTCTTTTGTATTCAGGTATGTATGCTCTGTGGGGTAGAATGTGGTCTATTTTAGAGAAAGTCTCATGTGCAGCTGAGAAAAATGTTTATTCTGATGTTGTGGGGTGGAGCACTCTGTGTACATCTACTAAGTCCTTTTGTTCACAGCTTTGGTTCAGATCTGTTTTTTATTTGCTGATTTTTTGTCTACTTCACCTATCTCTTTTTGTCAAAGGAGTACTGAGGTCCCCTATTACAATAGTGTTATTAATTTTCTGTTAAGATTTGTCTTATGTACTTTGGTGCCCTGATATTTGGTGTGTACATGCTTATGATTGTTATCTCATCCTCTTGTAGTTTTCCCCTAACAAGTATGTGTTGACCTTCTTTATCTCTTTTGATTGTCTGCAAACAGAATAGGTACACCTGCTTTTTTCTGGGTTCCTGTTGCATGGAAGATTGTTTTTCCATCCTTTGACTTTCAGTCTCTGTATATCCTTTTGAGTAAAATGTGTTTCCTGTATACAGCATACTGTTGGATTTTGTTTCTTAATTCAGTCTTTCAGTCTGTTTCTTTTGACTGGCAAATTGAGGCCATTTACATTTATGGTTATAACTAATATGTGTTGACTTATTATTATCATGTTATTTACTTGCTGTTGATTTCCTATTTTTTCTACCTGTTTTACTGCTTGAACTTTTTGATGGTTCCTTTCTATTGTTGTTCTTGAAATATGGTAGCTTTTTTCTCTGTCTAGAATATCTTTTAGTATTCTTTGCAATGATGGTTTGGCAGTCATGAAGTTCTTCAGTTGTTTTTGAAATGGAAATATTTTATTTCTCCATTTAATTGGAAGGATAGTTTGGCAGGGTACATCAGTGTTGGTTGGAAGCTGTTTTGTCTCAGGACCTATCATACTTTGCTCCAAGCTCTTCTTGATTGGGTGGTTTGTGTTGAGAAGTCTGCTATGATTCTGATAGGCTTTCCTTTATAGGTCACCTGTTTCTTTTCTCTAGCAGCTTTTAATATTCTGTTCTTTTGCTGGAGACCTGGGATCTTGACTATTATATGTCTGGGTGTAGTTTTATTTTAGTTGTGCTTAGTTGGAGTCCTATATGCCTCATTTAACTATATATAAGGTTCTATTTCCATGCTTGGGAAATTTTCTGCTATTATTTCTGCAAATAATCTTTTTATGTCATTTATGTTGCCTCCTGCTGATTCATTGACTCCTATTCCTCATACACTATTCTTCTTTGCCTCATCTTGCAGCTGTTGAATTGATTTTTCCTTGTTCCTTATTGATTTTAAGAGATCCTTTCTTTCTCGATCACTAGCTGTCATGCTGTCTTCAAAATCTGAAATTCTATCTTCAGCTTCATTCAAGCAGTTTTGGCAGCTTTCAGTGGAAGCTTTGATTTGCTGGATGTCTCTCTGAATCTGGCTCATGCGTTCTAATTCATTTTTATATTTTTCATTTAAAATTTCTGTCCATTGTCTATGTTCTTCTATTTTTTTATATATATATGTCTTCTTTAGATGTGCTGAGCAGTTCTTTCATTATTATTGTCATTTAATTTTTTGCCTGAGAGATTATTTCTGATCTCATCTCTTTTATGGCCTGATGAAGTTGTTTTTTTACTTCCATTGCAATCATTTCAGCAATTTCAGGTGTGTATTTATGAAGTTCTCCTGTGTCGATGTCTCCTAGACTTGTTCTGAGTGGGGTGGAGTTCTCAGATTGTGTTTCAGTCCTTCTTCTTGTCATGTTTGATACCGGATGCAGAAAGCTCTATCTCCCTCTTCCCTGGCAGCTTGGCAAAGGCCACTAGTGTCTCTAGTTTTCCTGGTGGCCAGGCTTGCCCCTCAGTGTCTGCTGAGATGCACTGCTTAGTCTGGGGTTTTCTGGCAGATGGTGAAGTGTATCTAGTTCTCCCAGTTCTCAAACGCAGACCATGCTGTCAGCTGATGGGAGGAACATGTCTGATCCAGCATCCCCTTGCAGTATATGACCAGAGTCAAGTCACACTGGCGGTGTAATCCTGGACTGGTAGTCCTGTGTCCCCAGGCCATTCAGGGGGTACCGGCAAAACCCAGACAAGAACTGCAGGGTCAACAGTTTGTGGACCACCTGGTTCTGTGTCTCCAGGCAGCTTAGGACACACACAAGAGCTAGACACAGGCTGCAGTGGCAGTGATGAGGGACTACCTATGTCTATGACCTCCAAGAGGTCAGAGTGCAAGTAAAGCCCAGACCCGAAACACAGTGCCATCAGCTCATGGAATGCCTGCTCCAGTACCTCACTCAGCACTGGACACCACCAGGGAGGGCCTACACACAAACCCTGGTGAGAGTAGTTCCCAGGCCTTCTGAGTGAGGATCTCCTGTCTGCACTGGGTGCACAGAAGGCAGAGACTCCTGTCATGTTTTCTACTTCTGAATATAATGTGTGGTGTGAACTCTTTAAAGTAATACACAACATAGATCCATTTAATTCCAAATTTCACACTTGTGTCATGGAATCTAGTGAGTTTATACATAATACTTTTGAAAAGTTTTTGCAAGAGTATGAAATGTAATGATGCTGGCTGGTTGATTGTAGCATTGCTAGATAAGTTAGCAAAGGAAAATCATGAGGCCCAGACATGCACAAACAACTTGTGATGGAGATATTTGGGAGGAACATGATGAGGTTAGGGACATTGAAGTCCTAAATTCTGATGAAATTATTTTGCCAGAGGAAGAGATTTCCCCACCCCCCAGTGGCTAAGGCATTCCCTTCCTAACTCCCTAACGTGTTTACCTATCCCCCTATAGCTGAAGAAACTCATTCTCTGTTGTCTATGGAAATGGCAATGACCATCCCAGATGCAGTTACCAACCAAAATAATGTTTACACTCCTCACAACCTGCGTTCACCACACATTTTTGCCTCAGGCCAATAACAAGTCTCAAATCTTACAAGGCTCCTAAAAGTGAAATACACAGCATGACCTATGAGAATGTTTACTATACTCCCTCCAAAACACTTGAGTTTTCTAATTCTTACAAGCAAAGGACTCAGAAGCAAGCATAAGTGTGGAATTTAAGATATGAGATAATGGTAGAAGGAACAAACCTGGATTAGGTTGTTTCTTGATGTGGGCCCATTAAATAGAGATTTTGAATTTAATATCAAGTTCATGGAATTTTTTTTCTAAAAAAAATTTTTTTTCTTATGGTTGGTTGGTTGAAATATGGATCAAAAGATGGCCTACTGTGGATGAACTGGAGATGCCTGGTATTCCTCAGTTTACTGTTGCTGAGAGTATTCAGTGGCTCAGAGAAATTGCAATAGTTGAGTGGATTTGTCAGCAAAAATCCGATCCTCCATCTTAGAAAAGTCCAGAAAATGTACTCTTCACTATTGCCTTAAGAAACAGACTTGTGAAGGGAGCATCAGCATTCTTAAGAGGATGCTATCATTGCTCTTCCTGTATGTGAGGCTTTATTCAATTGATAAACTTAAAAGTAATGAGTCTAATTGTTTCCTAGAATGTCAGTGGTCAAGTGGCAGCATTCATCCACCAACGTGAAGGTGGACATACTGTAATGGAAAGCAGAAACAAAGTATTGATTTGAACAGTCTGATATGTGTACCCCTATTCCATTGACCAATTAGTCATTGTGTTCCCATGAATTTTTATGAGCAGGAAATTTTTAATACAAATAAACAAAAATCTACTTCAAATTGTAGCAACTGAGAGTCAGAGCCTCTCAATCAGTTCCCATACTTGAGCCAGTTCACAGACATAGAACAGGTGGAATGAAAGGGATTCTGTGTCCCATTAAGGAAGAATTCTAGTGCACTATCAAAAAGTTACTGCTGATCCTTCTCCCTTACTTTCCCTAAGAAACCTAAAGCCTTTCATCAAGGTAATTGTATGGTGGGTAAAAGGAAATTATTTGACATTTTGGTGATTGCTGGACACTAGTTATTAACTAACACTGATTGCAGGAGATCAAAAACATCACTGTAGACCTGTAGTGAAAGTGGTGGCCTATGGACGTCAGGCAATCAATAGAGTTTTAGCCAAGGTCCAACTCAGTGCATCCAATAGGCCCTAAATGTATTCTGTGACCACTTCTCAAGTTCTAGAATGCAGAAATAGGAAGGACACACTTAATTCTTGGTAGACTCCCTATAGAAGTTTCCTAACCTGTGAGGATTATTATGGCTGGAGAGGCCAAGTGAAAGCCGTTAGCATTGCCCCTGGCTTGGAAAATTAAAAATAATATTGCATCTCTTGATGGACTGCAAAGATTAATGCCACAGTCAAGGACCTGAAAGATATAGCAGTAGCAGTTCCCACTGCATTCCCATATAACTTTTCTATTTGGCCGATGTAGAAGATTATCTATCTTGGAGAATAATGGTAGGTTACCATAAGCTTAATCAAGTGTTGAATCCAATATCAGCTGCTGTACTAGACGTGGTTTCCTTGCTTGAGTAGGTTAACATATCTCTTGTTACTGGAGAATCACAGTATGTAGCTATTGATTTAGAAAATGACATTTTCTCCTTACCTATTCATAAAAACCACCAAAATCAATTTTCTTTCAGCTGGCAACACCAGCAATGTATCTTAACTGTTCTATCCCAGGGCTATATAAACTCTACCCCTGTGTCACAGTTTAGTTTGTAAGGATCTTGATCATCCCTTCCACAAAGTGTCACACTGGTTCATTATATTGATAATATTATACTGGTTGGACCAAGTGAGCAAGGGATATCAACCACTCTGGATGCTTTTGAAAAGCACTTGCATGCCAGAATATGGGGAATCAATCCAATTAAAATTCAAGTTCAGTGAAATTTCTAGGAGTCCAGTGGTGTGGGGCATGCAAAAATATCTTTCCTATGGTGAATACTAAATTGTTGCATCTGGCTCCTCCTACAATCAAAAGAGAGGCACAGTATGTAGTGGACCTATTTGGATTTGGAGGAAGCATAGTTCTCTCCTGAATGTGTTACCTGTCCCATTCACTAAGTGACTCAAAAAACTACTAGTTTCTGAGTGGGTTTAAGAATAAGGGAAGGCTGGTGTGCAGGCTGTTCTGCCACTTGAACCACAAGATCCAGTATTTCTGATGGTACTTCAAGTGTCAGTGGCAGAAAAGGTTGCTAATTGGAACCTCTGGAAGGCCCCTATAGGTGAATTGCACCAGAGGTTCTTAGGATTTTGAAGCAAGGCTCTGCCACCATATAAAGACAGCTTTTCTCTTTTTGAGAAAGAGCTTCTGGCCTGTCATTGGACCTTAGATAAATTGAACACTTGGAAAGGGGACAGCATTACCATGAGACATGAGCTACCTATCATGAACTAGGCATGCTGACCAACCAAATCATAAAAGTGGATGTGCACAATAGTCTATCATTGTACATGGGATTAAACCTGAGAAGGACCTAAAGGTACAAGTAAGCTACATGGAAAAGTGGCCCCAAAACCCATGGCTTTACTCCTGCTATACTGCCTTCGGTCCTCTGATACGCACTTATGGCCTCATGAAGTGTACCCTGTGCACAGGGTTGTGCTCAGTTGACAGAAAAGAAGATAGGGCCCTGGTTCACCGGCAGTTCTTCATGTTATACAGGCATCCCTCAAAAGTGGATAGCTGCATCACTGTAAACTCTTTCCAGGAAATCCTTGGAGGACAGCGGTGAAGGGATATCTTTACTATGTGCAGAAAGTCAACCAGTGAACTTGGTCATTTACTTTTTCTTGGAAGAAAAAATGGTCAGATTTAAAACTATATCCTAGCTCATATGCTATGCCCAGTGGTCTGGCTGAATGGTCAGGACTTGGAAGGTATATACCTGGAAAACTGGTGACAGATATTTTGGAAGAGGTATGTGGATAGACTTCTCCATATGGTCAAGGGATATGAAGGTATTTGTATCCCATATAAGCACTCACCAAATGATGGCCTCAGCAAAAGAAGACCTCAATAATCAAATGGATAGAATGACCCATCGTTCGGATAGCTGTCAACACTTTTCCTCATCCATCCCAGTCATTGTCTAATGGGCTCATGAAAAAAGTGATTATGGTGGCAGGAATGGACATTATGCGTGGGCTCAGCCACATGGATTTCTAGTCAACAAGGATGACCTTGCTACAGCCAATTGAATGCCTACTCTGCCAGCAGCAAAGATCAACAAGGAGTCACTGATATAAACCATTCCCTGGGGTAATCAGCTGGGTATGAACTTACTTTACCTACAAATAATGCTTCTGCCAAAACTACCATCAGTGGATTTACAGAATGCTTCATCCACCATCATGGGATTCTACACAACACTGGTTCTGACCAAGGAACTACTTTCCAGCCAAACAAGTACAACAATGGGATCACGTTCCTGAAATACACTAGTCTTATTGTGTTCAATAAGCCAAAGGCAGTTGAATTGATATAAATGTCAGATAGTCCTTGAAGATGCAATTATAGCACCAGTTAGGTGGCAGTTCCTTGCAGGGCTTGGGCAAAGTTCTCGGGAAAGTTGTATATGCTTTGCACTAGCATCCAATACATGGCACTATACCTCCCTCATAACCAGGATTGATGAGTGCAGGACTCAGGGATGGAAGTAGGAATGGTACCATTCACCCTCAACCCTAATAATCACTAGTAAAAATTTTGCTTCCTATTCTTGCAATCTCATGCTCTATTGACCTGGAAGTCTTAGTTCCACACTGAAACTTAGAAAACAGACAAAAAAGAACAAAGTACCAATTATTTGTGAAACAACTTCAAAATGGTTTCATATATACATGTAATTGAGGTACAGTGGAAGTGTTGAGAGTGATGGATATGCTCATGATCTTGGTTATAATAGTTAAATTAAACATTTTATTATTCAGTCTGACCTTGAGCTTATCATTCTTCTGCCTCAACCTCACAAATAACCATTTTAAGTATTTTCCATTTATTATTGAGGTGTACCTCAGTAAACTAAAAAATGACACGAGTGCATATTGATATGTTCAATGGTCCCTCTATCTTCTCTTCTCCCTGATCCATGGTCTCATTTGGCCTCCCCATCTCTGGGATTCACGGCCTACTTTGAACTGTATGCTGGCTGTATCTTCCCAGTCTTTTTCCCAACAAAAGATTCCTTTACTATTTCCTAACTCCCTATAACTATATCAGCAAAGACTGGGCCACAGATAAACTGAGTATTTCTTAGCATTCTGCTATGAGTACAAAAATATTTCCTGAGAAATCTTCAAAAATTGTTATAAATGGCTATAAAGAATGTTTTGAATGAGAGATGAAGGCAGTGATGTAGAGTTTTTGTGAATTAGTCATTTGGCAAATTGGCCTTTCAGGGATTATCTTTTGGTGAATTGGCACAGAGCTGCCAGACATCACCATCCTTCTGTCACAGAGGGAAGCAAGTGGACTTGTAAGGGTGTTGTCCCCACATAAAGTGCAGTAAGAATCCATGCAACCCCCCTAAAAGGTAGACTTTGAATTTGCAAAATAAAATATTATGTTGTTATTTGCAGTATTCTCTTGTCTAGAAATACAATTTCTGAATGCCTGAGATTTCTGTTTTTTAAGTTATAGCTGGAGAACCAGAAAACTATGAGAAGAATTTATGACGCAATGAAACAATATTAGAGTTCTTGCCAGAGCTGAACATAAAGGCATTAAAATCTACACAAAATTGTGACAAGATCAGATCAAGTAAATAAGAAGAATGCAGAATTCAAGAATGTATTTTAAAATAAATTAATTGAAAACAGTCTCTTTGGGATGGGGATGGGGTTGTTCTACCTAAATCATGTGATAAACCTTGACTACAGTTACAGAGGAACTAGGGAGAAGAAAAGTTGAAGCCAGGGGTCCAAGGTACAAAAGTGATGCCATGTAACATAAAAGGACTTGGTTTGGAGTTTTTCTGATCTCTTGGAGTCTCACTTCTGTCTTCTCAGTTAAAAAACTCAGAAATCCCATTGTCTTTATTTATTTTATTTATTTATTATTGTTTTTGATCGTTTGTTTGTTTCCAGTACCGGGAATTGAACTCATGACGTTGCGCTTGCCAGGCAGGCATTGTGCTGCTAAGCTAAATAACCAGCTCCTATCCCATTGTCTTTATACAATGGTCTGGAAGCTCTTTTTCTCTGTAGGTCATTGTACCTCTGTTAACCTCATCCTGCATGTATTAATTCAGAAGGCCTAGGTCCTGATCTGCTGAAAAAGTAATTATATCTTGGCCTCATATATTTCATTTAATCATGGTAAATCTCCCAAGCTGGTAAAATGATATTCTGTACTATGTCCATGGTCTTTGGCACCAGTAGAATCATCCTAGATCTACACAACTCCAGATCCCTTTGTTCTTATTTTGGATCTTTGACACAAATATGCAATCTCAGCTATTTTATGACAGAAACAGTTTCATGTCATGGTGAAAGTGCCTTGCCATGCCTGTGAAAGATTAAAATTTAATAAAAAATGTTGAAGTTAATCAATATGTATGATATTATTTTAATTTACATTTAGGAATAATATTATATATGTTTGTTATTTAATCTCTAATGGTCAAGAAAACGACACATTAATCAAACAAAACTGTAATTACATGATAAAGTAGTGCCTTTCATAACAACTGTCCAACCTGCTGTAGACAATTAACAAAAGCAAACATAAATCTTGTTTAATTCTGATGGATCGGTAGATGAAAGATGAATTAAAATATGTTATCACTTTATTCTTTTGCCAGATTGTTGAGTTTCATACAGCTAAGTATAATAAATATACTTAAAGAAACAATTGTAAATTTCCATGACAATGGCACAATCAAGGTAAAGCAAATTAGAAATCTCAGGCATAACATATTTTAAGTAAACAATTCAAAAATATATTCAGCAAAAGTTTTTCACAGGATAATATAACTGAATTACAGGCTGACCCAGAAAGACAATTGGCCACTGTCATCAGCCAACTCATTTTATAACTACTTAGTAATACATTAAAAATGAAATTCAGCTGGGTGTGGCAGCCTGCTCCTGTAATCCCACTATTCCGGTAGGCTGAGGCAGAGGAATTCAAGTTTAAGCCCAATCTGGGCAATTTAGTGATTTGGTAAAACCCTGTCTCAAAAAAATTTTAAAAAGGTTAGAAATATAGGTCAGTGCAAAGGCTCTGAGGTCTATTCCTGGTAACTTACCACTAACACACACACACGCACACACACACACACACACACACACACACACACACACACTCACAGTACAGATAGGATGAAACCACAAGTGGTACAATTTAAAAGGTCATTCAACAATGACAACGAATAGCCTGAACATTATAATTGACAAGTGCCAATAATGACATAGTAGAAATTACCAAAACACTGCTATTTTAAAGAAAGTATTTTGCTGGAAACTGTTGCAAAGTAATCAGTTGCATGCCTTAAGTGTTCGATATTTTTTCATGAATCTTGCAGTAAAGAGTCTTTTATCGTTCATCTATGGTGATGATTTTAACATCTGTGTGCCTGTGAAGAAAGCAGCTGTAGATGGAAGGCAGAGCAATTTAGTTATTTTAATACTTAGTTATGCAGCTCTACTGCTACAAGTACAAACTGAAAGAAAACCTTAAAAGATGGGGAAAGCAGCAAGTGACTGCACAAGCATTAGAAACAATTTTTAAATGACAAACTAAATCTACTTCCAAAACATATCCAGAAAATGTCTTTGAGCAGTCCACAAGCCTTCAGCTTGAGAGCCTGCCTCAAAAAGGCTGTTTTAGCCAAGGGCTAAACATTCAAGTTCAGGAGTGAAAGCAAAAGCAAATTTTCATCTTAGTTACTATTAGACAGTGTTGTAGTTACTTCTTTCATTGCTGAGACAAAATAACTGACCTCCAAAGTTAAAAGAAGAAAGGTGTATTTTAGTTCACAGTTTGTGGAGGTTTCAGTCCATAGCTGCCTGGTCTAAGGCACCAGGATAGCGTAACAGAGGAAAAAGAGTTCATGGCATGGAAGGCAGGAAGCAGGAAGTACCAGAACAGCGAGCCTCTCTCTCCCTTTTATTCCTTTCAGGCTACCAGCCTATGAGTTTGTACCAACCACACCCAGGCTGGGCCTTTCCATTACACACTTCCAGAACCATGTTAAACCAACCCGCAAGCTAATTTAGTTATCACATGGCCTTAATCCACATTCACAAACCCTATTTCCAGCCACCTCCAAAAAGGCCACCTTGAGTGCATGAGGCTTTGGAGGAACACCTAGATGCAAGCCATAGCACAGATAGAATGCATTTGTTGAACTTGCTAAACATTTCATTTGTTCACCAACCTTACTTAATAATGAGTATCTATATACTATCACAAATTATTATTACCTTGGGAGTAATCAGACAGCTAACGCCTCTAAGAATGGATTGTTCCTACATTGTAATCCCAAACTTATATTTAACCAATAGCATTTTTCTCATCACCTACAATGTTTATTTATACTTATTAAAGCCTAATTTAAGTGGATTTTTTTTCACTACAGGGTATTGATCCCAGAACTTTTGTACTGAGTTGCATCTCCAGGGTATATATATATATTTTTTTTTTTGGTTGTTTTGTTTTAACATATGTTCTCAATAAAACACTAAGTTGCTCAGGCTGAGATTCAAATTTGCAATCTTCCTGCCTCAGTCTTCCTGCCTCAGTCTTCCAGAGTGCTGGGATTATAGGCAAGCAGCACTAGGCATTGTTGAGTAATTTAAAAGTTTTTATCATGCTCTTGTGTGTACATTAAAAAGACAATACATGCAAAATATATTGTCGGCCATGACTTCTGAGTCCAGCTTCTCTAAAACACTTTTTTCCACATTTTTCTAGACAATATCTTTTTCCTATGCCACACACAGTGTGTATAATGCAGCATTTCTTTAAAAATCTTTCATGATGCTCTTCTCCTCAATCAGCAGACTTTCTGACGAGTCAGTGTTTGATGCTTTAATGGTAGTCATGCTCCATCACGAAGCAGTTACCTCATCCATGATCATGCAGCTTTGCTCTTTCTACCATCTGTCTCAAGGATTTGGAGATTTACCCTGTTTCAATTCAAATGTTTGTAGAATTAGGGGACATGTTTATGTGTGTATTGTATCTTTCTAATAGATTTAACACTAGCTTCATCTTGTGAATGTGAATTGATGACTTTTTAATTGTAATAAAAACAATGGGACATTTTTATTATATTATGATATAATTGTAATTATTACACTAATACAATTATTATTATTATAACAATTTTTGAATTTTCTCAATCTATTCTTATACAAAAAAATCAATTTGTGATGGCTATATTTGGTTCTTGCCTTGCTTCTAATTATACATTTGCCTTAACTTCTGGCCATTTGGCATTCTGGCAAAATATATACTTGGTGCAGCTCTACTTTGTAAAAACTCTTGTTCCTCATGTCAGCATTTGGTTCCTCCACTCACTTCTTTCTTGTGAACAGAATATCCTTAAATTATTTGTTTCCTTTTGCCTATGCTGGCCATAGAACTCAGGGTAGGCAACCTAACACTAGCTCCAAAAGTGGACCTGACTGGTCTTAGAGAAATCCCATGACTCTTCCCATCAATTAATTTAGAAATTAATATATAATGAAATTATAGACAATAACATATACATGAGGATTTTCTGGAGCTTCTAAAGAAATGTTTTCGTCTATTTTAAAATCAAAGGAGGCCTATCTTTGCAGACTGATTTGAAAAAGGTAATATGCAGCCATCCCCTGGCAATGAGCAAAGTGGACTAGGATGAAACTGACATAGCCAGCTGCATAGGGAAAGAGAATTCCAGAACAGTAGTGGCAAAATTGACCCACTGGGTGAACTAACTCTGAAGTCTGCTTTATTTTTGATCTTCCATCCATATAAGCTAATATATCTCCTTACACAATGCATACGTATTAAGATACATACTTACGCTTTAACACGTTCTAATTGATATAAATCTACTATTTTTGGTTGATCACAATGATTCTTTAGACTGAGTCTCCTCATTGATGCCTACACACTAAGGAATTTGAAAGTATTATAGAAGACAAATCAAAAATTTCTCTATACTTTCCTTGATTTTAGCAAGATGAGAGAGCCAGCAAAGCAGCTCTACTGCTGAATTCCTCCATGTTATTTAAACTTAGTTCCATCAACTAGATAATATAATCCAATATAGAAAATTAGTCATTGGGGCTTATAGGGACATGCTCAGTCTAGCATGCTTTGAACTTAGTTTACTTTATCTGTGCCTCAGTGAGAGCAATTTTTGCATTGTACTGCAAGTTGCTGTGACTTTGATTCTAGTTATGTAGCTTAAGTAGGTGTATGAGTTGACACTGATTTATCAACTTTCAAATCCAAAACCATTATATCTTTTCCTACAGCACATACAAAAATTACCTTTTACTTTTTGGTAAATTTGAAGCTAACGTTTTTATACTTGAAGACTTTTTGTTCTCTAGTCTCTCTTTCTCATCTTCTATCTTTATATAGTAAATGTTTATTGATTTTCTACTATGTGTCTGACATGCATGGGATGAATGACACAGAAAGATGAAGATCCTCAACTCTACCAACTGTCCTGGCCCCAGATAATATATTTTCCATAAATGCTTTAATTCCTGCTTTGATTTTCTAAATTTTGGCTGAAGGTTTCCTTGCATATTATCTATCTTTCTACACTTAATTGTATTTTCACTGTAACTATCAAATAGAGCTCAGTTTCTCCCAGCCAGTTAATAAACACTGCGTTTCTCTCAAGGAAAGAAATGCCTTCTTTATTCTCTTTGGCCTTTTTCAGAAAGGCAGGTTGGGGTGGGCTTTGGTAAGAGAGCACGAGGTGAGCTGAGAAGTCTTAGATTGAATCCACATTGTTTCCTGGACTAATATCATTGAAATGTATTGTCTGCGTATGAGCATGCCATGCCCTTTTCCCTTTTTTCTCCTTGAAGATTAAAATATGGGAGGCCAATCCAACCTGTCCTTTAATGTAGGAAATCGTTATGTCTGGTTTCCTTCTGCATGTTTACAAATTTAACCACTAAAGTAAAGGTAAAGGATCTTACTTTCTATTCTAACTAAAAGCCTATGAAAGTAATTTG
>NW_004955435.1:21320540-21344032 GCF_000276665.1 Chinchilla lanigera | reverse complement strand
TATATATGGCCTACTACATGGCCTGGTCTCAATATCCTTGGCTCTAACATTAACTGATTCTTACTTGAGATTATGTTTTGGAGATGCTGCTTCACTTGCTATTATGTATAGTTGGCCTTAATTGCAACAGTGTTTCTCTAACCACCTTACCTAGAAATGAGTTGTACTGGGGACAATGATGCTGGTGCTCACCTCACACTACAGGGTCCATGTCCTATTCTGAATAGACATGAAATGTGATGATAAATCATGAGCAAGTTACAGTATGAAGGAAGAAGTTGTAAATTGTCCTGTTAGGTGCAAAACACTAATGTGATAAGGGGTTCTGGATGCTGGAGAAGATGGCATTACAGCGATTAACCCTGTTGGACTAAGATAAACTTCTGAACTGATTGCAGAGTTTCAGTTCCCGTAACCAAACAAAAAGGAGAGGGGAGAAAGAAAGCAATGCAGAGAGTATTACTGAATCCCACAGTTATGACAGGCACTGTGTTAGTCCTTTTCGTGAATTTATTAGTCTTCTGGTGCTTCAAAGGCTCCAAAATGCCTCCTCGCTACTGAGTGGTAGAACTGGGAATGCACACAGAACCATCAGACACCAAACTTACCTTTGATTTATGTTTCCTACAGCACACCTCTCCATGTGTTTATACTTTTCCTAAACCTTAGGCGGCCATATTTACCCAGACCCATGAGTGTAAAATTGATGACATAATCATGCAGTGGTGTCTACGGGACTATTACAGGAGGATTAGGCTATTATCAACAAATAGGAAACTAACATTGTTTTATCAGCATGAGAGTGTTTTCAATTAATTTGTAATTAAATAAAGGAAGCAATTTACCGGGTCTTGGAGGAGTCAAGGCTGTGGAAGGTTTATCTCATCAGTCTCAGCTGTGCATTCCTCCTGCACCGGCTCATTGTTTAGATCACAGCAGTGATACATGATCCGACCTATAGGAGTAACTCAATAAAACATCAATATTTTTCTTCCTTTAACCCGTGGTGCTGTGGTGACTTGAGAAAACTGTCTGGAGCAGCCTCCATCCTGAGTCAAGAGCTGTGCCTCGAGCCTTACTGTGCCTTACTGTGCCTCTCAGCGATTACTGCAAACATTCTGGCCATGTTAGCAATGCTCAAACTCGGTTTTTTCTAGGGTGGAAGAAAGACAAATGGATTGCATGCACTCACAATTGTTTCAAATGTTTTTGCACCTAGGTTTTCCAGGCAGTATATTTACACTCTTTCCACTCATGGTCTGATAGACTTCCATCCATATCATCTTGCAAAGTGGGCATATTATCTTCATTTTATTGGATAAGCAAATTTTAGTTGGTGGTTAAGCCAGGAAAAACAGCTAGTTTTAAAGCATTCACAGGGCCCAGGCTTTTCCTCCTATACTTTTCACCCCAGGCTTATGCAGACTTTGAAAAGTGAAAATATGACTAGAGTTCTCTTACAGCCAGAGGACACTGCAGGCATCTCTTGGTGAGAATTTCTTGTATTCCTAAGACTACAATTATCATCCAGGCATCTAAATGATTTGGCATAGATATATAAGTAAATAGCTGCTAAATAATTGTAACTATTATAGCAACAAGAACAAAATGGAATCCTACTGCTTACCAAATTTAAGAGATCCTTCTAAGTGTCTTATATCAAAAATGCTAGGAGATACCTGCCTATTATACCCACATTACAGCTGAAGAAACACAGTGACAAAGGAGTTAATCCAGTTACCTAAGGCCACATTTTTACTTGTTCTGGTAGAATTGGATCTCAGAACCAAGAAAGACAGGCATTGTCTGTAATACAGGTTTCCAAAGTATAATGTTACTAGAAAGTATTAAAACTTATCATTATATTCACTACTTATGTGAAAGTTTTGATATTGACTAATCTTTAGTATTTCCACTAATAGTTAAGATGTTGCTTGACATAGCATCCTGGTTCAATCTGAATGTCTGGTAGTCACAGTTAATATGCAAGAAGCTCTAAGGAGAGAATGGTACTCCTCCTACACACATGGGGTAGGGTGACTGCAGTACCCTCAGTACACTGTCAGCTGAATATAGTTTAACTGGGTCTGGTATAGTTGCATGGACAGATGCTAATATCTGCATTTATCTCAATCAGATCTCCTAAAATGGACTAGAGGCATTATTAAATGACTCCTGTGCAGACACTAAGGTTTGATGGCAGTACCTGTGATATAAGAAAAACTGAAACAGTTGACATTTTTCCCCAAAGCAAGGTGCCACATAGCAAAGCATATCTAAGTATATCTGATAAGTGATCACCTTGCTTTGTGAACAATTACAAGAAAATTCAGAAACAAATGTGATTGACATCAACTTAGAGGAATTATGTGATCTAAGTGAAAGTTGATCTCTCACAAAGTGCATGTAATTTTACCTTATAAAACTTACTAGATCATAAGGGCACAATTTTCTTAAAGTAATATCAAATTGAGGTCATTGCAGATGCTTCCTCAGTAAGCTTATGTTTCCTAGTTTTTGAGGGTTGCCATCCACCATGTGGACACCCAATGTTTATAATTTTTCTTCTAACTTCCATGGTCATCATCATCTTCTCTGAGATACAAATTTTACTTTTATTTCATTAATCTTGTGCCTCTATTTTTAACTTAATGCTACTGAAAGTGTTTACTACAAAACAAAAAATATTGCCTTTCAGTTAAATAAAATAGTCACAAATTTGTATCACATAATAAAAGACAGAGATACCATATCAGAAATTCTCACACTGTTCTCTCAGTACTCAATTACAAAGCTGCACTTCATGCAATTTCTGGTCTGCCTAAACAATATTTACCATGTTCCCATTGACTCTAGATGAATCTCTATCATTGTGTAGGAGTTTGGAGCATCTCTTAAATCACGGCACAATCAACAACATGACTGGCGAGTATGCCAAAATACTGGCAAAGGCTGCATCCAGTGAAGAGATGTTTAAAACTGATGGCAGTTTTTAAAACAGAGATAATCAAACTATAATGTATCTGTCTCCACAGCTGCTGGCTTATGTGGTACTAAAGTCCACAGCTGGGGACAGCTGTGCCAATTGGGAACTGGCTGAGATCTAACTACATCTGCAGAATGAAAACACCCAGCCAGGGGTAGGGCTTGTCTTGCTGATTGCTAATTTTGCTTTTAAATAGTTGTATCCCTGGGAAGTCTCTCCACATTTCTCAGGCTTCTGGGTGGGCTTCTGAGCATTAGTACCACTTGTTAGCTACAGTCTGAAGGAGTGTGTTGGTCTTTTCTCTTTGTTCCCTCAGTAAAGGGAGTCCGGTATTTCTGGGCCCTTGAATTTTCTGGATTCTTTGTAGATAGTGATTGGTGTCACGATGAGCATAGTAGGAACACCTGTTATAGCACTGGATTGTTATTTGTTTAAATTCTTCCATCTTTCAAAAGAATTTTGGAAAGATTTTTTTAGACAAATGTAATGCAAAACTGTTTTTTAAAGTAAGAAAACTAACGGAAATGAAAAGTATTTTTAGAACGTTAAAATGAGTAATAATTAAGATAGACAATGATTAATGCAAAACATGGTGGTGTAAGTCCATACACTGTATTTGATGCAGGTGGACTGAAAATCTGAATCAACTCTTTCTAGAAGGAAGGCAAAAAAAGTGGGGAAGGTAATCAGTTACAGGAATCACAGTGTGTGTAAAATGAGAAAAAAATCTGTTGCTCAAGAGGATCATTCCCTCCCTGTGCCTTAAGAAAATTTTATTCTGCATACCCTAGGAAGACTCCTGCATGATGCAGAGAACCCTGTTCTCAATCGTACTGAACACAAGAACGTAAGGAACACAACAGCTGAACTGTGGGCCTGATACCAATCTGATGATAGACAGAATATGCATGGGATGAGGAACTACTGGAAAGATCAGAGCTTTTCCCGTTTCTTGGAACTTCAGTCCCAACAAACGTATCTGAGCTACTACTCATGTCAGCCAGGACTATAGAATATGTGCACACACCTTTATTTCTTCTTCCATAGTTAGCATGTGCTGATCCAATGACGCTGTTTTGCCCTGACTGCTGGAGCCTCACAGCATGGAATCAAGAGGTGTGATCCAGAGGATAAAACAGAGAAGTGACCTCTGTGTAGATAAAATTCCCATCTACCAAAGGTGAGCGTAACAGAACACTCTTATTTAATAAGAAAAATGTTACTTACCTGGTAAAAATTTACTGAGTTCTTATGTTATATACAAACAGGGGGAAAAGGGGATGGTGCACAGGACCCAGTGTGTGAGCACACTAAAAGCTCGTGGAGCACAGGGGCCGTGCCGAGCCTCAGTCAAATCCATGAGGGCTTGCTTTGACACAGGCTGCCCACACTTCTCTCAGACACCCATGCGACATTCCACATCCACATTCTTGCAGCCATTCTCACTTCCCCTGTTCAAGTACAAAGAGGAGACAGAAAATACAGAGGCCCTAGCATGGTTTTTATGGTGGCAGCAGAGTTGGTAAGAATGGTGAAAATGAGGCACGAGAGATAGCTGGGACCAGATTATACCAGTCCTGCAGGTGACTGTAAGGACTTCCATTCTGAATGAGCTGTGAAATCACAGGAAGATTTTAAGAAGAACAGAAATGCACAGAACTTATTGCTAAACAGTAATTTTTAGCATTTCTGGCTGGGAGGTGAGGGAATGTACAGTCAGCTTTCCTATTGCTGTACAAAATGCACAACACCTATTACCTCCTAAGAAGAGAGGTTTGCTGCAGCTCATGGTCTCAGAGGCTTCAGCCCATGATCAACTAGCTCCAAAGAAGGAACATTAAGGTGAAAGAGCATGGCTGAGCAAAACTGCTTAGCTCATGGTGGTCTGGCAGCAGAGCAAGCAAACAGCATCACAGCCATGCCGCCAGGGTCCACCCAAACACACCCAGGAGTGTGCTTTATTGATCACCTAGGTGACTCCTAAGCCAATCAGGTTAACAGGCTTAACCATGACAGGGCAGGAGCAGGTATGGCAACTAGGAAGTGATTTGGGGTAATTCAAGAGAGTCATGGGAGAGATTAGGTTGGTTGTGACATGATTATGACCTGTAGCAAGAAGGGAGCACACTGGGGACCTGGGCAAAAAGGATCAGAATTAGGCTTCAAAAAAAACTGATCTGGCAGTGGGATGATAGGAAGGGCTGTGTTGATAACTAAAAGAAATTAGAAGTTCTCAGACAAAATTTCTCACCAGTAGACCACAGATCTCTTGGATTAAAATCACCTGCAGAGCTTATTAAACTGCCCATTTCTGGGTCCCTAGAGCTAAAATTAAGATCTCACAGGAACTGGGTCCTCCCTAGATTATTCTTTTTCTTGCTGATGTTTGGGAGCCTGTGGAGACCTGAAATCTGGAAACCAACAGAGAATCAATTGATATGAACTTCAAATTCAGAGCGAAATATTTTGGAACAGATGGGTGAGTACAAGAAGCTTGTTTCCCCTGTTTTAAAATAAAATGTTTGTATTAATCAGTTCAGATTACTATAACAAAGTGTTATAAGCAATGGAAATATAGTAGTACTCACAGTTCTGGAGGCTTAGAAGTCCAAGATCAAGGTACCAGCAGATTCTGTGTCTGGCAATAGCCCACTTCTCATAGATGCCTCTTCTCACTATAATCTCAAATGATGGAAGTGGGTAGGGAACTGTCTAGGGTCTTTTCTATAAAGGTACTAATCTCATTTGTGGAAATCCAGCCTCAAGACCTAATCATACCACAAGGTCCTCACCTTTTAATCTGTAGAGGGATTAGGGTTTCGATGTATGAATTTGTGGGAGATACAAACTTTCTGTCTGTTGCAAAATTATTTAATAGTAATGCTAAAGGTTATAGTTTTCGTATACATGCTAAGTACTAAGTACAGTCCTAGATGATTTACTTGTGGCTTGGGGAAATGTTGTGGCAACTCTCACTCCTGGTACTTTCTCTCCTATCTAAAATAAGTAGACCTGCAAAAGAGCCCAGCGCTTGCTGAGAGAGGCCATGCATATGGAGCTGCTGATTAGAGACTAAGAGAGTAAAACAGAGCTGTTCCTGAGAAAGAGATGGAGGAAAAAACCATAAGACAGTCTGGGATATGGCTGGAGCCTCAAAGTAGAGCAGAAGTCAGAGAGAAACTGAGGATCTAAAGCCTGGTCCTGAGGAAGAGAACTAGAATGAGATAAGATGATGTGGCAAAAGCCAAGAAAGATACTCGAGAATTAGCAGAGATGTTAAAGGTGGATTTCATGAAACCCCATCACATAGGCTGTAACACACTCTTTTCTGCCATCTCCCTGTCAACTCTTTATCAGTACAATAGTAGCACTCCCTTATCTCTGATTTTGTTTTCTGCAGTTTCAGTTACTTATTCTCAGTTAAGGTCCAAAAAATATTAGACAGGAAGTTCCAGAAATAAATCATCCTTAAGTACTGAATCATATGCTCTTCTCAGTGATGTAATGAAATCTCATTTCCTTCCACTCAGTCAAAAGTGGGACATGACTCATCCTTTTTTCCAGAGTATCCACACTGTATACATGACCTACCAGTTAGCCACTTAGTAGCTGCTTTTGGTTATCAGAATGACTACTGAAGTACCCCAGTGTTTTTATTGCAAGTGATCAGAACTATCTTAGTTTTCAGGCATCTATAGGGAATATAGGAATGTATCCCCATGGAGCAGGGAACAATTGTCTATTACCTATTGGATCTGTTTGTGGATGACACAGTGATGGACCACATCCCACCATACAGGCCCAAACTGAGGCTGCCCAGTTGCCTCCAGTTTGTGGTTCTGCCCATTCATTACAACACATGGAGCTTGACACCTTTGCCAGGCAGGTCTGTCCAACTTGCCTCCCCATTGAAGCCCTTGTAGCATTAACAGAGTCTGTGGAGTAATTTTATTTATTGGCTGAGTGTTTTCCAGGCAGAGAATCTGAAATTAGAGTGACCTTTAGCCCACAGCAGCTGCTGATTTATCACAGGATTTGTTAGAGTCTCCGCCAGATGTTGATGTTCCTGACATGAAGCCATTTAATTTGAAATTGGCTCAGCTGGAAAATTAGGTTAAGGGCTTTTGTAGTCACAGTCCAAAGAAGAAATTTTACCCTTTTATATAAACCTGAAGTGTTAGTGGTACAAACCACAATTCAAAGAAGTTTAAATTCTGGACCAAGTAATGTTACACTGCGCCTGGAAGCAGGATAAAAAGTGGGAGGAAAATTCAGTTGTTCTTACCAGAGGAGTCACTGCTGGGGCCTCAAGAATGGCTGCCAGAACCTGTAAAGAGACTACAGATGTGTGGGAGCCTCTGCATAGCTCAGGTGAGAAGAGAGGCAATCCCTCAGTGCAAAAGGGAGCATATAAATTTGCTCCTCAACTCCACCCTGAGATCCGGAATCACTGCTGCTGATTAACAGCCTCTCAGGTCAGACTTTCCATCATTAGGTGGTCCAGGGTACCTGTCAGAGTCCGTAACCTATTTAGTACTCTGTAAAATTTCAGAGCCCTCACTTTGCCCTGGAGCCCTGCCAGGAAGAGGTGGGTGGTAGTGGCTGCTGCCGTGAGGAGCAGTTAACTGTGTGGGAAGGAAACGTTACTCAAGTTGCTGTTTGTCAGAAAACTGGGCATCTGAGGTGAGGATGAACTTGCAGATGAAAGAGAAACCAGATTAGGTGCCATCTCCACCTGGCCCAACACCAACGCTCTTGCATAATTGACAGCTGTCAGACTCTGGGCAGTCAGTTCCCAGGGAACAGGAACCTTGGGAAGGCATGGCCCCCTTTATATTTATTTAGTGCCTTAAAAATCACTGACTACATAGGGGAAGACCTCTCAATTAATAAGAGGGAAAGAGATGACTGGAAAAAAAGAAGTTTTGGAAGATATTTCAGAAGTGAGTGACAAGGGGTAAAAGGCATGGCAGCTTATTTCAAATATCAGTACTTTATCCAAATGGAAAAGGACAATTTGGCTTGTTCTGGAGGACCAAGTTAAAAATCAGGGTCCAGCAAATGAAAACCACAAAGCAGTAGATTCTCAGATAAATTAAAACAGCACAGCAACAAAAATGGTCCTTCTCTGCCTCTAGATCAGTGGTGATGAGCCTATGGCATGCATGCTGCCTCTGGCTGTGTGTTATCACTGAAAGCTCTAAAAGGTTCACCATCAATTCTCTAGAGATCTTCTAGAGCAGCCTTCCTTGATAACTACTCAAGTGCCAGATAGAAAGCAAGCATAAGTATGGATGGGCACTTCTCTTAAAAGCCCTGTATGGAATGTCCTTCATATGTAGGATTCTAGACTCAAGCCTACTTTTAAACTGTTTTATATTTTTTCTGTCAAACTATATAAATCTTGCTCTCATTTAATAAAGGAAGATCTTAAAACTGTCTTCACTGGAATACTGAGAAGATGTGAAAAGTATCACGTTCAATGTATCAAAGCTTTAGCATGACAATTAGTGTGTTAAATGCAAAATATGTGTTTTTCATTTAATTATATTAGGACATATTAGGTAAATTACACAGAATAAAATAATTGGATAGTGTGGGTATTCTGCAGTATTTACCACAGTGCTACAGCCGAAGATTTGGGCTCCTGATTCTCTGTTCTTGATGTTTTGCATCTGGACTTATTTACACTGGGACGCATGCCCACTTCCTGACCCACAGTTCTTCCTAGTAACAATGAAGCACCCGCCCAAGACAAGCATCTCCACCTCAATGTTGGTCAAAGAAGTGAGTCAGAGGTTCTTTTCACATAGGGCTTGAATCTACCATTCTTTGGACTGCACACAGTCAGACAGTTAAAACTGTGTTTTTAATTAAAGCACTGTGATGAAAATGTTGACTGTAGGGAGAATCATTCATTATCCAGAGATACCATCCACACTTGCCAAACATCTGGATTTGGTGGAGAAACATCTGAGTGGTTCCACTGAATTTTTCTTTTTCATTTAGATATTTTGGTGTCATGTAGACGCAGCTTCAGCTAAGACTTGAAGGAAAACTTGGCGGAGACAAAACAGAATGTCTTAATGCTAGTGTGTGTAGCAGTCTAAAAAGAATTAAGTCTTGTTTTTGATTGCCATGATGCAGGAGACACTGGAGGAAAATCATCCTTCTAATAAGTCAGTAAGTAATGACCAGGCAGCAGAAAATAATGAACTAAATTCTTAGACCTCTTTCATAATTCAGGCAAATGATTGGGAAATTAGGAAGCCATAAAATGCTACAAAGTAATATGAACTGTAAATCATTACAGCAGCTATCTGGGAATCCTGAGTACACAAAGGTTAACCAGAAAAAACTATAATCTTAAACATGAAAAAGTGTATGGAATAAACCACTTGTAATTTTTATGAAGACTGATGAGGAAAGAAGAATCCCAAGAATCAGGTTTAAATTAAATACTATTAGACCAAAGTAGGCAAGGAAGAAAGGGATTTAAACATTATTCTTCGTAGTACATGTTCTTTTAAACTGTTAGGAATGGATAAGCTCCGTACTGCATCAGGCCTCTTAAAGGGTAAAGGCATGTCCACTATCAGGGAATGAAGTGCTTTCATTCAGGGTTTGAAAATTTAATTGCCACCATCATTGTGCAGCTGTACTTGAAGAAAGAAACTTCTAACAGTGTTCCTTCTTCATTCATCCTTCTTCCTTTGTCTTTCTCACACCATCTCTTGCTTAACCCAGTTCTTCATGAACCCTCTCTGCTCTAGAAGGTGGAAATTTTGAGTGCTGGTTTCTACCATGCCCAGCTCTGCCAAGTACACACTTCATATCTCTGCACTTACTTCTTCATCTCTAAAGTGAAGATCTTTAACCATGTTAACTATACTACCACACTTTTAATAAGAGGCTAAAATCCTTAAGAATGTAGAAAACACTAATGGAGCATGCAGAATATGCCATGCTAGAAAAGGCAGACCCCAGTGTGGGCAGGGAGTGAACACATGAATGATATTAAAAGATTATAGAAAGATGGGTAGGAAGGAATGGAATGAGATTCAGCTTGAGAAAAATGCAAAGTAATGCATTTGGGAGCAAGTAACCAGAAACACATGAGTTTGCAGTGCTCTGTGGCAACAGAATTAGCTGGAGACAGAATCATCACGCCAAAGACAAGAAGATGAATGGTCTCAGCACCCTTAAGAGAAGCTACACTTAGAAAGCTGAGTTCAAACCTCCCCTTTGAAAATAAGAAATGA
This sequence comes from Chinchilla lanigera, assembly GCF_000276665.1. Taxonomy (NCBI): domain Eukaryota; kingdom Metazoa; phylum Chordata; class Mammalia; order Rodentia; family Chinchillidae; genus Chinchilla; species Chinchilla lanigera. The sequence continues at coordinate 21,333,784 of NW_004955435.1, read as the reverse complement.
AAAAGAAAACTGGAGACAGGGTTAGAGAAGCACATTACTAATTATTAGGGCATTAAAAGTTGTTGACTTGAGATGAAGATTTTAAACTTTCATGGAATATGCTGGCTAGCAGCAGACAATGACAGGAATGCAGGACATTGTAGATCCCGGGTTATAAACTTCTGCAATTGGAGCATATCAGAGGAAAGGGGCCTCAAGAACCTATTCCATTCACATCTCATATTTTACAAATGAAGCTAAGACTCAAACACTTCAAAAAAGGGTGTAGTTCATTAATATGGCTTCATAAGCAACAGAAGAGATGTGAAACCTTCTAGATTCTTGGTTATGATCTGTACATTTCTCAAGAATATATGAATATGATCATACATTGGATATATTCTGGTCTTTGAACATAAATTCATTCTATTGTTATCTTGTCTTCTTTACCCTGGTCCCTCTAGATCTTCTTCCATTCCCTAAAGTTTATCTCCTTTGTCCATGTCTTCGCCTATATTATCAGCCCCTTCAGCTTTCAGAAAAGGTCTAAAAGGAAGACACCTGCAGAGGCCTCTCTCCTATCTCTTCCCTTTGCCTGCTGAGACAGTGGTGACACTGTATTACAAGTCAGTCCATGCCCACATCTGAGGGGAGGGGTGAGGTCTCAGCTTTCCTCAGGCCCCTTTCCTTCTCAGGAGGTCTGGCACATACAAATGTTTTTGCATGAGTGAGGATTTAATGATATCTCCTGCTTACTCCCAGTCACTGTCCCACAGCATGGAAATGTGGGAGGTGATATGTGGGGATATGTGGTGTCTCCACATGGTTGCCGTTGGTGTTAGAATATACTACCCTGCGACACCCAGCACTGTGTCAGAGGAGAAGTCCTTTCCACAAATCAAACTTAACCAGTTCATCAAAGTGTAGTCACCCTCCTACCAGCACAACAAACTGGCCAGTTCTATTATTCAACTTCTCAAATGTGTTTTCTATAACACTAGAGTTCACAATGTATTTCTCTAATAAAAAAGAATTTCCATGGTGAAATAAATGGAAAACATTTGGCTAAACAAGTAACATTGTTTGGGTTTTTGTTTTTAGCTTCCCTGTGTATCATGAATCTCTCTGAGTTTGAGCTCACACCCTTTTCTCATCTATGGACCTACGATCTGCAGGGAGTCAGATTCTGTGGAAAATTTTCTGAAACATATTGCGCTTTCCAGCCAGGTGACCGAGCCACTTCTTGCAGTAATACAGATAGCAAGGAGCCAGCGTTTTCTTTGTGCCAGTCACTGCTGCAGCACTCCGTATTCATTAACTCACTTTAGCACAGCTGTCACCGTCGAGCTACCGATGTGAAAACCGAAGTACAGAGGGGTAAAGAAGCTTGTACACCACCACACGCTGCTAAGTGGTGGAATCAGAACTCAGCTGTAGGACTTTTGACTCCAGTGCTCAGTACATGAAGTTAAAACTCCACACTCCGTAACTGTCATTCCAAGTTGACTATTGGTGCTACAGAATGAGTGTAAGCCTTCTTCAAAGCCTGCAAATCTAAATACTTGAAAACAGCTAACATTCTCTTTCTGAGACTGATATCTTCCCCCCCCCACCGAATATTCAAGCACTCTTTAAATAATAATGATTTCTTGATGACTGCCCTCTGCACCACAAAAAAGATTCTATGTCCTTATTAATGTAGCTCTCAAAAGTAATCCAGACAGCCTGATGTGCTTATCTAAAAATAATAACAAACTATTGTTTTACCCTAGAAACCCACTAGATCTGGGGAATATTTATCTGCTCAGTGTACCTAGCTTGATATTGGGACATGTTTGGCTAAAGAACAGTTAAAGCTTAAACTCAGCAAAGCATGAGTTTGAGAAATATTTCACGTGCTCCTTTTACATGTGACAAAAATAATGGGGAAAAAATATGCAGTGCCCTTATCTACTTTTCTCCACTTAGGGAAATCGGCAAGTATCAGTCTTTAGAGGAGACATGTCCTCCTTTCCATTTTCACCACTCTGACCCTCCAATGACCAACTGGAAGATGTAGTCAGTCCTTTCAGGAGGAAATGCTGAGGCAGCCCTGGACACTACCTGGGAAGTGGGCTCTAAGAAGAGGAACTTCTAATGATCTTCCCCCTGACTTAATGCTAGAAGCAATGAAACAGAAGATGAGAGAATGGAATTTTTACATTATTAATAAACTACATAGGTACATCCCAATGGACACTTCAGAATATACACCCCTTTCCCTCTCTCTCCTTCTACTAGAACTACTAAGTTCAGAAGAGTAGGTTATGAGCACTGCATCTCTTACAGTGGTCAATCCTTGGCTTGAATGGGAATTTCCTCACTTGACAGATGGGGATTGAGTGAATGTTAGCTAACATTTTTCCTCTAATTACTAATTATACCAGAGAAAGGGGCTTTATGGCCAGAGTCCTGGAAATGTGAAATTTGATCCCCAGAGATTTGCAGTAAAATAGAAGATTGATGTGTGACGTCAGACAGCTGGCATGGAACCCCATCTGATCAGGGGAGCAGCAGCTGCTCACAGTGGAATGGAGAGTTGGGGGAAGATCCAGGAAAGGAGGATCAGAAAAGGACCTGGGAGAAGAGAGATAAGGAGAACCACGTAAGTAATTTTGCTTCCCCTCCTCCCTTTTCTGTCATTCTAGATAAGAACATCTTAATCCTCGGAGGCTGAGGCTGAGGCTGGAGCCAACAGGTGGCAAGGCCTATTCCTGCACAGAAGGCAGCTGCTGGAACTGAGCAAGGGCGGCAAGGAAAGGGAGCTTCAGGTGGCAATCTGCACAGAGCAATTAACCTTCACCCTGAAACACACCCACTACCCTCCCATCACTCAAAAGATCATGACCTTGAAGATCACACACTCAGAACATTCCCTGGCACAGTAATGCTGAGAGGTTGTCCAAGTACCAGCTGCACTGAAATCCCCTGACCTTCTGGTTAACAATGAAAATTTCTGGACCCTGTCCCAGGCCTCAGAATCCAAAGTATCAGTCCAGTTCCTCACATCATTACCTCTCACATCATCTCATTATTTTTTTGTTCACACTGGAATCTGAAGTGATACCATTTATTAATTTTTTCTTCCCCATGCTAATGTGTGTTCCAGTGAAGTAGGAACCACCTGCTCAGAACAGTACCTACAACATATGAGGGACTCAGTAATATTTATTGAATAAATGAATAGGTGAATTCAAGGGAAAAGACAGGAAGGAAACACAGAAATTCTGCCCTAGTGAATAAGCAAGCCAAACTGAGCCTCGTTTCTATGCCTAGGAATCCACAGGCAGAATGTAGGAGGATCATGGCCGAGAGAAAAGGAGGTTGCTCTCCCACTGAGCATCATAAACAATGACGTAAAAGAACGTGCATCTTACACAGGCACTGAGCCTGATGCACTCACCACATTCCAACATTCACAACAGACTCTCAGAAGGAAACATCTTCACAACCTAAGACAAGGACCCCCAGCACTCAACCAGTGTATACGGACTCTGCACCATTAACCTCTCTCTCAGGAAAGCCTGTAATGCACATCCATCATTATGCTCAAATGTCCCTAAGATGTCAAGCAACATGAAGCCAGTATTGCCACTCTTAATTTTAAAGCCCTAAAAGTAATGACAGCATGCCTTAGATTGCAAAACCCAGAAAGGGAGGTGGGGCCTAAACTCTGACATTCTGCCTCATAAACCAACCATATCTTCCAATGCAACCCCTTTTTAAATTTTCTTTGATGTTTATTCTTGAAGCCACTACATCTTTTTGGCTTATTTTTGTAACTGTCAGAAAAGCCTGAGAATGTTAGCATTATTCCACTTTCAGTAATACATCTTATATTCAGTCTTCCTGTGGTTCTATTTTAATAAAATAAGACTGCTACTATTAATCCAAAAATTACTTAGCATACTCACAACACAGCATATTAAAATGTACGACCTTTCTTGTACATAATGCTGTCTTTGAAGTCTATTCTATAAAATCAGTCTTTAAGATCTCCACTCCATGTAATAAACACAGTGTTCACATTTGAAGATTTCTATAATTTGTAAAGTTCAAGTCCTATAAGCTACTGGATCTTTCAGGGCTTGGAAAAGGCCTCCCCTTCTCAACATGTCATGGATGAAGCAACATAGTTCCAGAACTTCACATGCATAAGAAGTAAAATGGCCAGTACTTCTATTTGTTTGTTTGTTTGTTTGTTTGCATTTCTTTTTATATGAAGCTCAGTGATTGGTATAATAACTGGGCACCATGACAGAGCCTAGGTAACATTACCTGATATTTGTCCTTTTCACTCTTGTTCACTTATTGCACACCAAGTCTTTATAACTCTGAAACTTCAAATACTTCATAGATATCTGAATATTATTCTTTTACTACATTGTGTACCATCCTTCAATTCAGGGTAACACTGCCCACAATGGGCACCAGTGTCCTGGTAGCTAACAGACTGTGAGGATGCAAAGGGACTCCTACTGAGACAAGTCTGAAGATCTAAGTGACTACCTGAGTTTGAGATCACTTCTCCTAGAAAGATTTATAAGAAAACCACCCTACCCAGGATGGGTGGAAAAAGGAAATCCAAGCCTCCTTCCTGGGAAGGCAACACTCTTGCTTCTCAGACACTGCACTAGTGTCTTTCACAGCATCTCTGAGATCCATCTTGCTACAAGCTCTGTCAGTCCAAGCATTGACCCAACCCAACAGAGGATATAGTAGCTGCTGTGAGCAGGTCCTCTCCCCTCATCTGCCAAAGGAAAAAGATTAGCAAGCATTCCCTGGCACAGGTGGAAGTAGCCATCAGAGTTGGAAGACTAATGTGGCATCAGTTTTCTGTTGGGGTTGGAGTGCTTTGGCATTCATGGAGGAGCTAGACTACCATGCATGTTGTGTTTTATGTGATTGTCCTTAGAGAGCTTAGGTAAACCCAATAATATTGTCCATTTTCAGGAAGAATGAGTAGAAGTGGTTTGCTAGCACTCCTCCTTTCTCCAAGCAGAGAATTCCTCTCCACTCATGAAAATTTAGCCCATTGATAACTACCTGTAGGATGCATTATCACATTCCCCTGTGTAGTCTCCCTGAAGGAGTGAGTCTCCCTCCTGCCTGTTTCTGTAGCACTCGAGGCACTCCTGAGCCACAGGCCTACCCCGTGAGGCTCTAGGTATACTTGCTTTATAAGCTCACTTCCTCCAACTGCACTCATCTCCAGAGAATGGGTGTTCTTTATCCAATTTGCCCAGTTTTAAAGCCTACCACATCAGACATACTGAAAGAGCAGAGTGGGGGTGAGAGGAGGAAAGCTAAAGGGTTTACTCAAATTCACACAATGATCCAGAATCACATTTCTGACAGTGCAGTACTTGATTCTAAACTAGGCTGTCATCATTCTTATTTGATGGTCCACAAAGAGTGATATAAATTTTTCAGAATCATTTTACTAGTAAAGAAATGAAGAACATAGAACTCAGGCCAGTTAATTCTTAAGTATGATTAGACGACGGCTTATGAGCTCCATCTAAGCTTTAAATCAGTATCGTTTTCAGGTCTAATGGAAATTACATGGTAGCTTTGGCTTCACAGGGAAGGAACTTGGAGCTAATCAGCCTTGGGAATGCCACCATCTGAGATGCTAAGGCAAAAACAAAGGAATGTTATCGATTAAGAGTCTCCCGTCAAGATTGTTCCAAGGTTATGATCCTGCCTAGATGAGATGGGATTGGAATCCTAGCCACAGGCTTAATTGCTTTGCAAGGGGCCACAGCTGTTGCTGTGGGGAAAATCGGGAGAAAATTTTTTTTCTTATTTTCAACTTTTTGCTTACACTATTAGAGATTGTTTTGGAGCTGCCCAGTGCTCATACAAATGGTTATTTCTTTAGTGTCTTGTCTCTTGCCTTTTTCTTCACTGTACAGCTAGCACTTAGTGTAGTACCTGCAAGGTGGTACTTGCTCAAAAATGTGTTTGATTAACTAGTTAAGCAAGCCACCAAGAGTCAAATTTAATAGGAAATGGTAGTTCTTGAGCATAGAAGAGAGATGTCTCTTTACTATTTGAACCAAGATTCTCCTTGGCCCTTTCTTTAGAATATTCAAACATAAAGAAAGAGACATAGCATGAAAAACATTTTAATTTTTTCCAGGGTACGATTTCATCTACATCATATTTTCCTATCCACGTTCCATGATTAAATAAACTCTTTTCAAGCCTTTTCCCCCACTCTCTTATAATGACAACCAAATCCTAAATAACAGAGGATCTGCCACACATTTGCAAACTCTTTGGCCTTTCAAATAAGTAAAATGACCTAAGACCCAAAAGAACAGTGGCATGTATGGACTTTGCCAGAAGTTGGGCCCATGGGGTAAAACGTGCAGAGTTATTGGCTTAAGTAGTGTTAAGCAGCCTCTGTGATTGGAAAATGAAATGAAATAAAATCCCCTCCTAGAATCAAGAATAGCCAGGCCTTGTCCTAAAATAAACAGTCCAGAGAAGCATGGACGGCAGTGTCTTAATCCTCAAACCTGTTCTTCCCCCTTTACTTCCCTGAGGTTTCCAAACATTTGTCTCTGCCTTCTATCTGTAGCTTTAGACCCAGGCACATCTTACAGCTTTCTTTTTACAGATCTGATGAACTTCTTTTAAAACTCTGTGAAGCAGTAAAAAGCTCTGGTTTATAATGAAAATATTTTATGACTTTGACTCTGTTGTTAAAGGATTTCTACCACTTTATAAATTTGAAGGTTGGAGTCACCAACCTTTTTCTTTCATGAACAAAAATATTTTTATCTTTATTATAATACAAAATTAACATTTTTACCTTTACTTCATTTTGAAGTAAAGTAACAATACGAAAGTATTATATAGCTTTCCTTTAAATGTTCTGCTTGGAGTAAAGGAAATTGTTTTTCTTGGTTCCTCTGAGTGCTGCAATGACTCCTATGATTTCCAATGCCTTCTTGGATTTAAGTTAGTGGAAATTTGAAGAAAACAGATATATTCATTAAAAATATAGCCTCCAAACTATCTGCTAAATAATAGTAATAGTTTGGGTTGATAGAACACTTTATAACTTACAAAGCATACCATTAACTCTTTGTCCCTTGATCCTCAAAACAATTATATGTCATTTAAGAGGAACTAGATGTAAGCAAGTATTCAAATGAGCAGGAAGTGCAAAGATTCCTCCCACAGACTTATTCATAGTTGATGCTAATATACTGTGTATGTCGTAGCCCAAACCAAGTCTCCAAGTCTTTGGTAGCATCAGAGTGTAGAAGATCAAAGAGGACAAAGTAAGCAAAGGAACTAGTGAGGGACAAGTATTTGCACCATGTAATGTATGATTTTTAGATTTGACCATAAATGCAATGGAAAAATTGTTACTCAAGGGTTATATTTCATCACGTCTCAAGTCTGAGGTGAGGAGCTGCAAGGCTCTCACTTTCTGTGTCCCGTTTTGAGTATTGTGCAAATGTTCCTCTAGAGCTACCACTGCCATCTGATAGAACTTCACAGGTGAAGGGGAAAAGGAAGCCATTTTAGGTTATTAAAGTCCTCACAGTTCTTTTTACAAGAATTGGGTGATTAGCATTCATAGTCTTGGCCCATTTACAACACCAAGAAAAGACCTGCACTTCATGGCTGCCTGCTTGCTGGAAGCTTCCTCTAGACTACGGCACCAAAACATAGGGCAAGGTCTTAGACCTGGAAAATCAGCAAGGGTGCAGTTGCTGTGAAAGCCCCCTTCTCACTGTGTTTCAATTTAGGACATCTGAGGACCACCTGGATGTAGGAAACTAAATTTATTCCTGTCTTCAAAGGAGAGAATTGAGGGGTAGGTATAATTTACTTTAATCAATTTCAATTTCACTTGCTTAGGCTGTTTTATAGAACCAACACCTTTCCCCTCACTGTGAAAGACAGTGGGGCTGGGCAATGGGCAGATGCGCTTCTCAGAACACCTGCATATCCCCACCTGTTGAAGTTGCTTTATGCTGTCTTCCGAAAGGCTGTCTTGAGGCTACAATACTGTAGCCACCTTTTAGCTTCCTTAAAAATATATCCTCTTCAAAGTCCTCCAAATAATAATAATCATTCTCATAATAATAATAATACCTTACAAATACTACCTTATAATAAACAGGCTCATAACTCTTAAGCTTTTGCTGCAAATGTGGAAGAGGGAAGGGAGTAGGAGAAACAGAAGTGAAACTTCACCAAACTTGAGATTGAGACAGATAGGATGTGTTTTGAATTTCAAAACTTCAGGCATTCCAGTTTGTATCCTTTGGCAAAATAATTGGATCAGTCTTAATATGATATATAAACTGCTTTACTGGACATCAAATGGCACTTATTAAGTGACATAAGTTGAATGTTAATATGTCTAAAATAAATCAGTTTCAGATTATTCAGGTTTCACAAACAAAGAGAAACACCTTATAAAGCATAGCAGAAAGAGCCCCTAAACATATTCCTAGGAATAAAGTAACCCTATGGTGGTAATAATGAACTGTTAGTGATGAAGAAGATATAACACCAAGCTTTGACTTTGGAAAATAAATGACCACTAGAAGAGTTCTTACTTTGTTTGTTTGTTTGTTTGTTTTAAACAGAAAGATACTAACAAGAAGAATTTGATAGTAATTACTGATGAAAGTTAACTCCTGTGTTTTTAATTGCTAATATTTATGAAATACATATATAATGCACTTTTATTCTCTAAAAATATAATAGTTAACAAATCCACATTGGTTTTATTGCCATTAGTAATACTTTTGAGAAGCAAGGACCTCTTAGGAAGTGATGTCACATTTTCTCAGCAGGTGTCCTGCTCCTTTCCTTAGAAATACCTGCATTTTGTTATGAATTCTGTCACTTAAGGTGTTCCTGCTAGTCAGTATCCTGAGCATTTTCACCAGAGCTACAAAAATGATGTCTGCTCCACTTATTTTGTTCTGGCCTCATTCACATGTACCTGTGCTGCTTCTTCCTCCTCCCATCAAGTTTTACATCTCTCTCCAGACTGTTCCATGGCAAAGCCAATAAAAGCAAACATCTATGTACAAAATCATTATCCACCATCACAGACTCACCATTAAAAACATTCATAAGAAGCTAAAAAGTAAAGTGCAGAAACATTAAGCACCAAGACAAAGCCTAGGAAACATTGCTTGGTATTTTTCCTTTTCACTATTGACCAAATATATGTAGAGGCTCTTATGGTTATTTCCTGAATGTCATCAGACTTCGCCTAATTTCTGTAACATAAGCCTTAGATTTAGATTTTTTGTCATTCCATTCAGTATTAAGTGTGTGGAAGTTTGGCTCATACAGAAGGAGATGTTTCTGCTTTGTATTTCAAAATAATGTTTTTACTTAAGATGGTCAGTGCATTGGGGACCATGTTTCCATGCAAAAATAATCTCAATAGAAATTTTCTATGAGACTCCAAAAAATTTTAAATAAAATCACTTGTAATAAATATACCAAAATTCTCACAAACATCTGTATTTCTCTCATTGATTTATTCTACAAATACATATTTAAGAAAAACAGTAATGGGCTCTGTAAAGACAGAGTAGACCAGGAGGGTGAAGGAAATGGGGAAGAACAATTTTAGATATGGAGAAGAGAGATTTACCTTGCAAGGAGATAAAAGAAATATAAAAACCTGAAGTAAATGGAGGAAAAGACAGAAAATATCACTAGATGGAGGAGAACTGAAACCTGCAAAGGCCTTGTAGCATGCCCAGGAACAGAGAGAGGCCCATCCAATAAAAGCAGAGAAAACAAAAGGAACACGGAAGTTATGGAGCTCAGAGAGATGTCAGGAAGCCATAGCACTCTGCACATTTTACATCACATAAAAGATTTTGGAGTTTGAATGAGATGGATGCTGGATAGGGTTTTAGGAGTGGAGCGGGGACATGAACTGACTTGTTTTAAATATAACTGTTGTTACAGAATTGATCATTCGAGCAGGATGGAAACAGGACAAGCTTTTAGGTTACTACTGTGAGAGAGAGGACAATGGCTTGGTTAAATGAGAAGGAATGCCACAGAGGTACAGAGGTGCTAAATTAGAGCTGGGATAGAGAGGTCTGAGTAGAGAAGGAGAGGTGACCCTGAATAGAGACTAATTTTTTTAGGAGTTTCCATGGTAAGTGAAAAGAGCTAGAAGGCAGTGTGAAATCAAGGTAGGACAGTTTTTCACTACGGAATACAGTATAATTCCTTGGTTTGCTGATATGAATAGTTATGTAGTGAGGACAAATTTGAAGAGGTAGGGAAAAGATGAATTTTAGAATAGATGCTGAATTACTTTCTGTAACAAAATGCTACAGACTTGGTGGCCAGCTGAAGTTGATTCCTTTATAGTTTTAGAGGCCTTGAGTCCAAGATCAAAATATCTTCAGGCCTGGTTACTTTTGAGGCCTCTCTCCTTCAATTGTAGATGCTTAACATCTCCCTCTGTCTTCCTTTAGTCTTTCTTCTGTGCATGCTTGTGTCCGAATTGCCTCCAAAAAGACCCCAGTTATATTGGATCAGGGCCTCCTCAATGGCTTCATTTAGCCTTATTACCTTTTTAAGGCCCTAGCTCCAAATACATTCACATTTTGACATTCTGGGTGTTAGGACTTCAATATATACATTTCAGGGACTTGCAATTCAGCACAGCATTGATACGCTTTGGTAGGAGAGAACGGATGGGTTTCAGTGTCTATGTACAAGGCTTGAGCACATGTATAATCAAAGGACAGAAAGAAAATAATACTGGAGTAACTGTACATAGTTGTTAAGCTTAGTGGTGGAAACATATTTGAAGAAAGCCAGGTCACTAACTGAAAGCAGGTGCGAGGTATGTTAGAGGTTTCAGTAGGAAGATAAAGAAGAAAACAGTCATCTGGGAGAGAAAGAGAGTGACTGGTAAAAGGAAACAGAATTTCTGGGCAGCACGAGAGCCACTGCAGTTAATGGTGAGACCGGCTGATGTGGTTGTGTCTTCTTTCCCCAGTTGTGTTTAGCTCCTTGGAAATCATATGAAGTAGGCAGCAACTTGGGTTAAATTAGAATTGTGATCTTGCTGCACAAATGTGTTTGAAGGAAAGAGAGACAAATGAGTTGATACATGCACAAGGCCGTGATTTTAACGATGAAATATAGATTTAAAACCATCAGGAAAAAGGAAATGGAGAAGGGTGAGTGACAGCAAATCAGAGGAAGTTCACTTCCTGTGGAGTTGGGAAACTGCTGGAGACATAACACTGAGAGTGAGTTAGAAAGCCAGAGAGCACTATGTGAAGAAGAACAATTGAAATGAGACCAGGAATAGCTGCAGTTGTTAGTAATGACAATTCCCCAGTCCTAACTATAAGAATGAATGGTTAGGTAAGAGTAAGGGAGGTGTAGGATCGCATCATTCAGAGCGTGGATTGTTCCTAAGAATCTAAGGTGTTATGAACTATTAGAGGTGTAGTATTTTTTTAATGCAGCATCACCACGGTAATAAAATAGTGAAGAGATAGAAGGAGCAATCTGGAGATCTGTAACTGACTGTGAAAGAAAGGCAGGTAGACAGCAGAGCCTGAGAGCGTGCACTCAGGATGAGCTGGGAGGAAGGAAAGGGGTGAAGGCAGGAAGGCAAAGTGGTCTGGAGGTGGCTCTGGAGAGTAGGACGAAAGGCAAGGAGGACACCGGTAGCTGGGATAAGAACAGATACTGCCTGAGAGCACTATAGACATAATATCAGGGAAGAGCCAGGCTTTAGTTAAAATGAGAAAATCAGGGTTTCTGAGGATCAGAGGGGTTTTCTTCCTAATAACTGGTAGTGTATTCCATAGGATCTAGCATTAAAGAATGATGTACACATGGGTAAGAAATCAGAAGACAACTGGGAGAGGAAAGCAAAAGCAGACCACCCTGGGCTTCCTGTCTAGCTGACTACAGGGGAGTAAAGAGAATAGGGATGAATACTGACAGTCTCTAGTACAATGAGGACGGGTGTGAAAGGTACCAGCCTTTCATGGAGATAGGCAGAGGCCACCCTGTTCAGGCAGAAAACTGAGTGCTAACCTCACACTTAATCTAGTCCCCTGGCTGGGAGACCACTGAAGCTAGCTAGATTGCCCTCCATCTGAAGCAGTGAAGCCACACACCATAGTAATTTGGGACTTATTAAGAAAAAATTTAAGCTGTCTTGGTGCAGCATCTTCCAAGAGAGGTTTCCCCTCAGAACTACCCTGTCCCTAGACTTCTTGCTATATAAAGTAAAAAAAGTGTTGTACATGTTGTTTTCCTAAGGTAATATTCAGTCAGGTGCTTCTCCTCCATTGAATTGTATGGGTGGAACCATGTTAGCAATTCATGTGTGCATGCGTGAGTTTATGTGTGTTCATGTGAAACATGCAGCTGCTGGTTAAGCAAACCTTAAACTACTTGGAATTAAAAGATGACAGCACTCATTTAAGAGGCACTTCTCAGGAAAATAGGTGCAAGGAATGCTGATAATTTACCCCTTAACTCACTTTCAATTTTTCAGCAAAGCACAAAGATTTCAGAGCTGATTTTGTAGTGATTATTATTCATCTTTTCAAATGTCCTATAAAAGTCTTTTATAGAACAAAAATGTCCTATACAAGTCTCGAGTTTATCTTTCTTTATAGCTGAATAATATTCCATTATAAAAAAGTACCAAAACTTTTTTATCCAATCTTCAGTGGATGGACATTTGGGTTGCTTCCACAGTTTAGCAATTACAAATTGCCCTGCTGTGAACATAGATGCACATATATCGCTTTGGTATGATGTTTTCAGATCTTCTTGGGAAATATCCAAAAGGGGAATAGCTGGGTTGAATGGGATCTCTAGACAGAGTTTGCTGAGGAATCTCCAAAATGATTTCCACAGTGGTTTCACAGTCTATATTCCCACTATCAGTGGAGAAGAGTTCCTATTTCTCCACTGCCTCGTCAGCATTTATTATTGGTTGATTTCTTAATGCTAGCCATTCTTACCGGGGTGAGATGGAATCTCAATGTTGTTTTAATTTGCATTTCTCAAATGCCTGATGATGTTGGACATTTTGTCATGTATTTATTTGCCATTTGTATCTCTTTATCTGTTTGCATCTCAGCTGCCCATTTTTGGATTGGATCTTTGAATTTGGGGAGACTGATGTTTATTATTTCTTTATATGTTCTAGATAGAAGTCTTTTGTC
>NW_004955435.1:21310344-21318360 GCF_000276665.1 Chinchilla lanigera | reverse complement strand
TTCTTCTGTGACCCATTGGTTGTTCAAGAGGTTGTTGTTTAATTTCCAAGTTTTTTGGAGTTTTGGAGTTCATTTTGTCATTAATTTCCAATTTCATTGCACTGTTGTTAGATAATATGCATGGGATAATTTCACTTCTTTTGCATTTAGGTAGGTATGCTCTGTGTGCTAGACTGTGGTTTATTTTAGAGAAAGTCCCATGTGCAGCTGAGAAAAATGTGTTTTCTGATGTTGTGGGGTGGAACACTCTGTATACATCTACTAAGTTCATTTCTTTACAGCTTTGGTTCAGATCTGTTATTTCCTTGCTGATTTTTTGTCCAGTCGACCTATCTCTTTGTGTCAAAGGGGTGTTGAGGTCCCCTGTTACACTAGTGTTATTAATTATATGGGTTTTCATGTCTGTTAAGACTTGTCTTATATACTTTGGTGTTCCGATATTTTGTGCATACATGCTTATGATTGCTATCTCATCCTCTTGCAGTTTTCCCCTAACAAGTATGTAGTGACCTTCTTTATCTCTTTTGATTGTTGTCAGTTTGAAGTTTACATTGTCTGCAAACATTATAGTGACACCTGCTTTTTCTGGGTTCTGTTGCATGGAAGATTGTTTTCCATCCTTTGACTTCAGTGTGGATTTCCTTTTGAGTAAAATGTGTTTCCTGTATACAGCATATCATTGGATTTTGTTTCTTAATCCAGTCTTCCAGTCTATTTGTTTTGACTGGTAATTGAGGCTATTTACATTTATGGTTATAACTGATATGTGTTGACTTACGATTTTCATGTTATTTGTTTATGTTGGTTTCCTACTTTTTCTACCTGTTTATTTGCTTGCTCTTCTTGAAAGTTCCTTTCTATTGTTTTTGAAATTGTGATCATATTTTTCTCTGTCTAGAATATCTTTTAGTACTTTTTGCAATGATAGTTTGGCACTCATGAAGTTCTTCAATTGTTCTTTATAGACATGTTTTATTTCTCTATTGAATTTGAGGGAACATTTGGCAGGGTACATCAGTGTTCATTGGAAGCTCTTTTGTCTCAGGATCTGTAATACTTTGCTCCAAGCTCTTCTCGATCGGGTGGTTTGTGTTGAGAAGTCTGCCATGATTCTGATAGGCTGTCCTTTATAGGTCATCTGTTTCTTTTCTCTAGCAGCTTTTAATATTCTATTCTTTTGCTAGAGATCTGGGATCTTGACTATTATATGTCTGGTTGTAGTTTTATTTTGGTTATGGTTAGTTGGAGTTCTATATGCCTCATTTACTGTATGTCGGGTTCTGTTTCCATGCTTGGGAAATTTTCTGCTACTCTTTCTGCAAATAATCTTTTTATGTCATTTGTGTTGCCTCCTGCTCTTTCATTAACTCCTATTAGTCGTACATTATTCCTTTTTGTCTCATTTTGCAGGTTTTGAATTGACTTTTCCTGGCTTCTTGTTGATTTTAGGAGATCCTTTCTTTCACAGTCGCTAGCTGCCATGCTGTCTTCAAAGTCTGAAATTCTATCTTCAGCTTCATTCTAGCAGTTTTGGCAGCTTTCAGTGGAAGCTTTGTTTTCCTGGAGGGCTCTTTGAATCTGGTTCATGTATTCTAATTCATTTGTATGTTTTCATTTAACTCTTGTGACTATTGCCTATGTTCTTCTACTTTTTGTATGTTTCTTCTTTAGATATGCTGAGCAGTTCTTTCATTATTATTGTTATTTCACTTTTTGCTTGAGAGATTATTTCTGATCTGATCTCTTCTATGACATTATGGAGTTGTTTCTTCACTTCCATTGCAATCATTTCAGCAATTTCAGGAGTGTGTTTATCAAGTTCTCTTATGTCCATGTCTCCTGGACTTGTTCTGAGAGGTGTGGAGTTCTGAGATTGCATTTTAGTCTTTCGTCTTGTCATGTTTGATGGTGGTGATTGATTGCTCAGTCTCTTTCCTCCCTGTCAGCTCAGCAAAGATCAGTAATGTCTCTCATTTTCCTGGTGGTCAAACTTGCCCCTCAGTGGCCACTGAGGTGTGCTGCTTAGTCTGTGTTCTTCCAGCAGTTGACAAAGCTTACATAGTTCTCCCAAGTCTCATATGACAACCACAATGCCATCAGGTCACATACAATCTACTCCAGTGTCCCCTGACAGCTCAGGGCTCAAGTATGAACCAGAAGTCGTCTGTACTGGTGGTGTGATCACAGATCACTTGGTCCTTTGTCTCCAGCGAGTTCAGGGTGAAGGTGGAGCCCCAACACTGACAGCAGGGTCTACAGTTCATGGACTGCCTGATTCTGTGTCTGCAGGCCTCTCACCACATGCATAGGAACCAGATGTGGGGTCCACTGGCAATGATCACAGACTGCCTATTTCTGCATGCCTGGCCCAGCCTTGAATTGCTGTTTAAGCAGTATGTGGACAGCCTGCTCTGGGGCTTCACGTGTCCCTGGGCATGCACAGGGTGGTCCTCATGCAAACCCCAGTGTTAGCAGCTTTGTGCGTCCCTTGAGACAGTCTTTTATGTACTCTGGGCACACAGAGGGTGGAGACACAGACTGCAATGGCAGCAGTGTTCTCAGTCACTGCTTGCTCTGTTCCTGGGAAGTAGATGGGCAGCTACCTGGTTCTCAGGATGTTCAGCTGTAACCCGTGGTGTGAGCAGATCTTGGACCTTCTGATTCTGTGTCTGCCAGCCACTCACAGCATGCACAGAAGCCAGCCGCAGGCTGTGCTGGACATGATCAGAGACTGCCAAGACTTTTCAGTCTTCACTGAGACTGCAGCAACACTATCAATCTTCTGTTCTTTCCATTCTCCAACATCATTCCCTAGAATCATGCCTTTTTTCCAGTGGATATATATTGAAAATTTTTCCAGTATACAACACTCCCTCCCCAGAGAGAGAAAGAGAAGGATGGAGAGAGGGGGAGAAAGGAGAAAAGGAAGAAAAGAGAAGGAAGTGTATAGGGAGAAAAGGAAGAGAAGAGAGAAAGAAGAGAGAAGAGAAGAGAAGAGAAGAGAAGAGAAGAGAAGAGAAGAGAAGAGAAAAAAAGAGAAGAGAAGAGAAGAGAAGAGAAGAGAAGAGAAGAGAAGGCGAGTGGAGGGACAGGAGGGGAGAGGAGAGGACAGGAGAGGACAGGAGAGGAGAAGAGGTGAGGAGAAGGGGAGGGGAGAGGAGGTGAGGGGAAGGAAGGGGAGGGAAGGGGAGAGAAGGGGAGAAGAGAGGAGAGGAGGGGAGGAGTGGGGAGAGGAGGGAAGAGAGAAGAGGGGAGAGGAGAGGAGAGGAGAGGAGAGGAGAGGAGGAGGGGAGAGTGGGAGGATGCAGTTTTTAAGAATGCTTCATGTTCTTGGACATCCTGAGAAAATACAAATTCAATGGAAGCAAAAAGGACTCATTAATATTTTGAAGACATCCATAGATTGTTTAATAAATACTACTGGAATTTAATCCACTTTAAAGTGTTGGCATATCAATAGATAGTCCTTTCTGAGTCTTATTTCCTGAAGAAATCTAGAACCAAATCTGGAACCAAAAATAGATTTAACCAAGGATCCTTACAAAATTCCTATTCCTGTAGATTCTAGAATTTCCTATTAAGAAACTGTATCCTGGGGCTGGGGATTTAGCTCAGCGGCAAAGCACCTGCCTGGCAAGTGCAACGTCCTGAGTTCGGTTCCCGGTACCAGAGAAAAACCAAAAAAAAAAAAAAGAAAAAAGAAACTGTATCCTTCAATGGATATATGAGCCATCAATAGTGAAAACGATTATAGGCATCTATTCAAAATGTAATTATTTGAGTTACATTGTTAATTGTAGCAAGTGTGCATTTTAAGTAAAACCACACAAATGCACAATGAATTCACATGGATTTATGCCCTCAATCCCTGGGAAGCAGATTGTGGTAAAATCATCCCTGACCTTTATGGACATAAATGTCTGTACTTCTCTAGATTTCACTGAAAACATCTAAAAGTTTCACCTTTGAGGTTCTCAGCATTAGTCTTGACTGTTTAGCCACCAATAAAAGAGGCTTATCTTGGTCACCTTACCCCAAATCCCTGCTGTGTTTGTCATATCATGCAAACTTCTAGGGCAGCAGCTCTCTACGGACTGCCAACTATTGGCCAGAAGAAGGCCCAGAGAGTTCATCCCATTGACACCATCCCTACCCCTGTCCTAGTAACAACTGTTATGTGGCTGTCCACCAAGTCTTAAGAAAGTCTTCTCTCAGGAATGATCTAACTACTGGAATTGTAGATGGTGAAACAGGAAGAGATCATTTAACTATTTAGCCCAACCCTTCACAAATGAAGATATTGTCTACCCAGCAGCGCAAATTTCAGGAAATTTCCTGCAGCTTTAAGTGGCACTAAATCCTCTATTACTATCCATGTTATCCAGAAAGATCAGTCATGTCTTGATAACATTCAGTAAACACATACTATAGATGAGACAGTAAATTTTAAAATGTGCACATGCTATATACATAAAAAAGCATTATATTTCAATATCCATGATATTATCTAACTGGCAGGATCAGGATTCATTTTTATTTTACCTGATAGACTCAATAAAGAGAAAGAAAAGGAAAAAAAAGTACACTATTGGACTCCTAGGAGGCAGGTTCCACTTCTCAATTGGTGAGTTTAAAATCAAAATAAGCATTAAAGCATGGGAGAGGGGAGCGGCACTGGCTTGTAACTGGTGCATATAAGATTCTTGCTCCCCTACAGAGAAAAAGTGATACAAAAGTGTTATCATTTCCTTTCTAAGCAACAAGAATACTCTTGAACCACTTTTGAAATAACTAAAATTAATTTTTAAATGTATATTGCTGAATTTTATTTTATATTAACTAAGCTGAAAGTTGTCCAAACTCCTTTGAATTGGAGCATTAAGAATAAAGGCCAAACTACTTTCAGAGGGAGATTTCCCTTCTTGGTGGAGCTAAGTGCTATTTCCAAAATATCTGGCTGTATCTTAAAAGTCATTTGTGACAGGTGATAATTAATTACATATTGAGTTTTGCCAGAAACTCTGTCACTGGCATATAGAGACAACATGAGCACAGTGTGAATGTGTAGAGGACCGGAACACAAATAGAGGGCTCCATAAATTAAATTTAATGTTTCATAGCTCTTCTTTAACTAAACACAGTAGGTGCAGAAATTATTTTAAGTTAAAATGTATTTCTGTGCAAAATAAAAACCAGTCTCGGAGGGTAAGTGTGGAAGAAAAAAGCAGAATTAAGGTCATGTGTGTCACTAATTGAACATTAAAACAAAGAAAAGATGTTTTGATATAAAAATAATCAAACACTGACATTGTAAATAATATCTAACATGGTCTACACACAAAATAATGATGATAATTACAACAATAACTGTTTCACACACCCTTGCATGTGCATGTACACACAGCAAGGGGAAGGGAGATTGTCAGTGGGTGACTTAATTGGATAAATTGATCTACGTAACACATCTCAAATTTTATGTAGTCATTTCTATTTTAATAAAAGGTCAAATTTCTTCAATCACTGAAAAATGTTCTGTTAATATGGTAAGAGAGAAGAAACAAAGTAGATGAGTAAACTCAACAGTTTAGAGTGAAATTAAACTCACATTTAAGACTGTTGTAATTTGTTTAAAACATCTTAAATTGTGTTCTGCCCACTAAACCCGAAGTGACAAACCAACAGACCCAGAGTCAAATTAGGCCCAGACTGCCTTTATGTGGCCTAAGCAATAAATTTTCTTTTCTTGTGCTGTTGTCAACTTTGCTGTTCCTTTTAAAGAGTGTTACAATAGCCTTGCAAAGGTTATATAATTCATCACTTCATACCCAGGCAAATTATTGTCGTATGCAGGCAAATTCACATGTTTGGTTTCTATGTACATTTTTGTTGTTTTGTTTTTGTTTTGTTTTGATCTCTGCTACAGAGAAGTGTCTTAAACTACCAGCCACCATTTGTTCAAAGCTATAAAATTTATTTAGGAACTCTGGAGTCAACATCATTTTCCATAAGATAGAAGAAGGTAAAAATGAACAGTATATCACAGATATAAAAGTAAGCCTCTTTTGTACAGCTTTTCCTCTTGTGCATGTGTATGTGCACATGTACACATGCGTGGCCACACACAGACTACAGGTAAAAATGCATTTTTACTATGGGTGATAGTCCAGAATTTTTTGGAAAATATTGTTCTGGGAAGTAGCTCATAGAAACATCCTTCTGAAGTTTATGTTCCAATTTTACAATCACAGATGTACAATTATCCTACAATGATATCATTCCAAAATATAGGTTAGG
Source organism: Chinchilla lanigera (assembly GCF_000276665.1). NCBI lineage: Eukaryota > Metazoa > Chordata > Mammalia > Rodentia > Chinchillidae > Chinchilla > Chinchilla lanigera. The sequence continues at coordinate 21,312,066 of NW_004955435.1, read as the reverse complement.
TTCATTCCACCAATATTTATTTCCTGTTATGCATATGCCATGAATTTTTGTAATACTTCTGTCTTCAAAAACTAATATGTGTAAAGCTGAAGATATGTTTTTAAAATGTTTAAATACACATAAATCTCAATAGGTCTTTTCCTTTCCCTGGGCCAAGCTCTACCCACTTCCAACTCACCTTCCTGTCAATTCTCTATTGGTCACTACAGTTAAAAGGGAAGAATTGCTTTTCTTGCCACCTGCCTGAGCCACACATTGAGCATTTGTTGTTGTATAATTGCCATTTCTCCTAACATTTTATTAGTGTTCAAATCTAATTGATAAGCACAAAAATCTTAAACATTTACAATATTTCCTTGCCTTCTAATAAGGGTAGTTTGCTGTATTGCTTGGCTGTTGAGCCCTTTCTGCACGAACAGAGTGACAAGCTAAGGCACAGAACCTAAAAGGCAGTGCAAATCAAGCAGGGTGAGCTCCATGACCAAAGGCATCTCTATATCCTGAGAACGAAGAAAAGATCTAGAAACTTGTGGGAAGCGGGTGAGGAAGAGAAGCTGGGATTGACCCAGAAAGGAGAGCCAGTTAATCTGGAGTTTGTAAAGAGACTGAAAAAAGGAAGTTTAGAGTTTTCTAAATATTAAAAACTTTCTCCTTTGCTACTTCAAGAGGCCTTCGGTGAAATTATGTATTATCTTTCAACATTTTATAAAGTCATATTTGTGGGACTCTGATACTTCACTGCGCCCCCGGGTACCTCCGATTCATAACTATACATTTATATTTCCTGGGTCTGTGACCAGCCTTCCTGATTGCATTGTGACATTCAGAGGAAGTATTTTAGACTCTTTTCGCTGACCCCATGATGTGCACATCATAGGATTCACTCCGAAGGCTGGTTCTTTTTCCTCACTACAATGTAAGTTCAGTACATTTGCAGGTAACTCCCAACCTACCCACAGTTCAGGGTGTGTGTTTGTGTTTTTTGTTGGAGTAATGGAAATTGCACACAAGGTCTCTGGGCTGAGCCATATCTGAACATTTCCTAAAATTTAATATTTTAAATTTTGAGTTAAGGTATGTTGCCTAAGCATGATTAGAACTTGCTGTCCTCCTGCCTCAGCCTCCCAAAGTGCTGGGATTATAGCACTGTGCTGTCCTTCCCAGCTGAGTTCAGTGTTTTAACACACTTAAAATCTAATTAACAATTGAAAAAAAATTTAAAATTCACCAGAAGACTAAAACCACCTACATATTTGTTGTTTAACCATGAGCATTTGAAAAAGAAAGACTATAAAATTTATCTATAGACCATTAAAGAAATTACTTGCAGCAGCAGGCACACTGTACTTTCTATGTATAATACATCAAAGAAAATGAATATAAGGCTGCTTCACTGCTCCCTGCATTAAAAAGTGTCTGTCATGGGACTTTCTAACACTGCAGTTCCATGGATAGGTAGATATCATATATTGTGTGTGTACAATAGCACTATGAGGGTCAGTCAGCCGCCGCATGTGACCTATCAGTTCAGGAACCATAAACCATCTGATGTGTGCAGTGCTATGTGAGAAATCTAAGAAAGGCTCTTATCATCGCATTTCAAGAAAGCAGTCTCTAATAAACAAAACCAAACACATGTTATTTTTGTGTCTTAAATTCACCTTTTATTGATGGCTTTTATCAATATAGGCTCTCTCTCTCTCTCTGTGTCTCTCTCATTTT
>NW_004955435.1:21295579-21310244 GCF_000276665.1 Chinchilla lanigera | reverse complement strand
ATATATATTTATATATATATATTTATATATATATATATATATATATACCAACCCAATAAATATTATTGGAACAATAAATGATTACAGCTTTCAGAATATCCTTTCATATGAACTGACGTCTCTGGACGATTAATTCCATTTCTATAAGTTGTTTATATTATGCAGCACTAGCCAGTCACCGAGATAATAACGGGCTTTTCTTTGATGTACCTCAATCTCCACATCTGCTTCAGCTCCTCTACCAGATGGTCTTATTTATTTATATTCTTTACTTAAGTTTTTGCGATACTTCTGCTCTGGACAAAGACATATTAGTACAATAAACTGTATTACACAGAATGTCAAAAAAGCTAGTATGCTCATCAGAATTAATCATAACTGCCTCACTCAAGCAAAAGTGGCATGATTTTAGATCTTTCCTAAGTGTATATGAATAAAGAGCTCATAAAGCCTTAATAATGCACATTAAGCCTCAGAAATATTAGAGTATGTTTTGGTACAACACAGAGAGCCTTTTATAAATTTCTTCAGCTGTTGCAGATTTTCTAATATAATCAACCCAGTGATATCTGTGATCATCTTTTGCCTGTAACTGTACCTGAATCACCTCTAAAACTATTTCCAGAGAAAATAATTCCAATTGTTGATATGTACTGAGTACTCACCATGTATCAGGAACATTCTGTGTATTTTAAGGCTCAACTCTGCATGGGAGGCAAATACCATTATAATCCTAATTTTAAAGTTGAAGAGGTCGAAGTTTCTGTAAGGTTACCTATCTGGTAAAGTGCAGAACAAGGAATCAGGCCCAGGACAGCCTGGCTCTTTCCTAGCTTTGAAACTTCAATTGAACAATATTTCAATATCAAATGGAATGGTTTCCCATATAAATCAGACATATATTATTAGACACACCTACTTAGGAGAAAAAATACCTCGTAGTTCCTCCACGCATGAAGCTCCACGAAATTCATTTGTAAGACTTGAGACCAGCTAACAGAGCCTGGTTAGCACCTGACACTGGTTCCCACAGGACTTTTTCTCAAGCAGGGGAATATTTATTTATAGTATAAAGTGGTATATTCTCCCGAAACGTTAATGTTCCATCAATGATAAGTAGTTTAAGGCATTAACTTTTATTAAAATATAAATATTATGGAATGAGACAATACATTTCTTTGAATTTTTGGGTTAAAAGTGAAATTTCTAGAATCTAACCCTTTCTGGGAAAACTGCCTCAGTTCTCTTGGGAGTTAGGCGTTTTCTCCCTTCTGACTTCAGGCTATAATATGGACCCGCAGCTATAAGAGTGGGAGAACCTTGAAGATCTTAAATAGGTGCTAGTGACATTTCATTGTGGTGACAGATTGCAAGATGGATGTAAAAGAAGGAAGAACAAAGATGGGAAAAGTTAAAAGGGCTGGAAAGAGCAAAATAAGTAAAATACAAAAAATAATCTACTTGACTGTTTCTCTTTCACACACACACACACACACACACACACACTGCTGCAAAACAGACATAGCAAATGTAAAGGTGCATATCCAAACAGTACCTGGAACTCCACCACATACCCTGGCTCCTTGCTTCTCCACATTGGCCGTGATTATGCGCCATTGGCTTGGTTTGCTCATTTGACCTGCCTTATAATCAGAGTCCCTCCAGCAATGACCCTGCCTAAACATTTTCTCACCCTGGGCAGTTTGCCGTGGTCACACGGCCATGGTCAGTGTTTTCGGATGAGTCCTACAGAAATTTGCGATGTCTGCGTACTGGTGCTCTCCATAGTCCAGTAAGGACACAGGTTCGGAGGAAGAGGGCTGTGTGGAGGGGAGGAATGCTTGATTTTTTCCTCCTTTTCAGTTTGTAGTTGTTGTTTCAGGATATGTGGGACTTCATTGGTGAGAGAGATTTATTACTTATTTCCTGGGGAAAGCAATTTTCTCTCAAGTGTGAACATTTAGATAAGGGCATCCAAAAGGTCACTAATTTTTGTCTTTGTAACTTGAAAGAGAAATGTAAATCTACCCAATGTCCCTCTGTCCTCCAAAATGAGTGGTCATGTGCTCACTAAACCACAAGGCAAAGGCCTGTTTGCTGCTTCCTGGCAGTGAGCACACAGAATCACCCGCTGAAGCAAGCAGTTTCTGTAGCAACAAACTAACACAAATCTTTAAAGATGATTGGAAATCCACTGCAATAAAAGCACAATGAAACAACCGTGTACACAAGATGGCCTGAATACGCCTGGTACTGCTGGCTTCCTTATCCTTTTACCTGCCATGCCCCAGTGATGACTATGAAGCTGTGCTTTATTTTGCAGCTGTTTTCCTGATTATTGAAGGGCTTCCTAATATCTTTTAGGCCTTCTTTTTTCATTTCCCTATGTGGTCTGTTTCATTCACACACATTGCTTTCATATCAGACAACTCTGTATCTACGTATGTATCTCTCGATGAGTGCCTACTTGTACCAGCACCTTAGCAAACACCTCTTGGATATTCAGCCTCACATTCCAAAGCCTGAGCTCATCATCTTTCCTCTTGAACCCGGTGTATACTGGTGTGTCACATATTCTGATCAGTAATGCCACTATCCACTCACTTTCTCAGGGCAGAAATCTTTTTCTTCTCTCTGGCCATACAATTTGTTAAATTAGTAGTAAGTCCGGGAAGCACTAACACTTAAACATTTCTAGAAGATGTCTGGTTTATTTCCCCCTAACCCCACCTCTATCATCATCCAAATGGTCTTTCTGTCCCTTGAGTCTTTTTTACTTAATTTCTTATCCCTCATACTATTAACTCTTAAAAAATGTTCTCTACATTACCTGAAGAGAAAGTTCAAACAGCTTAGCACACTCTGTAATACACTTCATGAGCCAGGGCCTCTTTACCACTCTAGTTTTCACATCTACAACCTTAACTTCACATCAAAATCCAGACATATGAAATTACTTTTAGCTTCCTGTCACTGTGCCTTACATATTGTGTTCCCTTTGCCTAGAACAGTTTCTGTCTCTTTCTATAGCTAACCTCATTTTCTTGTGACTATCAAATGAGACACTGTGGGCCTAGGAAAAAGGTGAGTAGTACCTGTTCAAATCTGCACCACAGATATCTCTCTGGCTTCGCCTGGTCTCAGCTCTCCATCTGCTTTATATCACTTTCATCTCTGATCCTTACTATTTTCATTTCCAAAAATGAATCAGGTGTGACTCCCAAGTCCTCCATCTGTATCAGCCGTAAGCGGCCTTTATTCTGTTGCATTATAACTGCTTTTTACATGTCTTCTCCATTAAAGTATAAGTCCTGTGAGGATAGGGATCTCATATCATCTCTATTTACGAGTCCTTGCAGCCAGTTACTGCATTGTGCATATGTAAGAAATGAATACACTTGCAGCCCTGTGACAGTCAGAGAAGACACACTTGCAAAGTGAGGTTTGACTTGGGAAGTGACCTACAAATCATTATGTTAAAGACTTCATTTTACAAAGCAAGAAACTGAGGTCAAGAAGGTCAAGGCCAGGCTGTTTCTCAGAATTACATAAGCAGAAAAGGCATCCCAGCATCTTATTTTTAGCATGTATCAGTTGTCAGTTTAATGAAACATAAGCTATTCACCATTGACATTTAAAATTCAAGCCAAACAATGTAAAATGTCAATCAAAATTATTTTATAACTCCTTATAAAAAGAAATATATCAAGTTTTCATAAGATATCTTTCTTAAGTCTTTATGTTAGCCTACTTCAGTACATATTCTCCTCATTTCACAGTTGAAACAACAGGGGAAATGCTAACCAGAGGTGGTTAGTAGAGGTGCACATAGAGAAATGAATATTTCCTACTTTGTGATTCCATGTACCTAAGCAGGACCTTTCTACCTACTTCTGGAGAAGACAGTACGGAGACCACTGGCCAACTTCTCATCACTTTTCCTCTGTGCTTACTAAAGTCAAGACCACTGTGTGAGACACCGAAATAGGAGAGATCTTCACGACTATGAAGTCAAGGCATGGAGTTTCTCATAGGTAGTAAAAGAATTTTGGTCTGTGAAAACATAAGTATTATATGAAGGAATTTTCATATCATATGCAATCCTCAAGCAAAAGTATTAAATATTTAACACAATGATCATTCATTAGGCTTTTAAATTTAATATCAAACTTCTAAAAAATCAAATTTGAAACTATTAGTTTTGTTTTCATAAAGGAAGATAATAGTAAAAATGAAGAAAGAGGTACATGGAAAATATTTTTTTCTAAATTAAACACATTTTTGACCACCTATTATACAATTTGGAGAGAAATACAGCTACAAGTTATATCTCTACAAACAAGAAAGTGAGTCAAGTGGGGACCATAGGGGGTTCTTACCCATGGAGAACCCGACTGTCACATTTCCTGTTCCCACCTTGAACCTCTCTGGAGAGACATAAAACCATTGGTGTGCTGGTTTTTGTTTTGTGTAATAATTTTGCTTAAGTCAAGCCTTGTAAACTTGCTTTTTTATTTTATTTCTCATTTACAAATAATCTTATATAAAGTATAGTGTGATGCTTTAAATGCATTTAACAAGTAGCTTGACAGGGGAAATGCCATTTTTCATAGCATTTGCCAGTTTTGTGATGTAAATACTTCCACCATAGCCAATTACAAATTACCAAGGGGAAGGCAGCATTACAAAAGGATGTACAGGGTTTGTAAGGTGAATGGAGTTAGCACTAACATAGAAGTGCCTAAAACTGTGGGAATACCTGATCTTGAACAGAAACCTCCAGTGTAGCTCTTGTTATAGCAGGACTTCAGGCCTTACTTGCTTCAGGTCTAAATGTCCTGTATCAATCATGATTACACAGGTTACCCTGCATAGCAAGTGAGCTCTGAGAGCTCTATGACTTAAAACAACAAAGATAATCCAGTGAGGATCTGTTGAGGAGAGTGCTCCACTTATGAAAGTTACTGAGGGGTCTCAGACCTAAAAGGGTTTCACCATCTGGAAAATGCTAGTGGCAGTGAAGGGGAGCATGGAGATTTGCCTATGCACTTTTTCCACCACAGCTCATGTTTCATTGGTCAGAACCAGCCCACAGTCCCACCAAGTGCAATGATTTTGGCAAATATTGAAAAGCAGATGGCGTCCTTGGTGAGCCTCACTGTCCCTGTTACACCCATGATGATTTCAGCAGGTATCCATGCCTCTAGATAGTTGAAGGCATGGCATATTCATAAAGGCCAGTAGATTTAATGGGAATTAAAAGACCTGACTCTAAATGGCTTGGGAAAATCAGAAGTTCAGCAAGAATCTTGAAACAATAATTTTGAAAACATTAAAAACTTGCATGCAAATCAAATTGTTCTTTGACTAGAGAGAAGATTCATAGCTCAACAAAACAAAAATCTCAAGAAGGCTTAACTATGGTCCTCCTGCCACACTTTCACAGTGATGTAATTGTTATAAATTGGCTTATCTAAAGAATAAACTCGCAATTTCAGTTTTTTCTGCCTAAGCCCAGAGCCCAGGGCCATTTCCCAGGAAGATACAGCATTCCAGAGAGAAGGCAGCCCCTCGGAGTTGAAGGCTCTTTGAAATAGGGAAAGTCAAAGCCTGGAGGGGCTGTGGGTTCCCAGGGATTCTTGCCCAAAACCACAGCATTTCATATCAGCTCAACAGATGTGCATTTTGACCCCAGTGGTGACCAGGTGTGGAGGCTTCTCTAGGACTGCTGCAGAGGAGAAAGATCAGGATCTTCAGACTCTCTCATTCCTTCCTGTACCTCTGGGTTCATCGGATACAGAATCATTTTAACCACCCCTACCCTAAAAGCAAAAATACCAATTTAAGAGTAGGAAAATGCACCAAGACAAACTTCAGAAGAATGTGATTTCAATACATATTTCAATACACCTTACCTCATTAGGGGTAGATGGACAATTCTCTTAATCTGTAGCATCTCCATTTCATCATGTACAATTTTCATATTTTTATTCAGGAACTGATTTGCATAAGGCGAAAAAGCTAACCAGCAGGACTGTAGGACTCCATCTTAATTTCTAACCAAAGCAGATATATTTGTTCATGTATTAGGTTGTAGAGCACATTTTCTGCTTTTTGTTTTTCAAAGGGTTGTCATTCTTCCTAAAAGCTTTTCTTAAAAACTATCTCTTCTAAAAAAAGTTTGAAAACTATCCAACTAATCCAAACTACCTGGGAGATGACAGAAAGTAATATGTCCTGATAACACCTCTGTCTTCAGAGGGAAGACCACCCACGGCTCAAGGGGCTCTGCTAGGATGTGTCGCTTCCCCACGCAGTCAGCCGGTCTCCTAGTTCTCCCACAGGCCCAGGCTTCTGTAATTGCAGAGTCTGAATCAAGCTCCACAGTCTGCAACCTGCTGGCATGTTACAAAGAAGCTCAGACCCAGCAAGCAGCACGCAGAGGAACATGCGGTAGGACTTCCCTGAAATAAATGTAAAAGACCACTGCCTGTGCAGAGACCATATGGTTTGGAATATTTCCACAGAATACTAAATCATACAAGAATTTTCACTCATCTTCATCTTGCAGGTCACAACATGACTTTTCTCTAATGAATTCTTTACATTGGCAGCTCTTCTGTTTTTCCCCCTTCCTCCTCCGGCTCCTCACTTCCACTCCCCCCACCCCAGTCTGCCTTGAAGAAGCAGCCCTCTCTGCTTTAGTCTCTGTGTGGGAAGCATGTGGTAATACTTTTCCTTGATTTAAGCCTTGAATATGGTCTACACCTGTGAAGGCCTTCCAGCAGCAGCTCAGTGGGTGTTGCAGCAAGGTCATGCTCCAGAAGTGCTGTGTGCACACACTTGCTCTGGCTCCCTCACCATGGTCCTGCCAGCTTCTCTCTTTCCCCCCTTCCCAGGCATATGTGGAACCTGTAGATGTTGTTCAACATGTACTGTGTGCTGCTCGTGCTTCCAATGACAGATTCTTGAGAATGATAGCCCACTCCAGGGTGTTCTTCTTCATGAAAGACAGAGCTGGCTACACAATCTGCATCTCAAAATGGAAACAAAGAAGCAAAGAAAGGAAGATTGCAAAGAAGAGAAAAGAAGGAGATTGGGGACTTTATGGCAAGCATGACCCTTAATGCTTAATTGGGTGTGGTTGATAAGATTAACCTCAAATTACTGTATAAAGGGAAAACCCGAGGCCCAGAGAAGTCAAGGGATGTGTTCAAGTCACAACGCCAAGAGTAGTACAACTGAGATTAAATGCCAAACCTTACTTAATTCAATCCCAGCAGTCCTTTTGATTTGCCAGGAGAAGTTGTTTTTGACTCACCCGTCACGCTGTATCTATAAACCCAGGTACTGCACTAGGTTCCTTGTAAACCTTATCTCACTGTTGCAGTGGCCAGAAAGACAGGTTTTAGTATAGTCAGCTTATGGACGTGACAAATATTACATACACAAACACAGAAATCAACATGAAAAAATGATTATGCCCAAACCATGGAGTTACTCTCCATGATTTCCCTATAGATTTCCACATTTGCAGAAGAGAAATAAACACTTGCTACAGTTTGGTTCTGGAGTGTTTCCCCAAAGTCTGTATCCCCAGCAGGATACTGTTGGGAGATGATGGAAGTAAGAAGTGGGGCCTGGTGGGAGAGCTTAGGTTGCTGGGGGTGCACATCCCAAGGGGGTTATGGGAACTTGATCTTTTTTGCTGTCTTTCTTAACGCTTCCCAGCCATGAGAGTAGTAGCTTTGCTCTAACATATACTTCCTGCCATAAAGGCTTCCTTTGCCCCAAAGCAACAGGACCAACTAGCCATGAACTATAAGTTTTTAAACCATGAGCCAAGGTGAACTTTCCTTCTTTATATGTTGACTATCTCAGATATTTTGTTATAGTAACTACCACACTCAGCACACCAAGCCCATTATGTTGCTTCCTGTCCCCCTTTCTTTCTGTGCCTTCATTTACATGAAGTTCTCCTACCCTATGGGTCTCCCTGCAGTTTCTCAAACTATTGTCTCAATCACATGTGTTGTTCCCTCTTTCCATCCTCACCTTCTTCTAATTTCTGCAGTGCTCAGTCAATGGCTCCTTTCCTGGGAAGCCACTAGCCATGCCCCTTACCATCAAGCATCACATCACAAAATCAGTTTAGTTATGGTCCTCTTGCACTGACCACATTATAATGTGATTGCCTACTGAGTTAGCTATCACCACCATCAGACATTCCCTCCTTGAAACTACAGAAAATATTTTGCATAATTTTTTATTCTCAAAGTTTACTGGAATATCAAAAACAAGGCAGAGCTCAAAAGTTTTGCTGAATAAACAAAAGAATGAAGAAATAAAGATAAAGGAAGGGAAGTGGAGGGGAAAAGAAGGGAGCAGAAGGGAGGGAAATGAAAAATGGGTAAGGCAGTGGGGAAGGGAAGGAAAGGGAAAGGAAGGGAAGGGAAGGGATAGAATGTAGGAGGTAATAAGTTAAGACTCTTACTTTCCCTTTTCTCTTGTTATGGCTTTCAACACAGCCTGTTTGGATGTGTTTGTATGAAGAACTAGCTCACTTCTTGAATTTGCCAGAGTTTTCCATCAGACTGCCCCCTTCATTGCATTTGTCTGTTTTAATCCTTATAAGTCAATAAAGTTGATAAAACAAAAACAAAATAGTTAGACTCTGGTAATACTTAAGGTTAGTAGTTTAGTAATGCCTTCTCCAAATAAATATTTAGGGTTCAACAGAATCTGAATCTGAAAAAAATGACCTGTTATAACTTTTTGAGTGTCATATTAATTTTTTTGTGAGATCTCTTCTTCCATAGTCTAAAGAATCTTAACTTGCAAGAAAATAAAACCAATATTCATCATTTTAATATTTTAATAGCAAACTGACCTTAAGTTACTTTCACTATGGAACTAAATTATTATGGATTTATTGTAGATTTACAAGTATACACACTGTATGCATAATGAAGAAAAGTTAAATAATTCAAATCATACAATTCAGAGATAATCTCAATTTAGTGTTATCACTTTTATCTATGCACATATAATTATTAGAAGAAGAGCTAATGTCTATTGCATGGATGCTGGGATTGGCAAAGTAACTATCTCCACTTAACATATAAGGAAACGTGCATAGAGAAACTGAGTCTCCTGAGTGCCCACACATATTCTATGGAAGAACCGAAACTTGAACCTAGGCAGCCTAACTCTTGAGGATATGCTTGTAGCCCATACTGCCTCACATATGCATATGAGCTTGAGATTGAACTTCTCAAACTATGTTAGTAACTTGCTTCTTTGAAGTTAACATACCTTGGGCGGTTTCATGTAACTTAGTATCCTTTTGTAATATCATGGTAATAAGTACATTAATTCTTATGTAAATGTACCATTATTAATTAATTTATTTCCTATTATGTTTTTAAACCTACTATAAACATACTCTGGTGAATGATAACAATGTACTTTGTGCTTATAACTCAGAATGTAAATCACTGGTCAAAATGTAAATAATCTACAAATTCATACCCTCCAACATAGTTTAAAAATAAGGGAAATAAAAAGTGAAATATCACAGTAGTTGATTATTAGAGACACTGAGTAGAAACGTAGAGAAGTTTGCCCTTAAGGGCTTTTCTGCCAGGTTCCTGCCTGTTCTTGGAACTGATAATAACAAATGCAGCAGGGGAAAAACATCCTGAACTAGGCTTGTGCTGTTGTCAAAAATTGTCCAGATACTTCTCCTTGAAACCAGGATCGCCACCTGCTGTTAGGGCACATGCCTCCCGCAGCCTTTCTCCTCTGTCAACACCACACCAGAATAAGTTATCATTTGCAGCTCAGCAGTTGGTGTCACGAACAGAGGGGCCCTTCCCATTTGGAATTCCTACCATAGGAATGACAACCAGGAAGAAGAAGAGGAGCAGAAAGTCTCCGGAGGACAGGTGTGAGGACATCTCTGCAAGGGAACCTGTTCCATTAACCTACATAACACAGCCATGAAGGACTCAAGAGGGGTGACAAAGCAGAGTTGCAAACAGCCTCTTCTTTGGAGGTTGCGAAGCTCACTTAGGAGAAGACCTGCAAAGTGACCCATGTGCAGACCAGATAGAGATATGCAGCAAACTGTGTCTTAGGTGTTTATTAAGATGGTGAGAATAGTTGTGAAACTCTGGGGTTATTAAAGTGAAGAAAAACTTTCTAAAACCATCACATTACAAAGGACCTTTAAAAAGAACACAGAAAATACAGATGAAGTGGTGGGTATTTTGTGGGTTTTCGGTCAAACCATTTTGTCATAAATTTCAGAGCCTCCTCATCTGGATACCATGGAATGAGTAATTCCCTGACACATTCATTCAAACATGTTTTATTATTGAGCTTCTAAAACTCACTAATATTTACCCCGAACTTTATAAGACTCTTGTTCATATATATTATCACATCTCATTCTCCTAACAGCCCTTTAGGGAAATTATTATTACTTGATTAGCATTTACAAGGTAACTGAGACTAACAAAAGTTAAGTGGTTTGGCCCATGTCATATAGCTAGAGCTGGGATTTGAACACAGGACTCTCAAATCCTCCAATCCCTACCATGTACAAGAACTGCCAAGTAAAACAGACATCAAAGACCAGAGCTTTAAAGACAGCATGTGAAAGCCCACAGTGGGAAGAAACTGCCTTTTCTGCATTTGTGCAAGCTCTACAGCAACCCACAGAACAAAAACTTGGAACTCTACTGTGTTCCTAGCACAGTCCTAGGCACAGCTGAAACAAAAGAGAAGGAATACAACATTTACAAGACCCTTTCCTTAAATATGTATCAAATTGAGACACTGAAGCAATTATAGGAAAGTGAAGTTGTTGCTTGTGGCTAGATTAGTTAATGAAGATTTCTTAAAAGAGGCAAAGCTTGATCTACGAAACAAAGAGATAGAATCATTTCAATAGTGGATCAGTGTGAGCAAAGACATGGAAATAATGACAAGTCATGAGATTGCAGAGGGAACAAGGAGGACAAGAAAAGCTAAGATATGTCTAAAGGTAACATAGGGTATGTGTTAAAGGGAAGCAAGAAATAGAAAGAACTGGATTATAAAAAAAGTCTAGAAATCAAATAGAATCTATCCCTTCAACAAAGATTTCTTGAGTGCTTTCTATGTTTTAAACCCTAAGGATAAATAAATATGAATAAAATGGTATATTCTCTTCAAAAATTAGAAATTCCCAGTCTTAGGGACTAGGATTCCATACCATAGGAAATAAGGAGGTATTAAAGATTCTTCAATTGAGAGTCACCAAATAGAAGCTCATTCAGATATGTACAATTACATAACCAGCAGACAGAGCAGAAATATGTAAGCAATAGAAATGTGACCAACCTCAGTGGCAGGGTAGTTATTGGGATAGTCCATGCAGCAGGTCACAGGGAGTATTCCCAAAAGGAAATCTGTACGAGTGAGTTTTGGAGTCAGTGACAGGAACTAGCCTTTATGAGAAACCCCCATTGTATACAGGAAAAAAGAGACCAGGGTAAAATGCATTACATGCTTAAGGTAGGAGGGACACGGTGAATTACACCATAACAGGAGTTTCCTAAAATCTGGACAACAAAAAAACTCAGGAAGAGTGAAACAAGACAAAAATCTAAAGACTAGGAAAAAGGTATGAGAACAGGCCTCAGAAGAAAGGAATCAGACAAGTGTTCATGATGGTAAGCTGGGTGAGAAATGAGTCCACACCCAGAAGGATGACCATCTACTATCAGGAATGAACCTACCTATGGAACTTAGACCAACTTATAGGTATTTTAGTCCAGCGATCACACTCATTATTATGCATATTCCTGAAGTAATGTAAATGTCTATCCAACTTTATACTCTGTCTTTATTTTAACCAATTCTTGAGTCTTATTGGTCTTCTTACCAAATAACCAACACCACGCACACTCACCATAGTCATTTCCTCTTTGAGGTTTTGCTTCTGCTTCTCCTTCCTCATTCAAATCATTTCCAGTTCTTTTCTGGAACTGCAAGAATTTGATATTTTATTTCTGAATCAGAGGACAGTTTTACCCTATCCTTTCCTTGATCACTTATTATCATAACAGGGGAAACTTGTTATGGGCCTCTATATTGCTAATACACTTGTTTGCTGTCATAAACTTTGCTTCTAAGGGAAAATCATTCCAATTTCAACTTGGAAGATTTGTAAAATATCCATCCCTTCTTATTTTCTGACACAAAGAGAGTGAAAAGATAAAGTTTCCAATGAAGAGTTAGAGGTCAGAAAATGAGACAGAATAAAGAACATTTCCATCTAGTATGGGAGATGAAGCAGAGGAATTAATGATTGCAACAAAATAATAGAGACTACAGCTATGACTCTTTTACATACAGCTACATGTCCAAGTTACTAATGAAGTATGTTTTAAGGGTAATAAAAGAATAAAAGGAAAATTGTAATAGCTACTATTAGTTGATGTTACTACATGCAAAACACTGATAATAATGATTTTACCAAAACTTTTTACATTTTGTTTTTCAGACCATGGTTACATTATATTTCTATAATACATGTAAGAATAATTGTTGAAGAAATAGCCAGTAATTCGATCCACATATTGGTGACTGTATCCCTCTCAAAACAAACAAAATATCTCATTATGTCAGAATCATGATTTAATCAGAATCATGGTGACCATGCATGGACAGGAAAGACTGATCTTGATTTCACAGCGGCAGCATTCTGGTTTGGATATTTTAGCTGAACTGAAATTCTGAATTTCTTTAAAGGAAAGTTTGAGCACTCATATACATCTCAATATAAATTCCAATCAGTAAGGACTCAGTGGTGTAAGCATATGTGACCTTTTCAGCCGAATGCCTATTTCAACTTTCCAATGAGAACTGAAACGGTACATAAAGTGAAAAACATTCTTTTCATGTAAAACTAGAGACAGTCCAAATTTTAACTTGGGATGAATGGAAAATATCTACATTTTCTCCTTTCCTTGTGTTAAAAAGAGCTTATTAAGTATATAAAAATTATTATCATAGCTGTGGATTATAAGTAGATTATTTGCAAAATGGATGTTTTAACACTAGCATTTCAGTGGGTACTGGGAATGTAACACATTGGGAAAATGCTAGGTATTTTTTAAGAAAGTTTGGCAGAAGGTCAAATATAGAAATTATCTATTATTCTACCCTATGGATAAATATAAAAGCAGAATGAGAGGACAACTGTAAAAAGAGTTCTGAATGAAGACAAAGTTGATTTTCCCCTACTGAACTAAATCAAATCCAAATGAGCTTCCCAGACATACATGTCTCCACTTTGTTGCCACAAGTAGTCTTTCTTTTCTGAAAATCTCAGTCCCAATACATTTCTGCTCTTGCTTTCAATATCTTTTCCACACTCTCCCACCTAAAAATGCTCTAGAGATCTAATGCAGTCACTACACTGCCTGCAGCTCACCCCACAGCTTTCTATCCACCAGAATCCTCCTTAACATTTCTTAGTGCACTGCTTACTTCTTAAGGACAAAGTAGGGGAGTAGAAAGGAGGACATCTAGAGTGTGCTTTCATTCCAATGTGCATTTTGTGTCTCTGCTGTTCCCATAGTAAGTAACGTGGAGCGTTTGTTGCCTATTAATGTGTGACCTTTGACTAGAGGGCTTCCAGTGCTCACATGTGTGCTCAGTATTCTTCTCTTATGTGGTAATATCTTTGACTGCAATGACATTTATTCCATGCTGGAAACATTTATTCATTCCCATTCTTGGAAGAACCTTCTGTTGCATTTGGCTTATGCAAGTTTTTAAAATCTTTTAGTGTCATTAGGTTTAAGGCACTACCTTTGGCTTTTGGGGGGACTATTACTATGGTCACATTTTTTAGCTCTTTTACTACCCTACACAGGTTCTTTCCTTGATTTTCCAGTCTTTTTAAAGATAAGACAGAATTGGTTCATTTTTAGTGTATACAAGCAAAAATTAAAAGCTAACATGGAAGAATAATGAATGAAAAATGATTTACATTAAAATATACATAATTTCCTTGGAGATATAAATATACATTAGACTGAAAATGTTACAGTGAAATTATCAGGCTTTCACCAACTGGTCATAGGAATTCTTTGTAAGGATGATTAATTAAGGAGCATTCAAGAGAAAGGAGTTTATATACAGTACCATAGTTTTATTGCTTCATTTTTGAAGCTTCCTTGTCTAGAATAGACAATTAGAAAATAGATGTCTTAGTTTGTTCTGTGTTGATACAGCAAAATACTTGATACTAGGCAATGCACAAAGAAAAGAGATTTATTTGATCATGATACTGGTGACCTAAAATTAATATACTAAATGTCCAACTTCATATATTTGAGAACAGAATAAAATCTAAGTAATAGAATGAAGGAGATTACATATAAAAGCAAAAAATAATAAAATAGTAAAGAAGCATATAATAGAGAGTATCAAACAAGCCCAAACTTGTGACTAGAAAAATGAATGTAACTGACAAACTTCTTGAAATGTTTCTCAAGAAAAAAGACATAAGGGGGCTGGGGATTTAGCTCAGTGGCAAAAGCGCCTGCCTGGCAAGCGCAAGGTCGTGAGTTCGGTTCCTGGTACCGGAGAAAAACCAAAAAAAAAA
>NW_004955435.1:21207124-21294843 GCF_000276665.1 Chinchilla lanigera | reverse complement strand
CTACAACATAATAAAAAATAAAATTACATGAAAATGTCTTTCACAGACAGGTGTATTAATTTCCCTCAAAGGGTGAAAAGTATTAGATTAAATTTAATTTAAAAGAACTAAAGTATTTACAAAACATGGTACATAGAAATCCAAGGAACTGTCTTTTCAGTATGCAACAAAGAAAAGCAGTCAGAGACCCTGTAATGTTTTATATCAATAGAGGTTGTATATTTGTACGAAAGAATAGCTCATGGCCTCAATTCTAGAAGACAGGAAGTTAGTAGACACGTGGGTCTTCTATGGCAAAGCCCATAAAGATTCATATATGGCAGCAGCAACCATAATACGCCACTGTTGGTAAATCACCATGGACATACTCTACAATTCTTAAAGGAATTCTGTAGTCAAAACCAACATGAGAAATTGATTCAAATGTGACATACACTAGGAGTAGCAAGATGCTTACCGAGTATCCTGGCCACTTTTCTGCTGGAGTGTTTTAATGAAAGGTGAAACAGCAAGAGAATAAAATGCCAAGAAAAGAGAAATGAGAGTAGTGAGGGAAATGGATGGTCAGTAGTAGACAGTGCAGTCTTGGAAGTGAAGGAATCAAATGTGGTAAGAATAAAAACAGAAATGCGTAAAAATAGGCAATTGTGAGTGGTGCATTCCTCTGCAGTACCAAGGAATTAAAGTAAATATGTAGGCTTAAAAGCGAATTCTAAGCTCCAGGTATACACGTGGCTTATTTCTGAAATCAATCCAGTGAGAGGGCCTGCAAACAAAAGACACTCAGTGTCCATGTGCATGCTTAGTGTCCAGGCCTGAGTTTCTAAAATCATTCCTTTACCAAAGAAACCAAGTCACCACGGGAAAATGGCTGCTTCTAGGGCTAGGGCAGGGAATATACACAACGAGCCTGGAGCACCCCGTAGGCCCAGAAAGTAAAGACACACACACACACACACACACACACACACACACACACACACAATAAAGAAACAAAAAAAACAGCAAGGGGACACAAGAGCCTACTGATGAGCTCCCAGTGCTCGATGCTAAAACAGGTAAACTGGGAAACCCATTCCAGACCCCTCCTCTCTCTCCTATTTCCCATTCCTATTCCCCAATAAATTTTCCTACTTTTAACCTCCTTTGTTCTTTAGAATTCATTCTTCAACTTTGGGGGACAAGAACTTGGTGCATCTGACATCTTGCAGGTTGGGAATTACATGTATGTTTTCCTCTATATTATTCTGAAGGTCCCACTGTGATAATTGCAAGAAGGTAAAATCTTCAAGAGAATGTTGAAAAGAAATGGGGACAGTGGCATACTTGTCTTGTTCCCAATTTCAAAGGAATGTGTTTTTGGCATTTTATCAAGAGTGATATTTACTATAGTTTTTTAAAACCTTTTTTTCCAAGAAGGATAGAGGAACTTGAATCAGTTGTTCATAGTGCTCTTGGTTGGAAATAATTTGGTAAAGTCCATGCCAGAAAAAGTCTTCAGAAAACTTCCAAAATCATTCAGCAAAAATATGAAGCATGAACTCAGTCTTCAAGATGTAAAACTTTTGAATTTGAGGCACTTCCTACCACTGCCCTGGTTCATAAGGAACAACCACCAAATTTTCCTGCTAAATCTGTGGAAGAAACTGCACCACCAGCAAGAATATGATGAGAGGGTAAGGCTAAAAAATGAGAAATTTAAAAAGCAAAAAAAGCAAAAGAATAATGAAAGAACAATTTAAACAGGAGGAAAATATTCCCAGTGTAGTGGTAATTTGTATCAAAGAAATATTGTGCAACTGGGAAGAAATGCATAGTGCAAGAAAAGTTCAAGAACTGTAGTGACAGGGATTGCCCTCCTCATATTCACGGGAAAGTCTGGAGTCTAGCTTTAGAAAATTAACTAAATATCACTTCTGAATTTTATGAGATCTTCCTTTCAAGAGCAAAAGAACAGTTCAAAAAGCTTCAGTGAAACACGTTCAGAGAATGATACACAAGGTATATCTATTGCTAATCAAGAGGCCAGTCTGGAATTAATTAAATTGGACATATTCTGTACATTTCCATTTCTCTACATCTTTCAGAAGGGTGGCCTATATCACAATGTTTTTCGTAGTATCTTACGGCCATCTGCATGATACAGACCTGATGTTGGTGATGTTCAAGGTGATGTCCTTCATTGCAGCTGTTCTCATCCTCAATTTGGAGAAAGCAGATGCCTTCATTGCATGTGCAAATCTCTTGAATAAAACATGCCAATTGGCCTTTTCTCATGTAGGTCACAGCATAATGTTGAAATATTTTGCAACATTTGAAGCATTATTTGAAGGAAATCTCCCCAAACTATTTCTTCATTTCAAGCTTTACAGTCTTACACCAGATGTATACTAGACAGTCTGGATCTCCACAGTGTGTAGCAAATCGCTACAACTGGATCTGGCCTTTGGAGCCTGGGGTGTACTTTGCAGAGATGGGGAACAAGTTTTATTTAAGACAGGATTATAAATCCTCCAATTATATGAAGATATTCTTCTACAGATGGACTTTATTCACACAGCACAGCTTCTAACTAAATTGCCAGAAGACGTCATATCAGAAAGGCTGTATTTCAGCCGCATTGCAGTGATTCAGATGCAAAATAACACCAAACATAGCTCAGGTCCTTGCATCTGTAATGAAGGATATTACTAATTGTAAAATGCATGGAAGAAAATGTTAAAGAGATAGAAAATAATCACGAAGGGGAAAGCTGCTGGTTTTAAATTCCATGCCAAAGTAATGAAGGAAGTAATGTATTGACAGGATTAATGCAAAAATTTTTTGCAGGGATAGCCGTTTTTTCAGATGGAAAAGTTCAAGTGGCTATTTCAGACTCCATAATTTGGAATGCACAATTCAATGTAATAATTTTTAAAATAATTTCAGAGATACTTAACAATTTTATATCTTTTCTTTCTTTAAATAATTACCACAAAGGCACTTTGAAAGTCAGAGTAGAATTGTTAAATTTTACTTTAACCTCCAAAATGGTATAATAGGTATGTTACCTCTAGTTCCAAACATTTGAAGATTGTATTATAGCCCAAGAATAAGCAACTTTGTATGTGCACCAAGTCACTGCAGTTGTTATCTTCATTTGCAGGTTGGAGAAAATGTAAATTATCTGGGAACTAGAAATGCTGGTGGAATTTTGTTACTTGTTTATCTGGGTTTTATACCGCAGTTGTGTCCACTTGTTCTTAAAGGAAAATCATCTTCCTTAAGAAATTCTTGTCACTGAAAGAATCTTAGCCATTCAGTTTCTAATCTAGCAAATTTTTCACCTAGTAATTTAACGTTAAGAAAACTAATTAATAGAATAAAATTTCTTTGCTTTTTATTGGACTGAAAACGACTTTGGGAGTAAATCTAAAGATCTAAATCAAGTTTTTCACTGGTAAGAATAAAAACTAACCAATTCTTGGAGTTCTTAAATGGCATACAACTTGAAAAGAATAAAATTTTAGTTAAAATTCCTTCACTGTCTATAGGAACAAAATTTGTTAATTTCAGTTTGAAATTTAAAATCTTATACTTAGATAAGTCCATGACTTGTGAAACACTACGGATAATTTTTCTACTCAGTGGAAATAAGAGTAAAAGAAAAGAGTAAAATTAACTTTTTTTCTGAGTCTAACTCGGATGGCATAGCAAATACATTATTAATCATTGATAGATTGGCATTAAATGTATTAAGTTTTGAATCTAAATTAAATCACTTAGGTGTTATAAGTAGTATCTGTATAACACACTATTAAGCTAATAATTAAATTTATAGCTTTTATGTTGTAATATGATTTGAAACAATTAAGCACACTCTTTCTGTTAGTGATATCTGTAAGTAGAGTCTACAAACTAATAAGCCTGAGATCCTGTTTAGTGTAGTGGCTGCCTCTTTAGGAGTCTGGGACCAGAGATTGCCCATATATTTTTATTCCAACCACTAGTGGAATCCTCAGAACTTCTGTCATACAGATTTGCTTAGTGGAAAGTGATAGTGTAATAAAATATTGAGGGAGTGTCCAAGGTTTTAATAGGTTTTATGATGACCTTTTAAATCTAGTTAATAACAATTTCCTCGGTATTGGTGTCCCTGATAGAATGAATGTAACCTCTGGCAGTAATTTCATTGAGGTTATATGTCCTACCTAAGTTTAATCTTACTTCTATGTATTTACTGTATTTTTTATCTCTATTGTTGTTCAGTTTCTTTGCCTTTCAAATACAAATGTGTATATAAAATGTAAATACAAGGAATTCACTAAAAACTACTAGTAGCAATTAGTGTATAAATAAACTTTGCAAGCAGAGTAAAAATAAATAAACTAAGCAACAATAAATAAATATTGCATTACGTTTGGGGTATAACCAAAAGGATAAAGTAAGTATTCATGAGTCCTTACTGATATAAATAACAGATTAATAAATAGAAAACAAAAAATTTCCCATAACAAAGAATGCTAAATTACTTATGCAGCTACTTCTACCTTAAATGATGTTACAGCATAACTTCTCATACAGTGATTGTTGGCTGAACATACTTCCCTCATTCTGAAAAAGCAGAAGTTTATGAGTAGTTGAGGGGGGCTTAGCCTTTGTAGAAGAAAACTCGTTAATCAGTGCTCTGGCCAGGCAATCAAAGTTGAACATCATCAGTGACAAGCCTTGTTGATAACATGTATCCTTGACATGGTGTGGAAAAATCCACTTCTCATCCTCAGTCATTCTCTCCAATCTCCTAGCCACAGTTTAACCATTAGAAAAAATTAAGGAAACCAATATTAAGGGACAAAATATCTTGTCATCTCAAAATTGCCTAAATCATCAAAAGCAAGGAAAGTCTGAGAAACTCTCAATCTAGAGAAATCTAAAGAGACATCTAAATACAATCTGTAGTCTGGTTGGTGTCCCGGAACAACAACAACAAAAAAAAATTAGACAGAAACACTGCATTAATAATAGCATGCTAATTATCTTTGCAACTTTCTGTAAATCTAAAGCTATTATAAAGTAAAGTTGGTTGTTAAAGCACTAGCTTACATTTAGCAAGGGCCTAGTATATTCCAGGAAAAGTTCCAAATAGCTTTACCTACTTTAATCTTCACAACCACCCTATAATTCAACATAATTATGTCCTATTTCATAAAGAAATTGAAACAAAGAGGGATTAATGAGTTTGCTCAAATTATCACAACAAGGGGTGGAATGGGAAGTTGAAATATGGTGGAAAGTATGCTGTCTCCTTAGCACAAGATGATCTCTGAAAGTGTTTCTCAACTGGATGGTTTGATTCCTTGGTTCTTAATAAGCCCCTGCTGTGTTCAGGACACAGTGACTATGAGTTAAACAGCTAATACTAGGAGGAATTTTGCACACTAGTATAACATATAACCTAATTGGGGCTCAAATTTCTGCCAGAGTAAAGAGGAAGAAGAAGAGATTATGGGTAAAAATGTGAGTAATTTAAACTTTAAAAACACAATTGCAATAAAATGAGGAATTTACTTAGTGGGATAAATTGGCAATGATTATTACCCAAAAGTGTAGTAGGGGAAAAGGCCACACTCTAAAGGATTAAGACACTGGCTCAGGTGAACTGCCTACCATTATGCAAAAATGATCATAAAAGTTTTAAAATGCAGATGATTGACAAATAGTGGAGATTGATTGTGAACAAAAATGCTTAACTTTTGTAGCCAGGGCAGGGGACAGGTACATAAGGGAGGTGCTGCTGCAAACAAAAGGAAAAGAAAAGCACAATTGATGCATAAAAGACAAAGAATTATTTTGCTATACTTAATATAGTGGAGAACTGAAAAACAAGAGTCAAGGATGCTGTCATTTGGGTGGGCAAATTCAGATAGAGTTGGCTCACATAATAGAAATGGTAGAAGCCCCTAATGGATTCATTCAGAATCAGAGTCACAGAAAGCAGCTGGTACCACCACCTTCTGAAACAGTGACCTATATTTGTTCTATTGATTGACTTGTGCACTGGCTGTAATTATTTGATTTTTTAATGAGCCTTTTCTTATAAGCTTTCTTTGCTTCCTAATGTCTAGGTCTAAATATTTTCTTTTCCTTCATATTCTTTCCTTGTATTCACTTATTGTCAAAAGGTAGGAACTTGTAGGAAGGTTTCTGAGAATGCATATTCAGAAGGGGGCCAAAGCCCTTCTCCTTAGTATTGCATAGTCGCACCTCCATTTTTATACTTATGTCCACAAAACATTAAGTAGATTTCAATCGTTTCCTTCCTAATATTTGCATACTAGGAATAATATTTAGGTTTCAATGAAACCCCCCTTAAACATCTTAAAAGGCAGCAGTATTGAATATTTCTTTACACTTCTCAAAGGAGCCAATGCTCATTGATATCTAGAATAAGAGCAAAAGACTTTAAAAGTAAAACATATGCCATAAAATAGTGGAAGATATAAATTTTTCAAATAATTACTTGTATACCAAATAATTATGCTGTAATTTTAAAAAATCTACTCTTAAAGGTTAGTTTGACCCAAGAACAATAAGAAAAATTACCTATATAGGAACTGCATCCAAACACTGCAACTACTAGTGACCTCCTCTTTCCTAAATCCCCAAAACACTTCTTTTCAGTTCTACATCTCAGCAACATTCAGGACTCCGGGCCACTCCGTCTCTTACCGCAGCCCTTATCATGTCCTTCAGCTTCAGTGATACAGTCTCTTGGGTCACATACCCACTCACAGGACCATCTTCTTCCTCACTGCCACGGTCTCAATGCTCAGCCCCAGGGGCTTCTCCCCTGCTTGGAGGTGGTCTGTGGGTGATCTCACCCATAGTCAACTTCATTCACCACAGAAGGCATTCGCAGATGATTCAGTGGCATCTATCCCACTCTGAGCACCAGGCCCACCCGTCCAAATGCCTACTTGACATGGCTGGATGTTTCAGAGGCACACAAATGCCCATGGCTAAAACAAAAGCCATCATTTCCTCCCCCACTCACCTCCAGAATCTTTTGGTATTCCCATCTCTGCAAATGACAACACCAATGAACCATGAAGTACAATTTTATTTATTTTTTATTGCATAAAAAACTTTATTTCATTTAAAAGGTCCAATGTAAGCCAAATTAAATTCCCAAATTTAATTTAGAGATTTCCTGAACTACTGTACTGTTTGAGTTGAATGCACTATTAAAGGAGGTCTTTACTATTATCAGCATTTCAACAAATTTATGACCAGAAATAGATATGATAATACACAGAATCAGGAACTTCACGTGTTACCTTTCATGGAGAAGTTAGAGAAAACAAACTGGCTTTTCTTCTCTGTATGAGGATAAAAAACACTGCAGAATAGGTCTTGAGAAATATAATTTTATTTAATCATGTAACTTTCTTATAAGAAGATAAATAGGCTATAAAATACTATATTTGGAAGGCAAATGAAAACCAAGAAAGAACATATAAAAGTTATTGGGTAGAAAAATGATCTATGAACTTAAAATATAAGAGGAAATGAAGCAGTTTGGTCTCACTAAACAATATCCCTTTTCAGTAAGTGAGACTCTCCTACAGGTAGCATTTTACTGGGCTCTCTTCAACACTAGAATGTTACCAAAAACTAGAAGGCAGATAAAAATTAATTCATGGAAACATGGATTGGTGTATATGGTAAGACAGAAACAGGTAACTATGAACAGTTACTTTTGATATTTACAAATCATAGGGTAGATTTCTCTGGAAATCATTTGAAACATTCCTATGGGTGCCCTGTATTTTTGAGGAAGGCTGAGGGTCAAACTAGGAAGGAAGAGAAGTTGCAAAGAAAAGAAGCAGACATCACTCTTTGTCTAAGTCATCATATCTAGCGCCATTAAGTGCCTCTACATCATCTTTCCTTCCTGAAGGAAGACGATTTAGCATAGTATGAACCAGTTTAATTTGTTAGATAGAAGTTCGCTCACCTTAACCATAGCTTTTGAGCTTTACGAAGAACAAAAACTATTACTTAGCATAGCAAAAATTTATAAGTAACAGACATCTGATAAAACATTAAGAAATCAAATATGTAGCTAAGAATTTAGAAAAATGACTTTCCATAAGTTATGGATTTTAAAAGTGTCCCCAAAGGACTAAGGGCAAATCCTTTTACTGAAGATATTTAAAATTAGATTTAAAGAAAAACTTGAGTGAGAGAACACTAGAGTGAACAATCCCACACTAACAAATATGAAACAGATGAATATTAGCTCTTTCTATTTTTAATATTTTCAACTGTCACTTTTCTGACCCATTAAGAATAAATTTGGTATTTTAAATTCTCTTGCTACAAATAACATAAAAATTAAATCAACATCACTTTATTGCTTCAGAGACTTATAGATACACAAGACAGTAAGGCTAAACTGTGAACCCCAAGTGTTGCTTTTATGGTTGACATTGATTTCTTTGGGATATTTTTCTTTAGAAAGTGATCGACTCTCCGGCTCCCCATATCTCATGAGGGATTATGAGCTGTAAGCACTGCAGCTGATTTTAATTGCCACGGTGATGCATAGGAAGAAATATGCTATCTGGAATAACTAACTTCCAAACAATAAGAGGCTTTAAAGATTAAAGTCAATACTTCAAATTGCACTCAAGACTGAGCAGGAAGCTATTGCTGACTATTGAACGTAGGTGTAATATTGTCCTATGCTTTGGACCTCATAGCTGACAGAGACATAGCCGTCCCCATGATACACAATGAAGACCCAAGGACACTGTATTACAATACTACACTTTGAAACTTAGAAACACAAAGATCATGGTGTGAACAAGACAGATATAGTGAAAAGAGTTCTTAGATACAGAATGACAAATGGAGTGGATATTTGTGAGGTCTTCTTCATCAAAGGCAAGCTTTGATTAAGAGGTCAAATGTGTTTTGAATACCTGAAATCCTGGCTCAGAGTTGAACTGATCTGTAGCTCCTGACGTTTCCTGCTAACAGCAAAAATACTGGATACACGGACAGCCGCCCAGACCCTTCCAGGTGTGAAAAGGGGTATGGCTGACTCCACACTGAAAGATAAAATTATAAAACTTGAAGAAATAATTTACTCAGCAATCATAATATTCTGAAGAAACACTGAATCCCTAAAGTGGACGGTCCTTGAACTAAGCACATTAAATGCAAAATCTTATTGGCAATACTAAATGAAACAAACCAGGAGTAACTTTGCCAATGTGAAAGAAAATTCTTCAAATAGTACAGTTTTGTTTTAGTCATTGACATATGAGAAAATTTATGAAGAAAAGTATATGCTTATAAAATTTCAACTTATATGTAGTGGGGGAAACAATTTATTACATCAAAATGTATAAATGTATGACAGGTGGTAATGCTTTTTCTCTGCTCTTGGCAGGGTCGCTTTTTGGCTGAATGGCTTTTGCATCTTAAAACTATGAACATTGTCACTCACACCTATTTTCTGAAATTAAACAGACCAATTCTATGATGAAACTCCCTATAAATTTGGTTACTGTATAATGTCTTCTCATTTTGTATCATAAATTATCTAAGGTATTACTTTACCTAAAATAATGAAAAAGGCCCAAACTGGGAAAAAGGTATTCTGCAATAAAACCTTTATTTTAAATTCCCTAAATCAATTTTGGAAAATCTTCTATATTTAAATACAATCTAGTAGGACTGTCACTTGTAAAAAATCCGAAAAGATTCCTAACTGGGATCAATGGAGGGAAGTTTTCCTACCACCAGAATTCTTCAAATATAGATAGTGAGGAAAAGCATAATTTATAGAAATTATCTTTCACACACACACACATAAATTGCAAAAAATAGTTTTCCATTTTAGTTGCAATATTTTTCTGATTTATTTTCTGGTATCTGTATAATATTTTCAGAGATATTTTCTGTGCAATTTTAAAGTAACACTTAATTTTATTTTTGTCTGCCTATTCCATTTTTTTTGTTCCTTTCTGTTATCTGGAACCTATTTATTAACCATCTTCAGATTTGGTTGCACTTGCTGCATGTAATAAGTTTTATTTTGAAATATGCATCACACCCAAGGAGAAAGAAACTTAGTGACATAGCATGACATGCATAAACATCTACTTAAATATTTTGTGAGACACAAGTTTTTACTACTTTTCTAATAAAAATACAGAGCTTTCTGTACAAGCAATGTAAAACTTTGAGATAATTATGATCAGAATTCTGAATGCTACAATCAATGATACTGAAATGATTTTTTAATCTGTAAGAAAGTCATTTTTATTTTTAAACCATGATAGACAACTTTAACCATAAAATTTTAAGAAAATTTTGGTGAAGAATGACATTTTAAACAAAATGGTATGAATATGCATCAGCTGTAGCCTTGGTGATGGCTATGAAGACTCTCAGGAAAGCTATTTCCCTTCAGGTTCTTCTGGTGTCACCATATATCAGTCATTTTCTTCTTATAACAAATAGGGAAGCCTTCCAGATGTGAATATGGCTTGGCTACATGGATATACTCACTCCCAAAAGTTGAACTGTTCATATTGCAACTAAAATGGAAAACTATTTTTTGCGATTTATGTGTGTGTGTGAAAGACAATTTCTATAAATTATGCTTTTCCTCACTATCTGTATTTAAAGAATTTTGGTGGTAGGAAAACTTCCCTCCATTGATCCAAATTAGGAACAAGAGTTGAGTATAAACCTAATCATTAGAACTGACTCAAACAGCAAGATTTAGAGACTGGGTGTCACTATTGTGTTATCTAGCATTCCATAACTCTGATAAAATACCTGAGATAATCAACTGACAAAGAGGAAAGGCTTCCTTGGATTCATGACGTCGGGAGTTTCAGTTCATAATCACTTAGCCTCATTGTCTTTTTGGGTTTGTGGCAAAGCAGTAAGTACACAAAGGCAGGAAGTGTATGGTAAAGCAAAGCTGTTCACTTCATGACAGATAGGAAATACAAAGAGAAAGCAGAAGGGTCCAGTACTACTATCCCCTTCAGAAGCATATCCAGAGTGACCCAAGTTCTTTCCATTAGACCCTATCCACTCCCAATAGTAGTGTAAACATGAGGCCACAATTTCAACATGTGGGCCTTTGGAGAACATTCAAGATTAATCTCCCTCCTCTTGACCCTCACAATTTATAAATAAATAAATAAATCAGAGCATCTGTCCCCTATGGAAGGTCACCAACCAGCAGGCATTGAATAAAGTTAGGCTGCAGGTCACAAGCATCACTTCAGTCATCCCTGGCTCACTAGGATAACAGAAGCCTCTCAGCTCACAGCACAAAGCAGGTTATAGAGGGTTAGCCAAGCATTGCTCAGCACAGTACTTATATGAACTAAAGAGACAGCAAAACATCTTTGGATGAGCTATGGATGGGTGTCTGTGGGTGTCTTCAAATGTGTTTCACTGAAAATTTTTTTAAAAACTTTTAAAGTAAGTCTATCTCCAAAGGGGTATCTCTCATCTTGGCAGTCCTAAAATAGTGGTAGTGAAGAGATTAAGGAACCCTAGATTTGGGACTTAGATAATACTGAATTTTGATCCTTGCACTGCCAGTCATGCACCATGGGGCTTGGGGTAAAATTACTATGAAAATTCAGTTAAAATAATTATATGCAGTAAGTATAAAACAAGGGTAAAAGTTGTCAGAATCAAAACGGGTCACTTGTGTCAATCTAGACAATAACAAAAGTAAATAAAGTCAGCCATGATGAAGGGTTCTTATGCATAATCATCTGATAATAACTACCACAAGTGACTCTACTACTATCACCCCCGTGTGTACAGAGCCCACTGTAACCTTATTCAAAAAGTACTTCTACAACAACATCTGCCCTACACTGTGTGTCCAACTTCAAATTGATGCCACTCATTACTAGTCACCGTGGCCCAAGATCATTGTTTCAAAATATCTCATGTAATCCTCCTAAATTTGTCTTTAAAACTTCCCTTACCTCAAGCTCTTTGAAACTAGCTATCACTTACTGTGGCATGCTATTCTTATTGCTGTGCTGTGCTACTCCTTTCCTAATGCTCTTTCTATTCCCAAAGGAAGATCCTATCTTTGTAACTCTGCAGAGTTCCTCATTACTTACATTGACATATGTTACATGTGCTCAAGGATCGTTAGCTGTTATTACTCTCTATGATTTCGGGAAATCTGCCTAACCACGATTATTTTAAATATTGATGAGAAAGGGAAAGAAAGATTCTGTTTACCAAGGGAAGACAGTTTAAAGGAACTAGGTAAGAATCATTTAGGTGGAAAAATCTACATAATCCCACCCACAACTAGATAAAAAAAATAAACAAACAGGTGAAAGAGTGACAGCATTTGTTTAGTGAGGCCCTGGAAGGAAGAACTAAGTCCAGAGCAGAGGATGGAGGTCGGGGGAGACAAATTTGGCTTCATATCAGGAAGCATTTGGGTCAGATTAGAGCGGTGGAAAAATAGCATGGGCTGCCCAGTGTGGGAGTGGAGGGATCAGTACTTCATTCTAGGTTATGCAAGACCAGGAGAGAGCTTGGTGGAGGCAACCACCAAGCAGAAAGGATTGCCAAAACAAATAGAGGGTCCAAGTGGGTAAAAGAAACACCTGCCCAGCCAGAGGCCAGACCAGGCCCCCATCTTCCTCCAACATGCACTTTGCCTGAAGAAAAATCCGCTCCTTCGCCTAAAGTCTCGGGAGCCCCGCCCTCACGCGGCAGCTCCCGGAAACTCAGTTGCCAGGGGACGGAAGCGGTTGACCGGAGGAGCCGGAGAGGTTGGGGGAGGGGGCCAAATCTGTTACAGAATGGGCGTGGCCTCGTTGCCATGCAGCAGGGACGCTTAGGCAGGGCTTGAGCCCAGTTTCTAGACCAATGCTCCTGGCGTTTGCATGGCACCCAAGAAAGAGAAAAGTGGGGTTACGAGCAGCAGTTCTAAGATATGGGAACCTTCGCTGATAGCTGCACACTTGAATCAGGTGAGCCCTGAGCCTCGAAAGTCCTCTCTGCCCTGGGCAAAGGCAGAACCCCAGTCAGACACCCCGCGGCCAGACGCCACGCCACCCTCTCTGAAAGCTAAAAGACTGTCTTACTTTGTATCACTTTCCCATGTGGCTTTCGCTCACAAAATGACCCAGGGTCCCCTGAGCGGGAGTGCTTGATAAAGGAGTGTCGTTAAGAGAAGAAGGGAATACCTGCCAGACAAAGCTGGGCGCCCTCAAACGGTGGTGCCCTGTGAGTGCTGGGGAAGCGAAGGTGGTGCTCTGACCCCAGGGCACTGTTCCCTAAAGTCCAGCTGGCACTTCACGGTTGTACTAGAGTTGTTCTTATGAACTACTTGCTTCCCCTTAACGACCTCTAAAGGATGGGAATCTTGTCATCTGCAGCCTGGCCCAACGCAAGACTTTAATAAGTGCTGAATGAAAAATAGAGAGAGCCTAAGACAAAGGCCTATCAAATGAGTCTTCCTCAGATAGGAAAGGATGTCTTACTTATAAAATGTCCTGATGCATCTGTATCAAGGCTTGGATGCATTTTGAAGCTGTAGGAGACCAGAGCAAAGAGGGGCTCTCTCGTCTGTACAGTTGCCACAAATGCTCTGGCAGCCCACTTGCCACCAGACTTCAAAGACATGCAATCCCAGAACTAACTTCTGCCCACCTCAGCAAGTGCAGGGCAAATAGGTCCTGTTGGTTGCAACTGGAAGTCCACTTCTTCCTATTTATTCATTTATGTATTGATTTATTTGGTACCCTGAATCGAACTCACAGCCTTCCGCTTGCCAGGCACTTCTACTATGCTGTTTTTATGTCAAGTAGGCATTTGGAAAGAGGAAATTACAGTCTGCCATTGTGAACTGCTTTTAAAAATGGGAACTTTTTAAATTTTATATATGTGTATATGGTAGACTTGAGAGTTTGTAATTAAAGGAGAAATGGATCTGAAGTCTTGTATCACTCTTGTGGGAAAATTACCTTTTTATTCTTATTTCCCATTATAATTCTTTTTTCTCTGTGGATGGTCATTTTCTCTGATACAGAAACAGATCCTGATGAAGAATTTCATGAACATAGTTATGACACTACTGATATTAGTGTGACATGGGATATTGGATCCATTCTATAACTTTAGAAATGGAGGATGTCAACCCAGTAATCCTCAGTTACATTCTCAAATTCTCAAAGATGTTTTTCAAAGCACTTTGTGAAAGCATTCTCTCTTTTGCTTTTCTAAGTCAGAACTAGCCAATGTATTTTTCTGTCCATTTTCTTTGAGATTATTTAGGCCAAGTTGAGCTTGGAGTGAACATTTTCTGCTTAAATTATAAACTGCTGAACAACAGAGTTTGATGGAGGCGCTGACATCGCATTAGCTTTAGTGTTGCAAATATGAAGCTATAATTTTCCTAGTCGAGGGGAAAACCTAAAGGCACTATTTTTTCTTATGGCTTGAAAACCTGAAATAACATTCAGCTGTCTTGATCCTACTCAAACAATATAATTTCAATAAATCTTATGTACTCATAGAAAGAATTTGAACTAAAGTAATATGTAGTTTTAACTACAAAGAGTGAACTCAATTTTCTTTGGTTTGTTGTAGTACATGTTTTCATCTTCCAAGAAGACAGTTGCCTTCCATCTCCACCCGTATGTTTTCCTAGCTTGGTTTTGTAACTGTTCAAATGGTAAATTTCCAGATTAACCCAACAGGACAATGGCAAGAGTCATACCCTAGCCAGCAGTTTAACAAACTCTGAATTCAGCCTAAATATGACTATGGATGTGTGAATTCTTTATTCATAAGATTTAGCAAAGTGTTAAATAGTGTGTGTTCAGAAAGCGTTATTTATTTTTTAGATCCTAGTGTGCTTCTTTCCATACAGTTGTTACTCCTACATTGATATGTGTGCTTGAGTATACAGTAGGGGTGTGTGTGTGTGTGTGTGTGTGTGTGTTGGAGGTAGGAGAGAAGGAAGTAATTCCCCAGTCTTCCATAAGCCAGTCTTTAGGATTAACTCACTGCAGAATACAAGAGTAATGGTAGATTTAAATTCCTATGCATACTCGGCTATCCTAGACTTTAAAGAGAATAAATATGCTCACTATTTGGATTGGCTTTGAAATGGAATATTTAATTTTTAGTAGAATTTATTTGATCTTTAAACATAAAATAATAGCAAATAATATAAAGCAACCTGTTCATAGAATGGTGATTATGGTGGTGTTAATAAATGTTAGATAGAGATGTTAATAAATGATCAGATAGAGATTAGAGATTAGTAAAATCAATACCAACTGGTATAGCCAGGAAATGCTTTGCAAAATTTTGTTTAGCTGGGCCCTAAAAATGGGAAGAACTTGAATAGGTAAAATAAAGGGGGAACTTTTTTTAGATAAGGACATCAATATTTGCCTCAAATAAGTCTGGGATATTTAGATTGAATAAAAGGAATAGGTCCAATTACTCTGGGTATAAATTGCCCCTAAATTAGTTGTGCCAATTACTAATTTATTTACTGCCTTTGGTATTTCCATTATCAAAACACTTAGCTTATTGAAATATGTGAAACATTATACCTCAAGTTAGATTTTGAAAATAATATATTTAGGTATACTGGATGTTAGAATGTAAAAATACACATTAATGTAAGTATGTATGTGATATAGACATTGTATTTATGATCTCAAGCAGCAATAGGAAGGCAGAAGTGCTTTGATATAGTAGCCCTCTCTTCAACTGTGGTATATTTGTGATTTTACTGATGCTCAGACAGCCTCAGTCTGGAAATATGGAATGGAAAATTTCAGAAATTAAAAACTCATAAATTTTAAATGGCACTGACATTATGAGCAGTGTGACAAAATCGTACATCATCCTGCTCCATCACACCTGAGGAATAAACCATCTGGGGCTGGGGATATAGCTCAGCAGCACAGCGCATGCCTGGCAAGTGTGAGGTCCTGAGTTTGATTCCCGGTTCAAAAAAACAGAAAAAGAAAAAAAAAATGAAATGGTCTGTTTGTCCAGCATGTCCATACTGTGTATGCTGCTTCTCCGTTAGTCACTTAGTAGCCATTTTAGTTGTCAAATAGACTGGTATGATATCACACTTTTGATGCAGTACACAAGAGTTTCAATTTCTCATTTTGCTATAATTCTGCTTAATAGGCCCAAAGTGTGTGAGTAGTGATGCTGGCAATTCAGATATGTCAAAGAGATGCTGAAAGTTACTTTCTCTAAGTGAAAAAGTGAAAGTTCTTGATTTAATAAAGGAAAAAATTCATACACTGAGGTCGCAAAAATCTACTTTAAGAATGAATATTTTATGTTATTGTGAAAAAGGAAAAAAAAGTTTGTGTTAGTTTTGCTATCTCACTTTGAACTGCAAAAGTTATGACCACAGTGCATGATGAGTGCTTAGAAGAAAAAGGCATGAAATTATGGGACTCAGTCCCACCCACAGTTCTGGGCATCGTCTGGGGTCTTGGAATATATTTTTCCATGCAGTTGTAAGGTAGACTCTACTGGACACAGAGAGAGGGCTAGGTGTTAGCCTAAGCAGTGAGTAATTGTTGAGGAATATCAACATCCATTTCCTTCTTCTCTCCAGCGGTCATACTCTGTTCTGTGTTGCTATGACAAAACATCTGAGACTGGGTGACTTTAAAAGACCTGGAATGTGTTTCTTATAGATCTGAATGCTAGTTAAGTGCAAAAACATGGCTCTGTTGTCTGTCAAGGACCTTCCAGCTGTGTCATTACATGGTGGAGTGTATCACAGAGCAAGGAAACAAAGGACAAAAAGGAAAATCTAGCTGAACTCCTTCTTCAACAGGAGCCTATTCCCATAATAATTAACCAACTCCTGCACTCATTCATGAGGGTGGTGTGTTCATTACATAATCAGTTCTTAAATGTAATGTCAACATGAAATTTGGAGGGCGATGTTCAAATCATAACACCAGCCCCAGGAAGCCACTGTACTACATTCGGTCTATTAATTTGACTAGGGAAGGTACTTTATATATGTGTAATCATATATATTTGCCTTTTTTGTGAGTAGTTTATGTCTCTTATTATGATGTCCTTAAAATTCATTCATTCTGTAGCACTTGTTGGAATTTCCTTATTTCTCAAGGCTAAATAATATTCATATATGTATATATATACATATGATATATATATCACATTTTATTTGACTATTTGAATATCCTTTGATAAACACTGGCTCTTTCCTTTATGGCTATTATAAATACTGTTGTAATTGGCACAGTTGTATAAAAATCTGTTGTAGCCCCTGCTTTCAGCTCTTTGTGATATATATGCAGAAGTGGACTGGCCAGATTATATGGTAATTCTACATTTAAGTATTTGGGGAATCACAACGATTATATTTTAATTTCCCACCAGCAATTCACAAAGGTTCAATTTTTTTCCACATTGTTATCACAAGTTTTGATGTACTGTTTTCTTTTTTGGCAGGTTTTTAAAAATAACCATCCTAATATCTGTATGATGATATTTCCTGTTTTGATTTTATTTTCCTAATGATTAGTGACATAGAGCATATTTGCAAGTTCTCCTTAGTAGCCATTTATTTATCTTCTTTTGCTTTTACTCATTTTAAATTGATTCATTTGGTTATTATTGAGTTGTAAATATGTGTGTATCCTAAATATTAACCAGTATCAGATATATGATGCACGAATATTTTCTCCCATTCTACAGCTTACGTTTCACTTCATTGAAAATCTCTTTTAATGCACATTTTTAATTTTTAAAAATGCCAGCTTACCTTTTTTTCTTTTATTGACTATGTGCTTTGTGTTATATCCAGCAAAGCATAAACAAGTCCAATATTCTATGTTTTTTTAAGAGTTCTGTTTCATCTGTTATGCATAGGTCTCTGATCCATTTTGAGTAATTTTTTTATATTTGTTTTGAGATTTAGGTCTCACGTCACTCTTTTCCATTTTTCCCAGCACCATATTTTTAAAGAGAGGAGAAAAAAAAACAATAAAAATGATACATAATTTCAAAATGATGATATGAAATTAATGAAAAAATGTTCATCATCACTGGTCATTCAAGAAATGCAAATTAAAATAACACTGAGATTCCATTTCACCTCCAGAACTAGTGGCTATCATCAAGAAATCAACCCATAACAAAAGCTGGCTTGGCTGTTGGGGGAAAAGGAACTCTTCTCCACTATTGGTGGAAGTTTAGACTGGTGAAACCACTGTGGAAAACCGTGTGGATATTCCTCAAAAAACTAGGATTAGAGGTCTCATTCGAACCAGCTGTTGTCCTTCTGGATATTTTCTCAGCACCATTTTTGAAGACTACTCTTTCTGCATTGAACTGTCAGGGCATCCTTGTCAAAAATCATTTAACCATACAGTATAAAAAAATGTCTCTTTCTAGGGTTTCTATTCTGTGTATGATGCTAGTTTTAGGTCTTTTGAACATGGCAGTTATTACATTGAAATTGTTTTCTTTTATCCCTAGTTTGCGGAATGTTATTAGAAAGGATGTTGAATTTTCTCTATTGGTATTCTTGGATAAATGAAAAGGAGCATGTGGGATTATTCCTTTGTTATATTAATGTAGTGTATTGCATTGATTTTTAAATTTTTAAATTTTTTCTTGCCCTCTTTCAGCTTAATTTCAGTGAAATTGACAAATTACCTTATATTTGCATAAATCAGTTTTCATATGTTGAACCAGCCTTGCATTTTAGAAATAAATCCCATTTGGTTACGGTGTATTTACCTTCTGATACACTGTTGAATATGCTAGCATTTTGTTCTAGCAAAATTCATACAAGATATGGTTCTGTAGCTTTTTTCATACCATGTTGTCTGGCTTTGGAATCAGCCTCTCAGGATGAATTTGGAAATGAGCTCTCTTTAATTTTTTGGAAGAATTTGGAAAGAATTATTTTTTAAAAAAAGGTATTTGGTAGATTTCACCAATGAAGATATCTGCTCCTGGGCTTTTCTTTGTTTAAAGGCTTTGGTAGTTGATTTAATCACCTTACTAGTTTTACATCCATTCTGATTTTGTTTCTTCACGATTTAGACATGGTATGCTGTGTATCAGCCATGCGAAAGCACATCGTGATGTCATCACGTGCTGCCGATTCTCATTTCTAATCGTGTGCATCGCCCATACGTGATCCGTGATCTGCTTGGGCAGTGCTGAGGTGACTTGGCTTGTGTGTGCACAGAGAGGTTCTGTATGCCCACTGTGGCATGCATATTATAGGGTTGCCACCACGGCCCGAGAATTTTAACAAATTCCAAATTCGCGAGTGTCTTTAGTTGTGCTGTTGTGGGTGCCTTGTTGTTTTGAATTGATTCAAACTATTTGCCTGCCATAGTCACTTTGACTTTGGTGAAGATCCAGAAGTAATACCAGATCCAGTGAATAAAGTGGATGAGGATACACAGTAATGTTTTTACAAATTTACTTTGCTATTGCACGGCATTTGGCAGCAGCCTTCACGGTATTTTTTATCAGATCTTGTAAAGGCACTTATAAAGTAAGACTTCCTGAACTGCATCAGAAAGTAGGAGGAACGATGG
This sequence comes from Chinchilla lanigera, assembly GCF_000276665.1. Taxonomy (NCBI): domain Eukaryota; kingdom Metazoa; phylum Chordata; class Mammalia; order Rodentia; family Chinchillidae; genus Chinchilla; species Chinchilla lanigera. The sequence goes on along the minus strand of NW_004955435.1, from coordinate 21,275,203 downwards.
GATAACTGCGTTTGAAGTAAGGGGAGGTATTCTTCCCTGAGGAAGATTATGGCAATATATTTGCTACTGTAACAAATTTTTAAAATTTGAACTTTCACTATGTATTTGATCACTCCTTACATGACAGAGACTTATACTAAAGTATAAGCAAACTGTCAAAAGCCAAAAGTAGAATCATAACATCAATAAAAAATAACATGTACAATCCATCATTAAGATTGTTAATTTCTCAATAGAAACCTTACAGACCGGAAAGCAGTGGGGAGTTGTATTTTAATTGCTGAATAAGAAAACTGTCAACTGAGAATTCTGTATTCAGAAAAAATGTGTCCTGGTACTAAAGAGGAAATAGACACATTCCCATGAAAACATAAGCTGAGAAAATTCCCTGCTACTAGATATTCCCTTTTAGAAATGATAAATGCAGTTGTTCAGGTTGAAATAAATGAGTGTTAAATAGTAGCTCAAAGGCATGCAAAAATAATGTTTTCTGAGGGAACATAGATACTTAGATAAATACACTTTTTAAAAATGTATTATTATAAGGTTGAATGGCAACTCACTTTCTATTTTCAATAGGATTTAAAAAGAAACGCATAAACATAGCTATTAATCTAGCCCAGTGGATACACAACATATAAAGATGTAATTTCTGACTCTAATAGCATGAAGTTTGTGGGACAGTGAAGCTGTAAAGGAACAGAATTTCTGTATGCAATGGAATTTAAGTGGATATCAATTTTAATGTTATAACATTATGATGTTAGGATGTAATCCCTGTGGTAAGTGCAAGGAAAATATCTATTGAAAATACACAAAAGAGAATCAAAACATATCACTCCAGAAAACTGTCTAAATAAATGCAGTAATGGAGATTGTGAAGAACAAACAAAATATTAGACACCCAGAAAACAAATAACAAAATAGCCAAAATAAATTTTTTCCTATAAATAGTTTAAATTCAAATGCATTAAATTTACCAGGTCAAAGATTGGTGGAATGGATTTTTAAAAATCAAGATCCAGCAATATATGACTTGCAGAGATTCACTTTAGATCTATGGACATGCATAGATTGAAAGTGAAAGAAGGAAAAAAATTCCACGCAAAAAGCAATTAAAGGACAGGAGGGCTGGCTATGCTAACATAACACAGAATACATTTTAAGCAAAAAGCCATTACAAGAGACAAAGAAAAATATTATATATGATAAAAGGGTCACCAAGAAGATAAAAAAAATTATGAACATAAGTGCACCAAACATGAGAACTTCTAAAACTGCAGTAATATTTGTTTAGGAATGCTGTTGTTTGCAAACAATTCAGTTCATAAATAAAAGTGTTTGGCAAAATTTTGCTTGCATTTGCAAACTCCACATTGGGTGACAAACATGACCATAGCCATTTTCCCCACACAAACATAAACATAGCCATCTTCCCCCAAATTGTAAAACAAATTAAGTTCATAAACTTATGCACCATTGTACTAAAAATATTGTCAGAACTGAAGGGAGAAATAGGCAGCTTCATAATAATAGCAGGACATCTTAACTCATCACTGACGATGAATAAAACTGAATAGAAAATTAATAAGGAAGTAAACAATTATGAGCTCTGTACTCATTGACTCCAACTGGCACGTGAAGAACTCCCCATCCAACAGCAGAATGTATGCTTTTTTTCTGAATATCCATGAAACATTCTCGAGGACAGACTACATATTAGGCTAAAAATATGTCTTAATACATTTTAAAGGACTGAATTATACAAACTATATTTTTTCATCACAATAGAATGAAACTGAAAATCAACAGCTGATAGAAACTTGATGAATTTACAACTATTGTGGAGAATCAATTTACAACATGATTTTAAAACAATGATGTTAATGAAGAAATCACAAGAGAAACAAAGCTATCTTAAAACCAGTAAAAACAAAAGCACACAACATAACAAAATCACTGAATGAAGAAAAGTCTAAGCTAGGAGGAAAATATATAGCAGTAAATGCTCACATGAAAAAAAGAGAGAAAATTTCAAATCATTAAACTAACTTTCACCCTAAGATGAATAAAAACCATACTTCAACTATGCTCAAAAAAGCAATGAACTATGCTCAAAGCGATCAAAATGAAAGGAATAACAAAGATTAGAACAGAGGTAAATAAAATAGAGAATACACAAACAATATAGAATATTAATGTAACAGAGTTGGTTCTTCAATAAATTAAGAAAATTGACAATCTTAACTAGATTGATTAAGAAAAAAGAAAAATCAAGTAGGAAAATTAGCTGCAAAGAGAAATTTTTGTACTGATTTTACAGAAATAAACAAGATTGTCAGAATATTGCAAATAATTGCATGGCAACAGATTGGCTAATCTAGATGAAATAGAAAAACTTCTTGAGATACACAGCATACCATGTCTAAATCGTGAAGAAACAAAATCAGAATGGATAGAATTTTACTAACAGATTTTGACAGTTCTATAACGTGGAAACAGTTCTGTATTTTCGCCCTAAGATAAAGTTAAATTTGAAGAATTTGATCTGACTGGCTTACACTGGTTAAATTTTGAAAATCTGGTAATGGAGCTCTTAGAATTTTGAGAAAGCTCTATCTGGAAAAATCAATTCTGTGACCTGCAGTCAACACTTGAGAAGACAAGTTGTTCCCGTAGTGTAGTGGTTATCACGTTGGTCTCACACTTGAGAAGACAGAAGATAACATGTAAAGGGGTGACAAAGAACAACACAGCTGGCAGTTCTGAAAATGAAATCTATAAGTGTTGAATTCTCTTTCAAATAATGTTAAGCATGTGGAATTGCATTTCTCACTTTATTTGGATCATCTTATGTTTGTAAGCTGCAGATTTCAGCTTTAAATTATACAAGTCTGATACAAAAAAAATTAACAGATAATCTGAGTGCTGCACATGTTCCTTCAAACTAACAAAATATGAGTCAAGGTTTGACAAATTATCAGCATGGTTTCAATAGCAAAGATCACATTCACTGTGCAAAAACCCGCCAAATGCAAACTTTTACCTTTCAATTAAAAATTGTGTCACTGAAAGCTGTTATTGTGTTTTTCTTTTAAGACAAAAGATGTTAATATATGCGTTTTTTTTTTCTAAGCGAAAACTTCAGTATTCAGGTTTAATCTCAGTGTTGGCATGTTGTGGTAAATAAGTGGGCTTTGGGTTGCAATACGGACTCTGCTTTGCTTTTTGGTACCTGCAAACAAACTCAGGAACTTGCGCTTGCCAGGCAGGTACTTGTGCCACTAATCTACATCCTTGGCTGGGTTGCAGTTTGGGCACTCAGCCTCTGAAAGGTTCACCATCACCCTTCTAAGGTTTGTAAATCTATGTCTTTCCTCACATTTTGGAAAATTTCAGCCATTATTAATTTAAATGATCTGTTAACTCCTTTCACTCTCTTATCTTTCTGGGACTCATGTGTATCAAGTGACCTGCTTGATGGTTTTTCTTAAGACTCTTGGTTTCTCTCATTTTACTTTATTCTTTTTTCTTGTTGCTCCACACACTTTATAATTTTAAATGACCCCTTTTCAAGTCTGAAAACTTCTGATTGTTAAAATGTGCTATTAAATCCATCGAGTGAAATTTTTTACTCAATTACTACATTTTTCAGTTCAAATTTATTTCCTGTTATAATTCATATCCCTTTGTTGGTGTTCTTATTTGATTATATAATGCCTCCTTAATTTCCTTTAGTTCTTTGTATTCTCCTTTAGAAATACATGTCTAGTAAACCCAGTGGACATATTTCTTCAGGGACAGTTTTTGGAAACTTGTATTACTAATTTTTTTTTAATGTTAAAGAGAATAAAAAATTTTAAAAGAACTGTATTACTGATTGTAATGGGCCATGTTTTTCTGTTTCTCTGCATAACTTCTGATTTTTTGTTAAAAATTAAACATTAAAATCAGCCATCTCTCTCAATGTTTATAGATTGGTATGAAAGATTTAGGCAAATTAGCAGGGCATTTGCTAATTATGCTAATTAGCAGAACACTGCAAATAAATTCTGCTCTGGTACTTTAGACCATAGGAGGGAAGCGAGAACTGGACTTCTTCCTCCTGAACTGGCTATGACCCCAGGAGAATATGTAGCAAAGGAAAGTAAAAGTCTCTTGGAGTTGCCTACTGATTGACTATTGCTTTCTCTTGGATTGATCGCTCACTTGGCTCCCATAGCTCTTTGACTAGTTTTATAGCTTCTAGAGAATTATTTAGTCTCTAGATTTTGTTTTTTGTTTCTTTTATATTGCTGTTTGTTTTAATGTTTCTATGGGGAAAGCGGCATTGGAGATTTCTGGATTGTTACCGTCATCATTGGGCTGTGCAGTTTGTTCTTGATTCTCAAGGTACAGATGGCTAAAAACCCCAACAGTAGCCATGCTACCACCTCAATGCTAGACTGCCTTGAAGTTTCTTCCACTGGATTACTCAGTCTGCCGTCTTTAATCTCAGTCTCCAGAAATGTCTTTGGACATGAGCAGAATGTGGACAAGTTGTCTGCCAAATCATAACACACATGGCCTGGAATCCAATTGCCAGTGCAGTCATTGTTCCTAGCTGAAACCTTTTGAACATGGTCTTTTTCAGCTGCATTTCTATCAGTATTCTGGTGTTCTGAGCTTTGACCGGAATCTCCCATCAAGTTCAGCTCACAGCATTCTGTGGCTGCCTCTCCACCAGCATCTCCAAAACTTTCCAAACTCCTCCTTCTGAACCACAGGGTCAGGTAGTGTCACAGCAATGACCCCACTCTTAGTACCAGAATCTCTCTTGGTTACTTTCTTGTCACTGGGCACAATAGCCAACATGTACAACTTAAAGAAAGAAAGGTTTATTTTGACTCACAATTTTTAGAGGTTTCAGTCCTTAGTTGGCTGCCTCCAAGGCAGAGAAGCATGGCAGAGAGGCTTGACAAGCAGGAAGCAGGAAGCTTCCTTCCTTTCTCCCACTTTTATTCCATTAAGGCTACAGGCCTATTCATTGATGCCACTCACAAAAAGAGTGGGTCTTCCCCTGTCAGTATTCACATCATCCACGTCCAGAGCTACACAAAACCAGTAGACTAATCCAGTATCACACACCCGCAGTCCAGTCATTCCCAAACTCTACCTCCCAGGGGAAATGAGGCTTTGGGAGAACATTACATATAAGCCATAGTAGGACTCTTTTATAACTTATTACTTAAAGAACGCCTTACATTATTTGCTATCATTTTACATGTTATAGAACACAAGTAGAACGTGAGCTGTTAGGCATCATATCTTATACAGTGAGAACTCAGTGTGGAATGGTCTGAAGCATGAAATTTCTGCGCCAGAATCAGCAAAGTTCAAGAAAACCCACTTGGTGTTTGTAACTTCACTTGATAGTAGAACCAAACTGCAACTAATAAAAACCTGAATAGAGTGAATCACACCTCACATCTCACTGTGGACACAAAGAGGTAACACCAGTTTAAGCGCCAGTCTTACTCAGACAACATATAGAGCTTATGTTGATGCATTAAAACATTCATTACTGTGCTTTTTGTGCTTTATTTGTGTAAAATGTCATAACCATGGCTCCAAAGAAAGTTAATGGCACCAGCAGTAAAGCTAAGAAGAAAACTATGAGAACCACCATAGAATTAAAGAAATCAATATAAAATTTGTTAAAGTCCTGGAGAAGTGAAATTATATGTGTAATTTTTGGACCTCAGAACCAATTATTTGGTTTTTTATTATTTCTTATGGGAAAAATATGTTCAGTTCTTGAACTTGTTGGTATCTGAACATAAATTTTGTATGAATTTTGTTCAACTACCTGGGTTTCATGGTACTTTTTGTATATGTCACACAATTACTAGCAGGGGTTAGTTAAATGAAATATGCTCAAACCAAACATTAAATTGATTTACTGACTTACCTTGAAATATGAAGAACTATGTATTATAGGACGAGGATGTCTTTCCTAAGGGGAAGGATAAAAAGCATTTTTATAAAAAAGGCATCATAGCAGATTTGTGAAATTGTGATCGTGCCTTGAGAAGAACTAGGCAAATACTGTACTTTCTATGCAGAAGTATTTCATTTGACCACCAGGAGCCATTCAAATTAAAGTTCTTTAGAATATTTAGCTTATAATCTTTCCTTTAGTTGAAGAATAATATTTTTTTCTCATTAAATGTAGCTTAGTGACCACAGCTGAGTTGTGCCCACTTGGAAAATGTTCCTAAAGTGTTTGACAAAGCTTACAAACCTTGCAAAGTTTTGGAAAGATGATATGAGTTCAAGACAGCTATTGCTAAGATAGTAATATCTCAGATCACTTAAATACTCAAAGCTATAAAATATATAGATACTAAGATGATAATAAACTGAGTCTAAGTAGAGGAAAATGTTCAGTTGAATTTAAATGCTTGAAACTATTAGAAGTGTAGTTTATCAGAAAGGGAAATGATTTTTATTGGCTAGAAACCTTGAGCAATTTTTGAAAGGCAGTGAAGGGTTTTTCAACTTTTTTGATCTTAAACAGTAAGCTATTTCTCATGTTAATGTGTATTTAAGACTTACTGGAAATACTCATAATATGAGCTGAAGACTGATGTCTGGCAGCAAGAATATTTCTGAAATTGGGTTCATTTTTATTACCATATTTTCTGAAATATGCTTTCATTGATATTTACAAAACAAATTGCCAGTTCACACAAAGGTTGTTTTAATAAAAGCCAAAGAAAACAGCTGAGTTGCTAGGAAGAATGTCAAGAGGGAAATGGACTTTTCATAACCTCACATTATAAATTTTTTGGACAAAAATCTATTATTTGAATGAGCTTGGAACTGAGGAGAATTAGTATGTCAAAATATCCACCTTGATGTTATATGTGATCATTTTTATTGTAAGTGAAAATATTAGATATAAGGAAAATCTAAGTGTTGGCAGCATGAGTTTGGCAACATTTTAGGAAAACGTTAGTTAAGAAATGGTGAATGTTGACAATGGTTCAGCTCTGGACATAGAAACTATCACTGGCTCCCAGTTCCCACAGGATAAAATCCACGGGGTTCTGCCCAACTTTCACAGCTCCACCTAATGTGGTCTTCTATGCGTATTCATCTTTATCTCCCACTTCTCCAGTCAACTGTCTAGTGATATTGCTAGATAGATGTCTGCTATACCTGCGCAATCTCTACTCCAATGATTTCCTGCTTTCCCTCCACTCCTTATTGTTAAACATTTCTCTTGCATCTTTCAGAAAGCAGCTAAAGCCACATACTGGTCCTCAGTGATTCCCTTTCACTAAACTACGTCAGTGATTTTCTTTTGCCTTCAGTTATCACCTGCTTTGAATTGTTGCCTGATAATTTCAGTGTCATCTATGTATTTGCACTGTCTTACAGTACCACAAGTGCCTAGAGAGTAGCAACATCTAACATTCCATGTTTCTTCCTTCCTGGCTAAGGAAGCTAATAGGTATAAGCATGTAATGGTCCTCAAGAAACATGAAGCAGGTTAAATCCACTGATTATACATTACTGTCTTAGCCTGCTGGTCTATTTTGTCTTTTGAGCTCCAAAAGCAGTCCCAAATCCTTGGTCATTGTAGCAAATTATAAATGACCTCCAAACTTTAGTTGTTACCTCTATGAAACAGGATTGGTAGTCACAGTCACTCTTGAAAATATTAAAGCATTGTTCAGAGGACTTAAAGACATCCAGCACATTTCTGACACTGTGTACATCCAAATCTAAACTCTAGATTCTTCTTGCAGTCCTGGTTTTCATCAGATCTTTACTTTTTCACCAAATAGTGTTACCATTTACCAAGAGAATTGTTAGTACCCTAAACCTGGCATGCATTGTCTCTTCTTTATGATCCATACCTCATAAGCATTTCTTCAGGAAATCGCTTCAGCTCTACCTCTGAACTATGTCTGACATCTACCCTCTTGGAACTACTCCCACTCCTACAGCCTAAGCCAAGCTACGATGGTGTCTTGCCTCACCTACAAAATAAGAGATTGAGAACCGAGTCTCTTACTCCCATTCTTGCTACCCTGGAGTTTGTCTCCATGCAGCAACCACAGTGGTTTTTCTGATACATAATTCCGAATGAAATTCAAGTGTGCTGCCATGGCCTAAGAGGCTCTGTGTTCTGATTCTCCTTACCGCACCGACCTGGCTGCTGATCCTGCATTCCATCAGAAAGTATGTTGCTAGCTTACTTTGCTCTTGCTGTGCTCGAAAAACCCCTTCCTCAACTGGGCTGTGAGTCACTTCCACCTTTCCTCTTAGATTCTGTTCAAGTGTCAGTTTCCCTGACCACCATGTTTGAACTACAGTATACATTCTAGGTTTGTCCCTTGGGCTGAGGATATCCCTTAGGGGCACAGCACCCGCCTGGCAAGCACAAGGTCCTGAGTTCAGTGCCTGGTACCAAAAACAAAACTAGCCAAACGATGTCTATGTCCCTGAAAAGTGGTTCCTCACCTTCTCTCTTCCGGTTATCTCATTCTGTCTCCTTCCATGTGAATGCAAGATGCGTGAGGGCAGTTATGGCTTATTCACTGAAACACTGCCGCAACCGCAAAGTGTCTGGCTGATAGAGGAACTCAAATAATACCTGCAGAGTAAAGAACTGGTAATTGCTCAATAAGGAGGAGCTATTTATAACAGTATTGTTACTCATAAGAATGATATGAAAATCAAACTGTTTGAAAGTGTGTGGAACACTATTTGGCCTAATATAAATGTCTATATTTATTTTTATTACTCACATGTATATTGCACATACACTGCTGCAGCAAAACATGCTCCCTCCCCAGCCATACTTCAGCATCTTAGTTGCCCAGGTAATAGTTCCCATTTCAGTTCCAGTTGCTTCTGTCTCTTAGAAAGGGCTGGTCACTGTGATGCACATTACATAAACTAAGCCATTGACTAGCTATTCTGCCTCTGGACTTCCTGCTTTCTTATCCCATATAAGCCCTAAACCTCCAGAGGTCAGGGCCTGATATTCTGGGAATGATCCCGGTCAGTGCCCTTCAATGTAAATAAATCTGCCTCCAAATCCTGGGTGTTGCTTTGGTATTTCAGCTTGCTGTTGCACTTCAACATAATTTAAAACTGAATTAGTCTCCCCGAAAAACCACTTCATCCTTTGTGCTGTGTCCTGAATACTTGTATTGTCTTCCTCAGTGCAGTTATCCCTGAACCTCCCCTTTTAGTATCAATTGGTCAGCTCCCCATTGCTGCTGCTTCGCTATTTTTGTGCCTCTCTTTCTACCTCTCGTACTTTCTAACTAACAATATTACAGGAGCCTTCTGACCTCTCTGCCAGCCTGCCTTCATCCAGTAGACTACTTAAAATATTTTAATAACTGTCACATATTTTAAGTAGCACATTAATTATTAAAATTAAAATCACCATTTATCCTCTAAACTATGTGGGTCTTATGAAATGACTTGTCAGATGATATAATTTTTAGTACATACAATTCATCAAAATTTCTATGGATTTCCAAATCATTTGTTGATTTTCAGCAGTATTGGTGCAGTCTTTTGGTTGGCATTTCTTTCACTCCCTAGTTGGTACTCTGATCTGAGCACGAGCTGAGCTGATGAACAACTCTAGGTTCCTCCCATAACTTTTATTTTAAGTTGATAGTCACTACCTAACATGAGGTCCTTGTACATTTATTTTTTCTAATACTACCAATATTGCTCGTCATACTGAAACTTTTTTCAGCTTTTTCTAACCTTTAAGTAATTGTGTTCAAAAATGTTCTAGTCCTTATAATTCTTGAGATTCTTGGTATATATAATTTATTATCTTTATAATAAATTAAGTCAAAAAACTATTTTTATAATGTCATGTTTAATTAACTCAGTTTTATGTCATAATTTGATACTACAAAAATTATAATTACATTTATGTGTTTGATCACCTTGCATTCACTTTGTTATAAAGCATCATGATATGGTGGGGTTGGGGATGGAATACATTGAAAAAGTTGAATACATTTTCTCATCTTGTCATTGAATAATACACCTATTTCTGTACAATTTGTTAGACAAATAGTATTTCTCTTATAATTTATACCTTATTTTAAAATGTACCTTTGAAGTATATATATGTATTTTTGCTTTATTTATTTATTTACTTCTTGTGCTGGGGATTGAAACCATATCTTCACACTGTTATATCCTCAACTATTTTTTTTTTAATTTCACTTTTGAGGCAGGATCTTACTAAGTCACTAAGTTTCTCAGCCTGGATTTTTACTTTTGATCTTCCCATCTCAGTCTCTCAGAGTTCTGGGATTACAGGTATGCACCACCTCACCTGACCTTTTTATTGTATTTTATTACTGTGTATTAATTTATGTAGTGGTGAAGTTTGTTTGGGGAAGTTGGTACATGGATTTAACATCTTAATCAATTTAAATCTCACTACCTTCCCCCCTTTCCTCCTCCTTTGTTTTTATATGTTTTTTGCTTCTCTTTCATACTTTACTTTATTAATCTTATAAGGCAACACATTTATATTTATTTCATATAAAGCCTAAGAAAGTACTGACATTTCTATGTGGATATTTTATTAAAGCCAAATCCATAAAACCTTATTTCATTTTCTAAATGCTTACCAACTCCCACTTCCCAGGTTACATAAAAAGAATACACAAGGGTCTCCATGACTTTCACTCAGCATTTGCAGTTACAACTTTACAGAAGGCCCGTTGGGACCCTAATAGTTTTCTAATGTTCAATGTCCACTTCTACTTAAATGCTTAATTACTTTGGTATTTATTTTATATATAGTAGTAAACAGAAAGTTTATCAATAAAATATTTATATTTATTTTATTTATACTTTTATTGTGCCAACTAAATATATTGAATATATGAGTTACTACAGAAACAAAGCATCTGGAACCTTTCTCAGAAATTGTAAGCTAAAACTCTGGACTTTCTCTTTCCACCACAGTGGTATTGTTTTCATGTAACATCTCACCAGAATCATTTTTCATGGTAGCCAATGATAGTGGTTGAGATATATATTGGTTGCTGTTCTGTAGAATGCCATCGTATCAATGAAAACATTTTGCTATCTTCAGCATCTTGGATTTTGCATATTGTTTTAATAAAATACTTTTGTGTCAAATATTTGAAGCTTTATCAATATTGATTAAAATTTCACTGTTTGGACTCATGTTTTCCAAAATATGTCTCACTTCAGCCAATAAATACTTTCCCAGTCAAGACTGTGTGAATGTACACTGCAGTGGTGTACTTGTACAGGTATTACTTCTTGAAGTTCAACTGAAGGTGTCATTCTCATAATGTTGAATGTGTTTAATTTCATAATAGATTTTATTAAAAGTTCTGATGACATGTTTAAAAATGTTTTTCACTCACTTTTTGATACACTTTACTAAAGTTATTCTAAATAATTTATGTATAAAACTTATTCATAATATTTTAAATTTTCCCCTGTTAATGATTGCAAAATTTTTCACTGGAAACAAAAGTTTTAATAAAATATGGTAGACACTCTTTTTTAATGTTTTTCCTGTTCAACTTTTAACAACACAAACTTCGAGGTCTTTTTCCATTCAAAAGTTACCTGTTATCAATAATCATAGTAACATCCATCAGTGATCATCAGTATATGTGCCCACTGTCTACATATTTCATATTGCACTAGTGTGATAGAATGCATGTGTGCCCATGACTCTATGTACCACCTTCTGTCTGTGTGTCCCTCTATATGGCCCCCTTAGTTGTCCTTCTAGAATATCCACATGGCCATGTCATTCCTGCCATACTTTCCAGTTTTACTATTCTTTACTTGACCCTTCTCAATATGTTTAGCTTTCTTCCAGTCTCACATTATCCCTCCTCTACCCAGACTCTCTGTTTCACTGGACAGGTAGGTAACTCAAACTGCTAAGACAGTGTTGTGCTTTGAGACCTTTGTGTTACTTTATTTGGCATAGGCTTCCTTCTCTGACAGCATTTGTTGATATTTTTATCATTCTTAAAGTCACAAGTCAAATATGCTTACTACATGAAACTATCCCTGACTTTCCATTTCCCATGATCAACTTTTCATGTCTCCATGCTACTTATATATACAACAGTGATGGTGATTGCCGTGTTTATTAGAGTTTTAATGCAATTATCCTCTCACTTGTTTTGAAGTTCTCATGGGCAAGCATTGAAAAGTACGATCTTTGGGTGCCCTCTCTGGGACATAGAGCCTAGAATACATGTAGTCAGTCATAATTGGAAGAATGACAAAACAAATGCTGTAGACTTTCAAATTATTTGTACCAAAACTATTCCCTTTAAATCGTTTTTTCTACCTTCCACAATTTTTATTGAAGTAAACCAGTAATAATACTAAATATCTGGTATAATCAATTTTGACATCTGTATACACATCTATAATCTATCATCCAGATGAAGATATGGAACATTTTATACAGAACGTATGTAAAATACAAAACCTAAAATAGGTTTCCTTATATTTTTCCAGTTAATATTTACCTTCCTGAGAGTTAACATTATTCTTACTTCTGGCACCATCAATTACTATCCCTGTTATTGACTTTTTATACATGAACTAATACATAATTTAATGTTTTTATTTAGCACAATGTCTGGGAAATTCAGTGTTGTTACGTGAATAAGTATGTGTTCTCTTTATGGCACTGTACTATTCCACTGTGTAAATGTACCATGATTTTTTAAGTCCATACTCCTGAAGATTGATATTTAGGTTATGCTGCCTTTGAGATATTACAAATAGTACTGCTTTAAAATTCTTGAACAAATTTTTCTTTGGACATACACACTCATTTCTCTTGGGCGTATACTCAGAACTAAAAATGCTGGGCCACAGTCTGTTTAGCTTTAGTAGCTACTACTTCAGGATTTTCCAATAGAGTTCCACCAATTTATTTTGATTAGTAATGTATGAGAATATGAGCCACTTGTCAGTCTTTTAAATTCCATTATTTTTATTGCAATTTTCCCCCTGTCTATCTTAGATTTGTTTTAGTTAACCTCCAACTAAACCTTTTTCCCCATGGCAAATTTAATTGCCATTCTGTGAATTGTTCCAGCTGTTCAGTCCCTTTTAGGCTTGTGCCTAAAACTGAACACAGCTTTCCAAGTAGAAAGACACTCTGGCTTTCATATGTTTTCTACTTTGTTCTCACTTTTTTCAAGATATGATCAGCAAAGACCTTTCAATACAACTGCAGCATATTGAGCTGATAGTTACTGGGAAGCTGAATTGGTATTCAGAGCCCCTACACTTGGAAGGACAGTTGGATTACGTTTCACTCAGTATATTCACTTACCATTTGCATATTGAATCCCATCTGAAATAGCTGCTCTCCCAAATACCTGCTTTGTGAAGTCTCCCTGCCTTTCTTACCCACCTCCTGGGCACAATGTCCTCATTACATCTGCTAACAGACAGGGAAGGACAAGGTGATAGAGAAGAAAAGCTGCTGGTCTGTGAGGCAGGGCACACCTTTTGCTATCTGTATCCCCCTAATCAAATCTCCACGTCATAGATACTTCTCTATTTGCAAAACAAAATAATTGACAAAATGACAACAAAACAAAATCACCCAGTGCTGAACTCTATAAATTTAGATTTTACTGTGTAGGTTATTTTCATATCTTGTAAAAAAGCAATTAATAGGTCCCATTAAGGATGCATCCCGAAGTCCCCATTGCTAACACTTCTCCACGCCAAGAAATGCCATCTCGCCCTATCTTTGTCTTTGTGCCAGCTCTTTCACCACAACAAACATTTCCTATACTTGCCGTGTAACTTGACGCTTTTGAAGGGTATGGAAACTTGTGAAATGCTTTCTAAATGTTTAAATAAATTCTGTCCTGCCTTTCTTTGTCTTTAACCCTTGCAGTCATTTTTTCTTTGTTTGTTTTATTCATTTTCTGTTGAACATGATTATACTGTGCAGCCTTGTGTGGCAAAGACAGCATAATGATTTCTCAAGCAGCATATATTGAATAGAAATGAAAAGGAAATCTTCTACGTTCTTGGCTAAGCTAGTTAATGGTTAGGAATGGTGAGTTCAATCACCTTTAGCTTCACATGAAATGTTTAGTTTTGTTTTTTGTTGCTGTTGTTGTTGTTTTTTTCTGGTACTGGGAATCAAACTCACGACCTTGCGCTTGCCAGGCAGGGGTTGTGCCACTGAACTTAATCCCCAGCCCCCACATCAAATATTTAGGATGCTGAGAAAGAGAAAAGTCAGTTTCCTTATTTACACTTGTTATTGTCATTGTAAAAACAGCATAAAATCAGCGTATTGTTTAACTTGCCACACAGAGCTTATGAATTTGAGACACCCCTACAAAAATGTTTGTGGAAAAATGGTCTACTACAGCCATATTTTCAGCCCATTCTATGGAAAAAAAACTGTGGCTATCTGATATTCCACTTTGATATTCTATTCTACTTTTCTCAGGTGGGTATATTCTTGAAATTTGAAGGAACAATGACCTGTGTTGCAGAGGGTACTTTTGCTTAGTCCTTCTTGTGTTCGATAGTTAAAAACAATCACAGTTAGAAGCCAAATGTTTTGGTCATGTGTAGCAGGATTTTGTTGATTTGAAATCAAAACAGAAATTAGCCTCTTATTTTGCTTTTCTCTGTACCATCATCAAAGCAGCTGAGAACATCAGCTCACCCTTCAAATCATATGCATTTAGAGACATTTTCACCTATTCAAGGCTGGTTCCACTGAAGGCACTGTGATCGCATACCCAAGCAAATGGGAGAGGATTTGAGAAATGGAAATGATAGGGATAAATTGAAATTTTCAGAAAATACCAGTCATTAGAACGAACATAAGTAGTTTTTTACTGTTTGTGGTGGACATTTCATCCATGTGTTTAGAATATGGAGAGAAATGAAGAGCTTAGTGTTGGACGTGCTGAATTTGAGCTTATGGTAAAATATCACACTATAAATGTTCAACAAGAACCAAAAAATGTGGCCTTGAGGTTACAGGCTCAGATGGGAAACAGACACTTGGAAATTGTCAGAGCAGAGGTAGTAGGGGACACGATGAGAGCTGATAAACTAGCAAATCCCTGAAGATGTCCTCAAGAGATACAGTTGTCTTGCCCTATTCTCTATAGGTGGTAGATTCCAACTTCCGTCTTGAGTCATTCTCCCTGACAACATCCCATCCTCATTCTGTCCTTTACCACTTCAGCTGTCCTCTGCTGACTGTGAGGGTCTTGTATTCTTCTGTCCCATAAACAAAGAACTTTCAGTTCTTCCATGAAATTCTGTTCTCTTCTCTTGGTATGCACTCATTATTGGCTATATGACGTAATAAAGGATCCAATTTCAACAGGGTGTTTAGTAGGGTTGCTGGCGATGAGGAAAAGAGGTGGGAGCAAGACTGTGCATTCTCAGTGTGTGGGAGCCATAGGTGTAGGCCACATATCAGGTGGAGACTGACTATAAAGAAAAGATTATAAGAGAAATAGTAGGAAAATTCGGATTAGGTGAAGATTGCTAGATTGCCATGCATGTGCAAAATAGAATAGTTAGGAAAGGGGATAAGATTGAAATCTGAAGAAACAAAATCAAAAGAAGGATTTTTGCTTGAGTGCACAAAAAGAAGGGATCAGAGTCTTCCTCAGTGAGTGAGTGCTTCACCTGGCAAGCGTGCATTGGGATGAAATTATAAAAACAGGGAAAGCATGCAGACCTTGTAAGCATGAAAACCTTGCTCTTCTGAAGAGGTGGAAATGTAGAGAGAAAGTGGAGAAGGAGAATAGTCAAAGAACTGCTTTCACTAATTCCCCACAAGTGGCAATAGCCCCGAGGCTCGAACCTGCAAGGGGAGAGAGGTCTGGAGTACTGCTTACTGCTCTGCATTAGAATTGCTCACAGGTCTCTTCTCCTTACTAGCCGGTGGTCTTTTGAAGAAAAGGGATAGGGTACAATACCAAGCATGTTCGTGTCTCACAAAAACTTATTTCTTTTTTTTTTAAATAAGCACTGTCAAATGGTAAAGAATACTTTATCCTCAACACTGCTCTCTGTTATACTTCTTTTTCTTCCTTCCTAGGAACTAACACTAACATAAATTCAATGCATGTCCTCTTAGCTTATGCATCTACTTATCTACATCCATGGACTAAATATAATATTATTTACTATCTGATTTCAAAGATAATTAATATTCGCTAGAAGGGCCTCTCTGCTACCTGAGGCACCCTAGTAATGAAGAATCTAAAGGTGAGTAAGGTAAAAGCACAAATGCTTTCACTTTATACTAACCAATTCTGCACTTTGTCTTTTTCTGCTCAACAGTATGTTTTAAGGTGTATCCAAGTTGAGACATCCATATTTATTTTATTTTATTTCATTGTTTTTACACTGTTCATCTTTGCATCGTCCATTTCTAGGACAGCATATGCAATGTAGGTGCCCGTATAGTAAACTTTAAAAATTAGTGGATGAATTTGGGTGAATAATATGACAACAGAAATTGATACTTTGAACATTGCTTTATAGTTTAAATACTTTATAGTTGTGAAATAACTTTTATGTGTAACTTCTTTGGCCTTTGCTTGTCCATTTCCCTCCAAAGGCCAGTGCGAGGTAAAGGTTGTGATTACATCTTTTTGGTGTGTGGCTATGTCTTGTGCCTACTCATTCCATCCCTAGTGCCCATTCCAGTGCTTAAAATCCTCAGTAAATATTGAATGAGTGAATGACTTTCTGCTTAAATATTATTTCTCTAAGGTCTAGGTTGTGAGCACTTAACTGTTTTTCCAAGACCATGTGGTTGGAATCAGGACTAACAATCAGGTTTTCTGATACTAAATCCAGTGCTCTTTTCATTACACATTGAAAGAGCTATTGTAAGGACTCTATTAGGGAATCAGTAGAAGAAGAATAATTACCATGAATTACTACCCTGATGTATCCAATAAATAGATCCCATGTACTTCTGTAATTGGACAAAATTAAGAACAATAACCAGATCTTGAGCTCTTGACATTTATCATAATCATTGACTGAGTATTTTGTCACATGGTCTTAAAATAAGGCTTGCATATTAGATGTGTGAGTTATGTGAGTCTGTAGGGTTGCATGAGTGAAGAAATAAGCAGAAAGCAGTTTCACTGAAAAGAATTGCTCTTGCTAAGGTCACTGAAGATCTTCTAATTACCTCTGACTACATGCACTCCTCCTCTAGCTTCAACAATGCCCTCCCCTCTCCTCCAATTCCCCTTATGTGCCCCCTAAGATACCTTCCTCCAAAGTGATCACTTAGTGATGTTTCAAAGAAAGTCAAAAGGATTTCAGGAAGAAAGACCTCATCAACTGCTTCAGGTATCTACTCCACCACACCACCTATCAATCCTGACTGCTCTTGGTCAATACATTTTACCTGTCTATTTTGGGAGTACCCATTTTTCTCACTAGGAGAGAGGTCCACCTCTTGCCTTTAAACATCTCCTGTGTTTAGAGCAGCTGAAGAATTTAGGATTACTACATAGCACAACTCTGAAAAGCAGGGATCCTAACTCCCTTGATTGAAACCTGGCAGGTCAGTGGGTGAGACGCAGCAACATTTCCATGTGTGAGCATCATTCGCTCACCTCCAGAATCCTATCTCACCCCTGTTTTGTGCATCTTCTACAACTTGTTACATCAGATACCTCTCATCAAACTGGTTTAGTAACTGCTTCTGAGCTGAACTGCTATTCTTTCTTGCTGCATTGAGACAGGAAAAGATTCCTTGACATTCTTCCTGCTTGAGGTACATTCTTATAATTTTTTTTCTTTTTTGAAGAGAAAAAACAAGAAAAACAATTACACAAAATTTCAAAATGAGAAAGTAGGAGAGTAACAATTGTTAGTACATTGCTTATTGTTATCTTCAAAGTAGTTGCACAGATTATAAGATATAGGTATGAATAATTGATCAAATAATATAAAAACAAAGCTTTCTTTTCAACAAACTAATAGAAATTAGTAGTATAGTTCTTTTAACTGATACACACACACACACACACACACACACACACACACATATATATATTTACTTTTCCTTCCTTCTTTACTCCTTTCCTTCATCCAGTTTCTCTTTCCTTTTGAACAGTTTCTTCCCATTTCCCAGTATTTATTGTACATTTTGGGTCTTGTTTACTCTTTTAGCTTCTTACATTAGGGAAATAATACAATGTTTACACATGTGACATTGATTTATTTTATTTATGAGTATAGTCTCAAGTTGTTCAACATCATTGGTCATTTGAGAGATGCAAATTAAAACAACACTGAGATTCCATCTCACCCAAGAAAGAATGGCTATCATAAAAAAATCAACTGATAACTAATGCTGGCAGGGCTGTGGAGAAATAGAAACTCTTCTCCACTGTTGGCTTCAGTGTATAGTGGTGCAACTATTGTGAAAATCAGTGTGGAGACACCTTGAAAAACTAGGATTAGAAAAAGACTAGGATTAGAGGTCCCATTTGAACCAACTATTCTCTTTCTGGTTATCTTCCCAGAATAATTACAAACATCAAACCACAGCAATATATGTGAACCCATGTTCAGAACAGCCTAATTTGTAATAGCTAAATCTTGGAAACAATCCAAATGTCCATCAACCAAGAAATGGGTAGGAAAGATGTGGCTATTTTATATAATGGAGTATTACTTACTCGTAAAGAAGGATAAATTTGAGACTTTTCTAGGTAAGTGGATACAACTCAAGACCACACTCATGAGTGAAATAAATCAAACCCATGTGCATAAACATCATATCATATCACTAGTTTGAGAAAATGAACAAGTAGTTAAGATCCAAAATGTACAATAGGTATTGTGAATTGGGAGGAAACTGCTCAAAAGAAAAGACAAATTGTGATGGGGCATAGGGGAAAGGAGAAAAGAGAGAAAGGTATACACAAGATAGTTAAGATAGTTATTTGTCTTCTTCATTAAAAAGAAAGTTTTGCTCTAATATTATTTGGGCAAGATTTCGTGTTTATATCTTCTACTCTGCATAACTATTAGGAAGACAACAATATGCAATATATCAACTGTTGCAACTGTCCTACTAACCTGTTTCATTGTTATGTTTATCTTTTCTTCTCTCTAAAAAAAGCACTTACTCAACATTGAAGGGACTTGAGAAAAGTAAAAGAAAAACTCATGTCTAAGAAGAAAGTTGATGAAAAGTTGTAGCTTTTAATATATGATGATGAAAAGAGATCTTTCTTTGGGGTGAGTCCCTGATTCCAATTTTACATTTGTGAAGCAATTAGCAGGACTCCTCTTAGGTTTTCCTGGTCTCCTCTGTTAGAAGAATGTCTCTGATATGTAATATTTGTTTGAAAACCCAAAGAAGCTTGTTTCCTTTTGAGGTTTGCCTTACTTTTTATGTTTTGAAGTTCATTTTGGACCTCAGATTTTGCTCCGAGCAATAAAGCTGGTTGAATCATACCAACATAATGGAGCTGTAATTTTAGCCAACTGCTGGGGGTGGGGAGATAGTTAAGGTGTGTAGTGGTTTCTGTGGTTTCTCTGTGGAGTAGAATTCCCCGCAAAGCTTTTCCATGTGGTGTTTTAATAGCTGTCTTAAAGTTTTCTGATGCATGGAGCAAAACCGAATTAGGCTCATGTGCTAGATTTGTGGGATGGGCCAAGGGCTCTGAAAAATGGAAGAAAACAACCAAATAGTCTAAGCCAGAAGCTAAACTGTCCAGAAGAGATCCTAGGGACATATTCAAATTCAAAGTTATAGAAACAATCACCCCTTTTTTGCAGAACTTTCTATCGGGAATTACAGTATTTCTCCTGCAAGTATTAATATTTTGCTATTGCATGATGTTACACTATTTACAGAATAATTGTAGGTATATTTGTCCATTAAGGCTCATAATAATCTTTTCAAGGCTGTAATAACTAGATCTATTTTTAAATGAGGAAACAAAGTCACAAAGATAAGCATAAAGCCACTCGACTAAGATATAGTAGAAGAAATTTGACACCACTCCTGAAATATGCATCATTACACTAGAATTTCAAAAACTGTAATTAGTGATAATGTTTAGTATTTATGAAGGTAAGAAAAGCCAGCCAGCTAGTATATGCATGCATGGTAAAGCTGCTTTGAGACTACTTGCTTCTCATCACTGAATATCAGACATGTACAGTGTTATCTAGACATCAAAGGAATGAACCCTTTTCTCTCATTCAGAGCTTAGTAATTCAGAAGAATGGTTCTTTCCCACATGTTGAGAGTGGCTAATAAAATGCCACATGCTCAGTCACCCTTCCTGTACTAAAAATGTGTAAAAATTCTCCTTAGTGTGTGTCTTGACAACCTAGTTTAAGAAATATTTATTGAATGCTACTATATGCCAGACACATAGGCAAAGTAGGAAGTTGTCTAGGTGGTATAAATCTAGGAGATCCTTGTCCACTGACCCAGACCACTGCCTAAAACATCACCCTCAGAAGGGCGCTCCTTTGAATTAGACCAGAAGTCACTTGGATTCCTTTTTGAAAATGCAGATATCCTGGAGAAAAGAAATACTTTAAAATACTAAAGTCTTGGCGTAGATTTGCTTATTGGATTAATAAATCAGCTATTAGAACCCTGAGTGAATAAGTGCTATAATGGGTAAATTTTATTCTGTGCAGAAAAGGGTAGGTAGATCTGCAAAGGGCTGTAAGGGGCTGTGGAGCAGGTGGACCAAGGCTCTCTATCAAATGTAACTCTCCAAACTTAGCTCTCTGTCAAACTCTATCAAACATAAACTCTACCAAACATGAACTTCAATTCCTTGTCTTTTGTTCTTATTTTAAGAACTAGACCTGTGTGACATCTATGTTTTAAGTCTGGATCCAGATGAATATTTGCAGTTCACTAGAAAACAACGGATCCTTTTTGTACTTTTAAAGCAAATCCCCATCTCTAACAAAAAGTAGCCTGGGGCGACTCTTTTCCTAGTCCTTAAGTGCAGTGCTCATCTTCCTCCTGGTCAGCCAGCACACACATCCTCGGCTCAGTGCCTTCCATTTGCCTCTCAGTGATGTTTTGTTTTGCTTTGCTCTGTTTTGTTTTGTTTTATTTTTATGCTGCATGATGGCTTAATGTCTTGACAGATTTGCATATGACACAAGATGACCAAACACTACCTTGCACCACACACACACATTCTCCTCCATAGCTCAAAAAAATTGCACACTTTTAGAAACTTAGATATTATATGTTCATAATTTTGGTTCTCACTTCCAAGAACCTAAAATATTTTAAGAACACATCACTTAATACATTTATATTTATCAAATAGAAAATTATTTCTGAAACTTACCATCATTTAAATTAATGCTGTATATGTTTTTTAATAGATGAAACTGTTGATATTATTTGACTTTGTTCTTAGTTCACTCATAAGGTCTCCACACCTGAAGCAGGATACATGATGTAACCATGTGTGTGCTCGTGACTGATAAGAGAAGAAGCCCTCCAAAATAATATCAGTGACTCCAACTCTGGTTATTGTGCTGTGCTTAGAAGGTCTTTCTCTGTTTTCTTTCCATAAAAGTCTCAAGAGATAGGTGTTGTCATTATCTTCATTTATGCCCAGGGCACAGAGGTCTCACAGCTGGTCCACTGAGATTCTAACCTAGGCATTTGCCTTGTAAGACCAGGATCTTAACCATTATGCCAAAATGACCTGTGATCCTCCAAGGAGCCACTACAGTGTGAGAAACCTTGTTGCCTATGAGCAGGAGCTGCCTGGGGATTTTCCACAGCAAGCCAAGCATGCAGATGCCTGAGTGGGAGTGTAAAGGAATAGTCATGAGGAAAGGAGTCTTGCAGTGCGCTGCCCCTGCTCCTCTTGGAGTGGTCCTTTCATGCTTATCTTGTCATCTTCTTTTCATAGAGCCCATTTTGAAGGATAACACTGAAGCAGCATCAGCTGAAGCATCATGAACAACACCCTGAAACAACATGAGCAGACACTTAACCAACAGTTCACACAGCACACCTGAATAGCATGACTCAGGGATGGAAGGATAGAGAGAAACTCCCTTCTCCTCTTCAATATTTTTTTAGAGACAGCCCTGGCCTTCCCAATAAAATCACCTGTAACTTGGTTTTAAAAACACAGCTCTTCCTAGAGTGCTACAGGGAAATGTTTGATAATCAGCTTTCCAGGTGCAAAGCTCAGATGTATGGCATCGGCCATTGCCTGAGTTTGAGTACTGTCACCATGAGAGCGGAAGGCGGCCTGGCACTGAGGCCTAAGTTCACACTCGAGCCTCTCCATGCTTGGCTTGCATGGAAGATCCCCAGGCAGCTCCTGCTCAAAGGTAACAAGGTTTCCTCACAGTATAGTGGCTCCTTGGAGGATGCCGATCATTCCGTCATAGTGGTTTCCTCTCCCTCTGTTCCAGCTGCCATGAAGTGCGCAGCTTTCCTCCATCTCACCCTGTTACCATGTTCTGCCACACAACAGGCCTAGGAGCAATGAAGCCAAGTGACCGTGAACAGAAAGTCTTCAAAACCATAAGCCAAAATAGACTTTTCCTCCTATAAGCTGTCTTTCTCAGATATTTGGCCACAGTGATGCATAGCTGACTAATATAATGGGAAATAGGAGATAGATTTGGAAGAGGGGAAGAGAAAAGAAGAGCAGTTCTGTAGTCAGTGCTAAAGCTTTTTCTTTCCTAATGGAAGGAGATGCCTCTTTCCCCTGGCATCTGCTTGCTTGTCTGAGTCACTCCAAGGAAACTTGTGTTAGGAGAGGAATGCCCACAGGACCCAGTTCCTCAAACTGACCCCTCGTTTGAGCCCTATTAGGTCAGACATGATGTGCTCTCCTCCCAAAAAACTTCAGAGCCATGGACTGTATAGACTGCATAGTTTCACGGCGTGCTGCCTTCTAGTGCTTTGTGATCCTGAAGGTCAGACTCTTCTCTGTGTCCCAGTGTACTGTTGCCTTAAATATCAATCAACAGATATTTATGTGGAGAGTTTCACTCCACAGTATTCTGTTTGTATCAGCACTGCAAGGCACAAAAGCATTTAAAATATAACTTGTAACTGCAGGAGTTTAAATTCTAGTTAAGAAAATATGACAGCCATATGGATCAATTCCTATTGAAGGACTGTTATAATGGCAAGATGATAATATGTCAAGTTAACCTTTATGATGAACTGTGAGGAATATACAATTAAAGAAGAGTCTATAATATATACGTATTCAGTACAAGGAGTTAGGTAAGTGCACGTCTGATCATTTATAGTGCCCTTGTTCATCATATGACAATCAATGTCTATTATTTAACCTATATTTTTACTTAATTTACAGCTAGAATCCCTGTCAAAAAATACAATTATAGCAGCCAGTTCTATGTAATGAAAATATTTTTTTCTTCTTCTGGCCCGAAGCCCATACTAACAGTCCTTAGCTGATGGAGATCCAAGACTCTTTTAGAAGAAAAAGCCCACTATGAGAAAGATAGTCACAAATCCCTGTCCACTTGGTCAAAAACTCACTTAACAAAAGGTTATCCTTTTCAGCAGAATATTGACATAAAGTGCTTGTTTGCATATCTGTACAATAATAATTCAATAAATAGTTCTTAATAGCTATTAGTAAATAAAATAGCTCTTAATAAAAGCTGATTTTTTAATGCTGCATTTACTTAACTTGAGGCTTTTAAATATCACTTAATGAAAGTGTTTGTCGTTCTGATCAGTTCTGGGCAGAGGACTGTGTGAATCTCTTCTCAGGTCCTGCCATGCTAGCAAAGGCAGCAGAATAGATGACTCATGTCCCACTAGTGCCTTTCCTTGTGTCTGTCCATTGCATTTACAACAGAAGGAGGCATTCACAGTCCCACTGTACAAAAGCTACTTTTCATTTGTTCCTGACAAGGTTTTAGTAATTATATTAGAACATGGAATGCCTAGGTAACATTTGGAGAATTTGCAATATATGAAAGAAAAATAGTTCTAAGTCTACACTAGGTCTCTAGTACAGGAGACTAACTTGAGACGGCCAAGTTGTCTGGGTTTGCATGAATACTTTCTTGCCTTAGGAGACTACCATGTAAGTGTTTGGGTTAAGACGCCCTCCTGCCAGGCTTCAAATTAGGTGAGACTGGTAAAGTAAATAAAAGGTAATGGATTGTGTCCATACATGACTTCATTCCATCCTTTGAATGCCTTTATCGATAACTACTCTGTAATATATGCCCCAGGTAATAGAAAGCTGACTTTATTTCCTAAGGTGTTTGAGGTGTACCAAACTAAGACCCTCTTCTTTCACCACTGAATACACCCAGGGCAGATTTTCTTAGACTATTAATATTTTCTTTCTCTCAGCTCATGCTAATTATATCCAAACTTCTTGAACTGTTTTTAAACAAACTCACTTAAGATCCATTATTGAGCAAAGAAACAAAGTACAGCGCTCCTGTACTCACAAGTGTGTTTAATAAGGTTGTGCACATTTTACCTGCATTCCTCTCACCAGTGGTCAACATTTCCTTCGCTATACTAAACTTCTTTTGCTTCCCTGTGAATTTAAACTTAAGGTCTCTCTCCAACTCCATGTTGGAACAGTATAGGTGGTGGTATGTTTTTAATAATGTTTACCAAATCTAATTTGTGTTTGTTTGTTTGTTTGTTTGTTTTAATTCCCATTTTTTAGATTGCCATCAGTTTGTAGCAGCTGAGAACTTACAGTTACCTTGCAATACTAAGAGCAAAAGTCAGAAATTATATGTGCACAGCATCATTTATTTACCTAGTCTTCTGAATTACACATGGGGAAATCACTTACTCTTCTTCGTGGACTGGAGCATCCTGCTTTCCCTGGCGTCTCACTGCCCCCTGCTGCAGGCAGTGCACACCCTTCTCCGCAGCGTTCGCTGCATTGTGACTTCCTGGGCCAGTCCCTGCCTGGTTGTTCTGGCAATGCGATTAGATACTAAGCTCCAACTCTAACAAAGTCCTCCATGGGGCTTCTTCTTTATATAGATTCAACTTCTGAAGCAGGAAAGTGGGCAAGTGGGCACTCTTTTGTGGGCAACAGAGTATAGACAGGAAAGTGGGCCCCAGTTGGATGTTAATCCCCTTCAAATGGAGAGGTATACCCCAAATGCCCAGTGTATCTCATAGCGAACTCCCAGCAAATTTAGGCCTGCTCCAGCTTAGGAGAAGTATTTCCAGGTAAACTCAGAAATCCTACAAGTTTTAGTGTAGCAGCATGATTTGGAAAAAAAAATCTACTGTTAATTAAGATCCATTATTGAGCAAAGAAACAAAACCCCTGGATGGAGAAGGGAGGGAGAGGGGGAGGGGGATGGGAGGAGAGACAGACACAGAGGACTTTGGGGAACTTCTGTAGCCTCCCATCCTTTGTAAAACTGGTATTTAAAAAACTCTAATTTTTAAGATATGATGTTTTAAGGTTTTAAGGCACAGTCTATTTTTGAAATCTCAACAAACTTTAATATTTAATATGAATCTTTATCTGTTAGTAATAAAGCACAGATAGTAATATGGTGATCAGTCATATGCAGTTTAAGGATTATAAAAGGGCATCCTTTCTTTCAAAACTGTCCCAAAATTTTCACAAAGCTGTAAGCCTTGTATGTAGCCTCTGTGAGGTTCTGCCAAAATGACATGGAACGATTTGGTCAGTTTCATCATGCCTCTGTTTTTCCATTTATAGATAGGAGTGCACCTATTTCACGGGGTTGCTGAGGAATGCAGTGGGACAGCCTTCACCTGGCACACGGGAGAATCACAGTGCTCCTCCCTCCCCTCCCTCTCCTTTTTATCTGAAGTGGCCAACACCTGCCTTTGACATTAGATATGAATGTCTGGGTGGGAGGTGGAGTGTGATGCCCTCTTTCCAAATTGTCTCCAAGGGCAGAGAGGCCGCCTTTCCTTGTCACCATTAGCTTTCAAAAACAAGCAAAGAAACTTATAGTGGGTTAAGTGGGTAGAGGTGATGATTAGTTTTGAAAACTGTGTGTCAGGAACTGTAACATATTACCT
The DNA here is from genome assembly GCF_000276665.1 of Chinchilla lanigera. Lineage (NCBI taxonomy): Eukaryota > Metazoa > Chordata > Mammalia > Rodentia > Chinchillidae > Chinchilla > Chinchilla lanigera. The sequence continues at coordinate 21,249,063 of NW_004955435.1, read as the reverse complement.
GCCCTGGAACCACGTATCCCTTACCATGAGAATGAAAGAGATTTTCCCTCTTTATTAGTGTCTGGAGATGCAAACGAGAGGTGAGAAGGAGTCCAATACAGGAAAGGTCATTTTGTGAGCATGGAATTTTTCTCTAAATACTCTACTATAAATATCATACTTACTTTTTAGAACTGGCACATTTAAAAAACAGATATTCTGTATTTCTATGGCAAATGAACAAACAAAAAGAATGTCAAACTCAACAGCAAAGCTTAAAACATGTAAGGTCATATCTACCTGTGCATACCTGCAGCATGTACAACATTCGCTTTGTAAGGTTTTATGTTCTTACATATGGTTTTGCTTTGGCAGTCGCATTGAAAATTGGATGGTTCTTGTTAGACAGTAAGTTTCTATGGAGAAAAATAAGAATTTAAGGACAATCGCTCTTTGAGGGTAAGAACGAATTGACACTAGGTCTTCTCCCACTTACACCCTAAATCTGCCATCAGCCTGGTTATGCACTGGACTCACTCAGAGGGAGAACCACACAAAATTATGCCTTATGCTGAATTTATGTGACCTTTCCGAATATTCTTAGACCTTTTTTTGGTGTCCACCAAGAACAGGTTTTGTTTTTGTTTTCCCGGCACCGGGAATCAAACTCACAACCTTGTGCTTGCCAGACAGGCGCTGTGCCGCTGAGCTAAATCCCCATCCCCCGAAAGAGCACGTTTTACCTTGTTTAAATCAGACCTCTAGACAGGGGCTGGAGAGCAGCTGAGATACTGTCCTGTGAAACCCTTTGCTTTACAAAGGGGAAACTAAGACCAGAGAGGTCGTGTGCTCAGGGTGCCACCCCCTCCTTACCTCTCTTTCCTAACGTCTTTGTCGTGCGGGTTTGTTCCACCGCCCTGTAGGACTGTTGGTGTTCAAAAGCGTGCGCAGTCCTCTTTCCAGCAGCGCAAGAGGGCGACCCACTGGACTCCACTCTCAGTCTCCCAAGGAACGGCTTCTTCCTGACAGAAGTTATGGGAAACACAGAGAATTACTGATGAGATCGTTGTCATTTGTAACTTAATTTTTTAAATTATATGCAAACATTCATGTCCAAGTGTAATATTTTACTCCTTTTCTTAGAAATAGAAAGAACTCCTTTGTGAATTAACAAAAATATTCCTGTGATACATTGGGAGGAAAAGATGGGTTCCAGCACTCTTTGGCAACTTTCTCAGTATTAACCAACATTTAAAATTATTTTTTGATCCCTCTCTATACCCCTCACAGTACAGCCATAGAATGTAACAGGGAACAAAACAAAGATTGTTATTTTTGAGACTAGATTTTAATGTATATATGTGGTAGACAAGTGAACTACTACTTTACAACCACAAATCCTTCTTGGACAGCGTCGTAGTGAAAAATATCATTTTTAATAATTATTTTCCTTAAAAGACCCAGTTTCTCAAGAAACACTTTTTTAAATCAAATGGTGTGAAATTTGGCACAATACTGCCGCCTAGTGGCTGTTTCAAAGACTCCTATTACTACAAAGTTAACACTGTCTGGGTAAGATTTACAGAAAAGTACCGTTTTGCAGTGGAAATAATTTTCACACAAAATTACCTACTCAGGAACACTTAGTGTCTAATTCCATTTGATTTTGTGACAGGACGATTGGAAGGCCTCCATTGCTTTCGTGGTCGGTAATCAGATTGAGGATGATCTTCTCATTCAAGCCCTCACCTTGGCTGTCCAAGTGCCTCAGCGCAAACTCTTCAGTATAGTTTCATGGCGAGACATTCTCCTGCAGGTACTTGTGACTTCCTTTCTCAGTACCAGCCAGACTTTGTTAAATTTTAAAACTATTTTTTAAAAGCCCTTCCATATTCTTGGGCTGTTTTGTAAACTTTGGCTCATTACCTCAAATAAATATTTAGCTAGAATACATTTGAATTGTTTAGTTTGTCAGAAGTAACTTTCATTCATTAAGGTCACTCATTCAACATTCACTCATTTGATAGAGATTTCTGGGACCAACTCTGGACACCATGCTGGGTTTTGTGAGGAATTATTTAATAAATAGTTGAACAATAACAAAGTCTAGACTAAATAAGGTTCCCAGAAAGTACATGACTAATAGGAAAATGAAGTCTATGGAGATCATAGCTGTCAGGGGCCAGAGGGGAGATAACATAGAGAAGATCTGTCAGATGCATAAACCCACACAACTCACAGCTAACTAAGATGGCTAGAAATACTCCCCCCACTGGTGAGCGCCACTTCCTTGCTAGCATCCCCAAGCGCTGATGTATCTCAGTATCGCTTACCTAAGCCCTTTTTTGTCATAATATGTAAATTTTAACTTTCTTACAGATTAATGAAGCAAGTGCACTTGCCGGAAGTGCTTCATCTAAAAAGGCAAAAAAAACTGCAGGCAGTAATGCTCCACTATTTTATGAGGTAGGTGAGACTTTATTGAAGAGATTTTTGTAAGTTTTAGAAATGAGAACTGGAGTGATAATGTGATTGACTTTTTATGTATTTTCATTTTTGAAAGTAAGTTTCCTGCTTTTTGTTGAAGATGTGCTATTCCTGATGGTAGGTGTGTGTGCACACATGCACACACGCACACACACTGTACCTCCTTTTAAGCAAAATCCTCCTTTAGTTATAAAATTGTCCTACATTGTTTACAATATCAATGCAACCAATTGAAAACCATAAATCAGAAACTGTTCCATAAAAAAGTAATGTCATATGTTTTCATGTTAATTATTGAGTATGTGATGGTATTAAAAGAAGTTATTATTAGGATATCACAAAGTGTTGATTTCACCACCGAAACAAGAAAGAATTTCATGTATAAGACAGAGCCACAGCTGGAATAATGTTCCATCAGTTTAGGGACTTTCTGAACATTTTATATCCGATTTTAACTAAAGTGAAAACAGTGACATTCTTCAATTTGAGTATATGTGCTGCTAAAGGAAGCATAGCGTTCCTCAGATTACGGCCCATTCCATTTCTAACAGTTGCTTGATACAAATTCTGACATGTGCAAAAACCTTAGAATTCATGCTCAGTACAAGCGGATTTCTTCTCACCCTGCTTTGTTAATATCTGACTTACACATTGAAAAAAAACTCTATAAACCTCTAGAGATTAATTAGAATGTCACAATTTGTTAAGAACTGTTTTATCATTTTGCATACCTAAAGCAAACATTTTGGGATCTTTTTGAGACAAATGTGATTTTATTTTGTTGGTGACTATTAAGGTTTTTATGTGTCTAAGGTCTGTGATGATTCTGTAATGATCTCTTTAGTACTGAGTAGTGCTATCTGAAAAACTTCTCTTGGATTTATTCACAATTGACAATCCTGTGAATTTTATGTAGTTAGTTCATGCTATACTGTTCTTGCGACCATAGAAAACTCATTCTGTGCTGTCAGAATCAAATAGCATACTGTCTTTTGTTGTGATGTTCTAAATGTGTATTCTCCAGTTGAAACATTATGTGATACCTGGATTTGAAATACTGGACTTTTTCTTCAGAAGTAGCCATAGAAATCCAAGTCCAATTTTCAGGCCTGGGATCAATTAGCCCCCCAAAGGATTCTTTCTTCTTCAAAGATGCTCAGTAAAAATCAGAGATGATAACAGGGCAGTTTGACGTTTAATCTGGACAGGCATTTTGACTTGGATGTGGGCTAGCACAATGCTACAAATCCAGAATGAAGTTAGAAAGCCATTCCTCTCCAATATGTGCTACGTCTCTTGGTTGAATATTCTTCAACCTCAGGGGAGGTCCCTCTCACATCTGGCTTTCCCACATTCTTCCAGTGGAGCATTCGGGCAATAAGCTTCCCACACCCACCCACATACCCTTTTCTGAGTGGTTCCAGAAGCAAAGGGAAGGCAGGGTGGAGTACCACAAAGCTTGGACCATGGGTGCACCAGATATTCATTAATGTCCATCACTGTGGCAAAACGATAATGAACAGAAAGTAAATGCAGGCTTTATGTCCTTGGCATTAGCCAAGCACAGATTGCACAGCTGCAGAAGAGGGAAACGTTTCTCCTTCCGTCCCTCCACACTGAGGACCTGTTCCAGAACACTGTCCCCTGACACCTTATACCAAGTGAATTGAAAACCTACTAGCAATGACTGTAGAGCCCCAAAGTAGTTGTGAGTGGGGGCCGTGGAAGACACAGAAGCCAACATCTCTTAGGACTTCTGAGCTTTCAAGCCACATGAGACACTGTGTTCATGAGCATACTTCTTTTTAAAGTCTTCCATTGATCCTTTGCAACTAGGACACCTGCCACAAGTAAACTCCTAAGGGCCTCTTTGAAGAACTCTTACATTTCCTTTTTTGGAGGAAACTCTGTAATAGGAGAAAACAGATAACCTGACAAAATTGCTTGTTACATGGGATATTTTTAGAGTCCTCTTTCCTTGTAGATCTCCATTTCGGGAGGAGAACTCAGTACATCATAAAGGAAGGCAGGCACTTAGATGCTCATATTTACTTCTACTTGAAAGATGCTCTTTTTGGCTCAGTTGCTCTTACTTTAAATGCAATTAACCAATTTGGCTTCCCAGCCTGTGGTTGATTAGGAGCGACCAATTAAAGTGAGACTTCACTACATGACTAAATATTGTCCCAACCACATTACATATTTTCAATGAAAACTTGAATGTCTGGGCTAGCACAGGCCACATTCCTGAATGATTTGCTCAAGGTTTCACTTGAATTGCTTGGTGTTGTGTACACACAGCCTCATTTGAAATTATGTAATTTCCCCTGGAACCTTAGAATTTCATCTAGCCATGATATTGTATATATGAGTACTCACAAGCTATAGGTTTTTGAAGACCTGCTTAGATTTACTCTAATTCCACAGAGACATTGTTGCAGCTTATTTGTTCACTCACCTCCTCATTTTGGAAACCATTTTTGGTCTGCTAGGAACTGCTCCAAGGACACTCAGCGAGGAATGCGAATAAAACCTATTATTTTGCTGTTACATCAATTGATGATGAGGATAAGGATAATCATACGCACCGGCACATAATCACGATTCCCAAAATGCAGTACTATTTGAGGATGTGCACACATGTGAAGAAAGAGACACACATATATTGTTCACAATATATATTGGCCAGTTTTACCAGCTATTAACAAATACATTTATGTTCAAGCACTGTAAGTATAATGGAGAGGGAGGAGGAAATACAAATACTTGTAAAGACTCTAACCTTGAGAAGCGTTCAGACTAGAGACAAATATATAGAGATATAGATATAGATATAGATACAGATACATAGACGTATAGATATTCCTTAACTTGGCACCTAGTAGGTATTCAGTAAATATTTGTTAAATAATACAATGCAGAAAACAGTGAAGTATTGGGGCAGAGATAAAATGTTACGGGAATTTAAAGGAGAATGAGACATCCTGAGCTGGGATGAGGGTGGAGGGGAAGGTGTGATCCAGAGAAGGTTTTGGAGAAACATTTGAAGGAAAAGGATAGGGAACCTAGTATTTTTGGCCTTTAAAATATTACCCTAGTTAACCCCCATTACAGTTCTACAAGGACATCTAACTAGCTTCATTTTACGCATAAAGGACTGAGACATGTAGAAGGTAGGAAATTTTCTAACTAGAAAATTGAAATTACAAATTGCAAGAACCTGAAATTTTAAAATACACGGTCTCAAGTTTTTCACTCTACCACAAACCCAGTGGTATTTCACAAGTCTCGAAGCTGTCCAGCTCAAATGGATACTTCTTGACATTCAAATTCAGGAAGGGACAGTTTAAGGAAAGGAAGTACATCAAGCAGTGCTATCAGAATGGAAAAAGACTGAATGAATCAATGTACATGGATGATCAGTAAACACGGTGAATGTTTCAATTGAAAAGAAATCTATTACAGCAAAATAAAGGAATTCAAAAAGACCCCTCAGAATACTTCCCCTTGCTTTGAATGTACTTATTCCTTCATTTTTGCCATTTTCTGAAGCAGTTCCGGAAGTGTTTTTTGTTTTTTGTTTTCACAAGAGTCTTATGAGCTATGTTCAAAACTACTGCGGGGGCTGGGGATTTAGCTCAGGGGCAAAAGCGCCTGCCTGGCAAGCGTAAGGTCATGAGTTCAATCCCTTGTACCGGAAAAAAAAACAAAACAAAACAAAAATCAAAACTACTGTGACTGCTGTTGGGTGCCATCCAACTGAGAGGCAGACTTGCCAAAGCGTTGTGGTGTGTGCTCAGCCACTTTATTCACAAGTCTGTCACTGTTTGTCTTCTGGCTTTGACTTTTCAAAGTCAAAATGACCTTTAAATGTTAATGCTTTGAATCAATTCATGTCATTGAGGCAGCCATGACAGCTCAACTAAAGATACTCACAAAAGAGCACTTCCAGAACTGCTTCATGAATTGGCAGTAACAACGGGATTAGTGTGTTCAAAGTCTGAGGGGGATTAATGACAGTGTGTCTTTTACTGTAATTTTTTAAAATTTAAACATTCTATACATATTTTGATCCCACCTTATATACTAGATTTGCTGTTCTATGCTACACTATGTGCTAAATAGGAAAGATAAGTCCTTAACATCTTTTAATTGCAGCTTTAAAATGCTAAATATGATATCGATAAGAAGACATACCAAATACTGAAAAACATATGTGCTTTTGTTTCATAACTGAACATAAATTTACTAACTCAATTTGGACAGATATTTTTCTGTATGTGTGTGCTTTTTGGCCCACGCTGAAAATCTGGCTTTTCATCTGCAGACCTACTGAGTCTTGATTATAACTAAAAGGGGAAATTTTAATGGTCATTCAAAACTGTCTATGTAAAAGCAATAGTAAAAGACCTGCTGAACAAAATTGTCCCCTAAGAATAAGGGGTTTATGCTTTATTAAAATTCATGGCTACTTTATTTCACAACAGTCAATTTTCAAATTTTCTGTATAATAAAGAACTCAGACGACCCTAAAGACTAAGTAATACGGTGCAATTGTAGGAATGCAAATGATTATTTAGTTTCCTTTTATTGTCTCAGTAAGAGAATAAGAACTTGTTTTTTATAAATATGTCTTAAGGAAAATATTTCTACTGGCTTTCTATCAAACTAAGAGATCATCAAATGTGGAAGGATGTGTCTGTTATTAGATTTGAGAATAATGGACCAGTGCTATTTAAAAAGATTCAGGATACAAACATTGTATCTTCAGGTCTTATTCATTCAATCACATTTTTAAGATACTATAGTTGGCTAGTACATTGGAATAGCATGCTCACATGCAGTCATCCCACTTTTGGTTCTTATTTCGTGATGTGTAGGCATATTTATCAGGTCTTTCCCAAATTTATTCATAATAATTCACAAATAAGAACAGAGATGTACTTATAATCTACTTGGCTTTTCCTTTGCAGAGTCCTAATGTGAAATTCAGTGACTAAATAATGCCTCAAATTAACAGCTTCTCAATTACATTAAAAGCCCTTACTTTAGGGAGTGGCCCTTGTCAAAGTGAAAAATGAAAAATTCATTCTTCACAGATAGAGACAAATAATATGTGAAAACATTTAAGAAGTTTGAAGTTATTAAAATGGCAGATCTACTGAGAATAGAAAGAGCAGTATGTCATAGAAGAAACGAAAGAAAAGAGAGACAGGAAGCATTCGCTGGCCTTTTCAATCCTATGTTTTAAAACAAAACAAAAAAAATCTGGAAAAATTGGAAGGTAGCCAACCTAATGCCGTTATTTCATAGAGCTTAGGGACACACCAGGAAATTACAGGCCAGTTAGTTTAACTTCACTTGTAGGGAAAGTATTAAAAACTTCTGCAGGAGATCAAGTAAAAGGATGCTTAGGAAAGCACAGCTTGATTAAGGCAAGCCCGGCCAACGTGGTTTTTGGGAAGGGAAGGTCATGTCTTAGGAACTTGTTGAAATTCTTTGAAGCTATTATGGCCATCAGTCTTCAAAGAACACAGTGAAGAGCAGGATCTGTGTATCTTTTCTGTTGTACCTCAGCCCTTCAGGGATGCGTACCGAACATGGCCCACATCGGGTCCTTGGCACTCCAGATTTGGAAACCACTATCAAAATAGCAGAAAATAACCCTGATGGAACATTTTTAAAGCTGGAACCAATTAATACAACCTGATATTTATAAATGTAAAATAATGAGTCTTGGAACAAAATTTGGGAATATCAAGCTATAACAAAGAACTACTACTTTGGGACTATAAAAACAATCTAGGAGTTATTGTGCCAAAAACCAAGGCTTTGGAGGCATTTCTCACCCAAAGAAGGGAAGACAAGGCAAAAATAACAGACTAAAAGCTGTCACAGAGTAAAAAGTTATGAAGACTGCCACCAAATGAATTTTGCCACATTAGTAAAATGTGTTAACAACCTCCGCCTCCATGTTCTGGAGGAGACCAAAGCAGCCTCGAAGAGCAAGTCAAGTGCAGACTAGTCAAAAAGGACCAGAAGGTCAGGCCTGCACTGCTTAAGGAATGGGCTCCCAGGGTGCAAATATGTTTACCTATCAGGTGGGAAACCTGAAGCTCTATTTTCAAAGCAAAGCACAACTCAAGCAAAGGCATTCCAAAAAATCCCAATCATGTCCCAGTTTTTGCCCACCCTCAGGCACAGGCATCTGACCAAGCCCACACAGCAAATGATCTCCAGGACAGGAGGGAAGGTAGACCCAGGGAGGTATGGTATCCAGTGCCAAGGAGCCTGGGATTTAGCAGCAGAAAACCCAATTATACAAGGACTGCCTTTTGGCTAGGAGATTCGGGCAGGTGGCAAAGCAAGAAACCAGTCAAACATTCCAGGAAATGGCTATCAGTGAGGACCAGTCACAAGAATAAAGCAAGGTTCAGCTAACAAAGAATAGCTATCACATCTCCACCGAATGTTAGCTTCTCTGACACTGTGCATTTTAGACACCACGATTGGAAGAATACTAGAGAAGGAATCAGGAAGACTAATCACTTTATCTCTGTAGATAAGACTTGCATTTATAGATCATGGTAATTATAGTTACCATTGATTGAACATTTAGCTTATTCCCATGTTCCTTCTGCTTGGATCACTCATGAGTTGAGGACAGTTTAAATTCTGCAACTAGTTGCTGCTACACAACATGTATTAAGTATAAGTTACTGTTAGTTAATTAGAATCAAGCTTTAAATCATTCAGTAGTTCTATGATATGTTTATTACTTCTTCAACTCAAGGCAAAAAGAAAGATATATCTGTAAATAATAAAGCAATCAAATAATTTTAAATGGCACACTTGGCCACTTGGGACACTTGGATGAGTGACTTTTGCCCAAGTGTTTGTATCAACACAGATGCTTAATTCTTACAGGTAAGATTTATGTGGTTAAGATTTTGCTATATTTATATCTAATAGAATTCAAAAAAGTTTGAGGAAAAATTTTCCTGGGATACTATAACTATTCTGCATTATATTCCTTTTGTATTTTCCTCTCTATCTCTCACCTAAGCTAGTGAATACAACAAATGCTCATCTCAGCTATTTTCTTATTAAGCTGTTATTTTCTCATATGCTGCGTGATGAGCACAGAATTGAGGGAGACGTCTATACTCTCAAGAGCTTACAGTCAATAATTTCATAAGCCATATATTTGTTCTATGTTATTTTGTGACACTTTAATGCCTTGTAGGAAGCCTAATGTGAAAGCTGCATATTAAAGCCTTGGTAATAATTGAGTCTGCTCTTCATTGAGCTTTGTGGTTGACCTCATTATTGTTCACAAGTTCCAGCCAAAAGGGTAATAGTCCCCAGACTGGGTATACTGGAAAGAGGAGGGAGGGAGGGGCAACGAACGCACCCGAAAGCCAGAGATGCAGCAAAGATATAGAAGCCCTTGTTTCCTTAGAGAGAGAGAAAGCATACCTGGAATTGAAGTATGGTAACAATTTTCATGCTTCTAAATGCTTTTAGTGTGACCTCTATTCCCGAAATTCTAACTCTTTCTTCAATCTTTGGTTGCAAGGAAAGGAAGAAGAAATACCAAACTAAATGAGGGTATCGGCTGGGACAATTGATAATTGGATAGAAATTTATTTATATTTATTGAAAAGCTACTGTGTATATCGGAGGCACCTAACTGACAGGCATTTGAGTGGATTACTTTCAGATGGATATTTACATATGTTAATGCCTTCATTCTTCTCTTTCCTAAATGACTGCCTGTAAAATCGTCAGGCCTACTGACTAGCATGATAGCGCAAGTGAAGTAAATTACGATCTGTATATTGCTTCAGGAATATATAAAAATACAACTATGAATTTAGTAATTTGAAACAGAGAAAATCTTACAAGAAAAAGTCTTCCCTAGAAAAATTGGAATTGTTCAAGCCCTTATTTAAAGTTAATACCACAGCCTCCCACTTATTGGGATGGCAGGGTTCGTATTGCTTGAAATTTGTAGAACTCTGACTGTGAGTTAGGCCGATAAAATGCCCTGCACGGCACGCCGTGCTCACTAAACACTCCCAAACTAACAAGCCTATGGCTGTCTTGCTCAGACTTTTACCAACAACCTATATGAAAAAGTCAATCAGGCCTAGGCATTCACATCAGGAAATTTCTATTTAGATTCTAATCATCTTTATCAGATAATTGTCTCAGTTATCCCCAGGTCTTCTTATTATTCTTTTGAGTATCTCTGGAGCTGCCTAGGAGCAAAGCAAAGGGCAATAACACATTAGTCACAGTGCACCACTGTGTCCTCCATCCTTTCTGAGGAGCTGGTCTTGTATGCTCAAAGATTCATTTTTTAATATCTTTGGGAAGAAGGCAAAACAAAATGACAAGTTCTATTTGGATTTAATGCAAGGGGCTAATACATTACTTTTGTAACTAATAAAATTTCAAGGACTGACAGCAAATTTCTGATTTGTTTTTGCTCTAGTAAAATGTCTGCTTTGAATTATGCAGAAAGAATTCTTCTTCCTGCCAACTTGTTTCAATTTCCCATGCAAAACCATCCGCAGAACCTCGTCAGGGGTTTCCTATAGAGGTTCATTTTAGGACTCTCCAATCACTGCAGGAATACACACATACATGCGTAGGCATGCACATACACACACATACACCCACCCCCCCCACACACACACACTTCCTCTTTTCAGAGCAAGCAAAGGAAAATGTAATGGTGAGGTTTGCATGTTGTACTTTCCCTTTCTGAAAGCAGAGACAAATATTGTGTTCGTCATCAATGGGTAAAAGAGCCTTTCGTTCTCACCCTGAGCTAGTGCCCTGTTTTGTGAATATAGGCCCGCCCTGTGCGTAGGTGGGGCAGGCAATTGCAGTGTGGTGTGTGATTTAAAAGGTGCTGGAAGTTCAGCCTGTCCAAAAATAGCCCCACTCGCATGGGGGTGGGACTATTTCAGGCACAGTGTCTGTAAAGGTTTGGTTTAATTGAAATGAAATTGCATTTTCAGAATGGTAACCCATGAGATAGCTAGCCTTTCCGCACGTGCTTTTTTATTGGAGATAACAGCTGAATCCTGAGGGATGTGTGTACAGACAGGGAGACATGGATAGGGAGCAGCAGGGACCAAGGCCTAGGATCCAAGCTCTATGTAACTTAGTTTGTGAGAACTCAGCCTGCCCCACAGAATTTCAGTCAGTGATTTTTTTAAATCAATATTTTCTGGAACAGGATATCTCCTAAGATAGGCAATGTACTTTGCTGGTACCCTTAAAAAGAATACAGCAACAATAATAACTCACATTTGGAAGATATTTTTGAGAACACAATATTTTCAAACATCAAATTTGGATCCCAGCAAGAACCTTGTAGGGCAGACTTGAGTGTTTCCATATCATGCAGCAAGTGAGAAAAATCTCAAAGAGGCCAGGTGACTTTCCCCACAGCCTGACCTTTCTAACTGCAAGTCCATGCTCGCTCTATCACTTCAAGCTCACCAAGACCCAGTTCCTGTAGTAAAGAAGTTAGTGATTTTATCTTGCTTTAAATTGTTCTAAACAAAAAAGCAAGCTCCAGAAGTTTTCTCTAGTGAAATTATTGAGCAAGTGTTTCCTCTTGCCTTAAAATTCTTAAAGGCACAATGCCAAATGCAGGCACATGTTTGGCATAAGAAATTGGAGTGTAATTTTACTAGTCATTCGTACGACCCTCCACACAAAACATTAGAATACTAGTAAAATAGTAAAATTCAACTCGAATGCTGAATACTTTCCATAAACGTATAAAACACAACAATAAACCAACTTCAGGAGAGAAAAGAAAAATAAAAATCAGCAGAATATTAACTAGGGTATTCTCTAGAAGCACTTGAGATGTAGGGGTATTTTCAGAAGAGACAAATGTTGGGGTAGAGTCTGATGGGGCATGATGAAGTGACTGTGAAATCTAAGATTTCTGTATCAAAACAAATCTGCTTTGCTTCTTAACTGAACATACCCACCTGCACACCTCCAGCTGACGAGCCACAGCTTCACAGTAGCTCAGCCCACTTTTAACTTCGGCTCAGCAAGCACCTTCCATGACACCACTCACTGGCTAAGAGAGTGAACTAGCACTGCTAGCTTTCCCAGCCTTTTAGCAAGACTGGCTGGGGAAATCAGCGTTGGCTGGGTGTCAGCCCCCACCTGCCTGTCACAAGATCCCTTTTCATAAGGAAAAACATTGCTGAAGTTCTGTGTGATTTGTGTGCAAATTCTTTTATTCAGCATATCTTCTACTGGTCCTTTACCTTCTGTCCATTACAAAGTTAATTCCAGCCTTCAACCTGCTTCAGTCTAATGAAACTCAGAGAGATGGAAATGAGTAACTTTGGTAGTGTATCTTAACAAGTTCTAAAAGGTACAAAGCATACACGGAGCAATCCACATATATTTCTAAAGTTTTGAGAGAAAGGATTTGAGAAAGTGGTCTGAAAGCTGAATGGGCAATTTATGAAGTAATGAGGGAGGGAAAGAATTCTAGGATTCTAGGGAAGGGAGCCGACCCATGCAAAGTCAAGCAGAAGTAACAAGGCACAGTGTGACCAGGGATTTGCATGGAGGGTATCCCCCATGTGTAGAGGCAAAGTAGAAGGAGTAGTCAGGGAAAGGGGTTAGCAGCTGGGTCAAACCAGGCCATAGAAGACCGCACGGTGTCCTGCCAAGGAGTGTGGTCTACCGTTTAGGCATGAAAAGCACGGTGAAATTCTGAGTAGGCAAGGAATATATCAGAATCAGAGTACAGGAAGAATTCTACGAGAGGTTAGAGGGATGGCACTTTTTAAAAACAATTAAGTGATATATAGTATTTAAATTGTATATAATTTATTAACTGTTTAAATACCAATGCATGAAACTATAGAAATTTTTGGAAATATAGAGAAAGCATAACTTATAGAGTAGACAAGAATATTCTTCCACTCAGACCTGTGTGCCTTATTTTACAAAATAGAAACTATATATGTTTAATCACACCTTCCTTTTCACATAGTGTTGTCATTTTTCAAAATCCATATTCCAAGTGCCAGATGTGTAATCCCAGCACTCAGGAGGCTGAGGCAGGAGGATCATTGCGAGTTCGAGGCCAGCCTGGGCTACAAAGTGAGCTCAAGGCCAGCCTGAACTGCGTTGTGAGACCCTATCTCAGAAAGACAAAAGAAAATCCATATTCAGCATACATAATAGAAATCATGTCTCTATTCAGTCATGTGTTTAACCATTCCTCCTTTTGTTAAATTTAGACTGTTTACCAATAGTTATGACCCTGATTGTCTCCTTATAAAAAATTTTATGAAGCAAACTTACTGGGTCTTAGTATATAAATCTTTTTAAAACCCTTGACAAGCATTGTCAAAATTCATTGGAGATAATTCATGCCAAATCACATTCTTTCTTTCAGTTCCAATTTAACCACACCCTCTTCAGCACTGTATTTTTAATCCTAGTCAATTTGATAAGCAAAAATTGTAAGATTGGACATGTAATCATATTTTTACTTGCTATGTTTTGTGAATATGGAATTCATTAAAGTGCAACGATTATGTAATTTTGTTTTCAGATTTTTTGAGATAATGGGAAGAACCCTCTACTGTTGAAATTCAGAATGGAAAAAATATTGGCTTTAAGTAATTTCAAAGTAAACTTTAGGTGCTGTGATGGATCCCAGCAGGACGAGCCAGCACTGGCACCTGAGCAGCATCACCAGCACACTTCGGGAGGACAGAGGTGCAGAGCTGCTCATAAGGGCTACACTGCAAGAGGGGCCTCCAGGGACACTTAAACAAGGCCTATTGCAGTGGGACCAGGAATGACAGCCTCAGATGGTGGAGTCTGGAAGGGTAGCTGCAGGAAGCACTTCAATGTGAGCCGCTTCCTTTCCTAACTTCCTCTCACCTCCGTGTGCCAGCCATCTAAGTAGTATGCCTCAAACCACTTGGAGAGCTTGTTAAAAATATGCACTCCAGCCCCCAGACCTGGTGATGGATCCATGAGTGTGTTTAGGGGCATCCAAGAACTCATCTTCTAAATAAGCACCCAGGTACTTGTGAGCTTGCCACTGGAGAAATTCAGACATACTTCTATCCATTTGCTGCTAATCAGAATAGGGACCACCCTCTTAAATGGTGAGCTCTCCATCAATACTCTGAGTCCCTTTTGCCACCAAACCAGCAGTGATCTGGGAATGGTCAGAAAGTTTCCATGTCTTATTTGGTCTCCTGCTCAGTAAGGTAAATGGTACTACCTGCCAGCCTGTCCAGAGGAACTTATCATCTTGGTCTTATAGCCTCTGGAAAAAATAGAATACCTCTGCTAAATTAAATACCTTCAGACGTAGGGACTCAGTACAGTCAGAAAAGCTGGAGGAATGCCAGGTGTGGTTGTGTACACTGTAATCCCAGCATTTCGGAGGCTGAGGCAGGAGGATCGCTGTGAGTTCAAGATCAGATTGGGCTATGTAGTGAGTTCAAGGCCAGCCTGAACTGCACAGTGAGACCTTGTTAAAAAAAATAATAATAATAACTGGAGGAGTAGGTCTGCAGTGGGAGCTCTTAAGTACACATCCAAGGGTTTTAAAGTTTGCCATCCTGGTTTGTCAGGATATCTAATAAACTCGCTGTCTTCTTCATCCTCGTCATCCTTGTCGTCGTCGTCGTCTTCTTCGTCGTCCTCGTCATCGTCGCTGCTGCTGCTGCTTGCTCATTTTATGAGTAATAACTAAAGATAAATAATATGCAAACTCACAGGTTCTTCATATAGCTGTCTGGGAATGTCACTCACCTACTTAAAACCCTGCATCTTCCCATTACTTTCAAACAAAAACCCAAATTCTTTCATATGTTATTCAAGCCCCTAGTGGTCTCACCATTTGTTGTCATCATCACCTTCACCCCCTCCCTACGCCCACACTCCCAGCCTTTTCTAGTTTCCTAAATACACACTTCTGGCCTCCACCCTTGTGCCAAGGACACTGCCTTCTTCTCCTTCCTCTTGTTCCCCCACCTGACATCACCTGGCCTCGGTCACTGCCACTTCCACTGATCTGTCAAAACTCAGAAACTACACCCCAAGGAGTTTGCTGACCCACCCACAGGGACAGCTGTGTGGCTGGTGTGCCATCGCATGGGCCTCAGCGCCACTGCTCACCTCCACCATTTGGTAACAGGATGCTGTCCCACGCCCTGTGCACCCGTAGCCAGCTTCCCTCACTCAACTAAGAGCTCTCTGTAGGAAGGGCCTGCTTCTTTTTTAAAATTTTTTTTAATTTTTATTTTTCTTAGTACATGTTTGCAGTACATAATGGTTACATTTGACATGGGGAGTTGGTACCTGTATAGAACACATCTCACTTTCTTTAAATCTCCTTATTCCAACCCATCTCAAACTTTTGGTCCCCTTTCCTTTTGCAAAATATCCATCTCCCTATTTCCCATTTTCTTTTATTTTGCTCTTCGTTTACATTTTGGGTTTCTTATGTTAGAGAAACCATCCAGTACGTAAATTTTATGCCTGATGTATTTCACTAACATTATGATCTCAAAGTGTATCCATTTTCTTACAAGTGATTCATTTATCCTTTTTATAGCAGAATAGTACTCTATGGTGTATGAATTCCACACTTTTTTATCCATTCATCTGTTGATAGGCTGCTTGCAAGACTTAGCTATTATGAATTGTGCGGCTATAAATGTGGGCATGCACTTATGACTGTAATATGTCTTTAATTCCTTCAGGAAGATAGCTAGAAAGGGAATAGCTGGGTTGAATGGAATGTCTAGTTTTAGGTTTTTGAGAAATCGCTATACTGATTTCCATAATGGTTCCACTAGTTTAATTCTCCCCAACAAGGCAGAAAATTTCCTTTTTCTCTA
Organism: Chinchilla lanigera; assembly: GCF_000276665.1. Lineage (NCBI taxonomy): Eukaryota > Metazoa > Chordata > Mammalia > Rodentia > Chinchillidae > Chinchilla > Chinchilla lanigera. Next base: position 21,232,669 of record NW_004955435.1, on the reverse strand, counting down.
CAGCCTATCCAGGGTTTGTTATTATTTGATTTCTTGATGATAGCCACTGTTTCTGGAGTAAGATGGAGTCTCCATGTTGTTTTAATCTGCGTTTCTCTATTGGACAGAAATATTGAACATTTTCTCATGTATTTACTAGCCATTTGTACTTTTTCTGAGAAGTGTCTATTTCAGTTGCCCATTTTCAATTAGGCCTTTTATTTTCAGGGTTCTAAAGGGTTTTTTTTTTTTAGTTCTTTGTCTATTCCAGGCATTATTCTTCTGTCAGAGGAATAGCTGGCAAAATCTTTTCCCCATTCTTTGCTTTTTTTTCCTGAATCTCCAGGAATGGGAATATAGTAGGGTTCTGGAAAACCTGATTAATAAATGATAAAGTACATCACTAAAATGTCAATTCATAACCCAGGCTGGTTCCATTTTATCAGTTAGATGGTAAAAACGGGCATCACCAGGATTGCACCACAAGAATTTCCCAGCTACAGAACACATCTCTGTGTGAAGTGAACATTAATAGTTTACCTTTCAGAAGTCCCTAGTTTTAAACAACATCAAAAACGTACCCTAAGAAACTCAAGTTTTGATCAAAGCCAAGCAGAAATTACAAATATGGGTGAGTCACAACCAGTATAGTAGAAGCAACACTTGCAATTAAGCTGTGTAATGGCCCTCTGATTTAGTTCATGTAATAACTACTGACTGCCATTATATCTTAGACTTTAGATCAGGGAGAATTAATAGATAAATGCTGATATTCTATGAGGCTTATTTTTAAATTTTGGAGGAGAAACAATAGAAACGATAAATTGTATATTATGTTAGATGGTAATATGGCTATGGAGCAAAGAAGGAACAAGGGTAAGAAGTAGGAGGGTTACTAATTTGAGTGGCCAGAAAAGACAAGACTGAGGGTAATGTCTGAATCACAATCTGGAGGAGAGGGTGAAGCTATGTGGCTGCAAAGGAAAGAGCCCCCAGTAAGCCAGAAATAGCACATGTGAAGGGTTTGAAGCAGAGTTATTTAACGTCAGAAAGGAGGTGCAGCTAGAGGGGAGGGAAGGCAACAGGAGACGTAGGTAGTGAGACTATGTAAGAAGTGAGCTGAAGCAACTCAAGGGACTTGGAAAGAAACCTCAACTAGGCAGGAGGAGTGCTGGATTTGGAATCTGGCCTTCAGGAATCTGGGGATTTCCATCTGGAAAGGAGTTCACTTGAGAAAATGTTGGTCAATCCCAGAATTTAGAAAAGAGAAGCAGATGTCACATTTGGTTAAAGGAACAGACTCTAGAGTCACAATGCATGAAGATTAATACTGATGTAGGACCTCTAAATGATACAGGGAAAATATTATAACTTCCAACCTGTTATATGTCAGATATGCTGAGTTCATGTTCACCAAAAATCAAAGAGGGAAGTCTAAGGAACAACAGAGGCTAAGGGTAGGAAATATTTATTGAGGGAGATAGCTCCTTAGAGGGAGGAGGGGATCCGAAAATGGGTTGCCAATGAGCCCACTTCGAAAAGAAAGTTTTATAAAGCAAAATCATGAGGTGGGCATAAAATCATGAGCAAGAACAACATGAGATGAAACCATGTTTAACCAATAAGATTACAAGTATAGCCACTTAGGTAAAGTTGATCAATTGGGGGAGCGGGTCAAATAGCAAATGTACATGGAAAGAATAAGGACCTTTTGGAAGAGATAAATCAAGAGATCCTAGGCACGCACCTGGCTGATTGATGTCTGTCTAGACTTTGTTGGACCAGGTGATAACAATTATAATATATTCCTTATCCCTTGGGAGGCATGTAGGCCTGGTCATTCCATCTTTACATTCAATCCTGACCTTCAGTGGGTGCACCTCTAGCTGCAATTGTATGATTTTCTCATCCTCTGCACCGACTCACTTAGGGCCTCACCCTTCTGACTGCCTATAATCCTTCTACCTAACAGTTGCCTATAGTAATATCACCATTGAATACCTGTGTTCCTAGGCAAGTACTTAATCTCTGACTGCTATGGAATAATGTATTTAGCACAGTGCTTAGCATACACACTACATGATGCACATTACCCTAAAATACATATTGTTAAGTTACTGAATCCTGCATCAGAGATGAATAAACATGTCAAACATGACCTGCTGGAGAAGAGAACAGTCACTTATAATAGGATTGGCTTGGAAACTAGGTGAGCATGCGGCTCTGGGAAGGCCATCAGTGGACGAGCTGGAAGGATGGGGTAAAGCAGGTCAAAGGGATGGAGTTGAGCTAATGGTGCTCTATCACTGTGGATCTGACAGCCTTAAGATGGCTGACCTTGAATTTAATGTCTTAGGGTGACCCACTGACTGGATCCCTGTTCTAGGGATTTCCCAGTTTTAGCACCAGAAGTACCAGGATCCAAGCCACTCTCACATGATCAGTGTCATGTCAATGACCTATGCCATTGTTCTTAAACTCCAGGGTGTTTAAGAAGCCCTGGAATGCTTAGTTAAGTATAATATTCCTATACCCTCACCTCCAGATATTGATTTAGAAGTTGCAGGGTAGATCCCAGGCAATCTATATCTTCAATTAGGGCACTAGGGATTCTGGGGAAGATGGCCCACAGAGAAAATGAAGAAACACGCTCTGTGGGAGATGGCACAGCATTCCTCTGCTCATAGTGACTTTCCCAGTAACCAACCAGGAGAGACTTCCCCTATGCATTCTATAACTAACTAATGGATCAAATAGATTAGGGGAGGACAGAAACACTCAAAAAGCAAGACCTATTTGTGGACATACTGAGTTTAAATTAAAATAGCCTAGAATAATACCATCTACAATCAAGGTGACAATTCCAATTTCTTGGGGCACTGAGTACTCAGGGAAAGAGAAGATAGGACTACAAAGCTTCTTTACAGAAAGCGGGACCATAGCAGAAATCCCACCCAGGGCTGTCCTCTGCAATGGACTGCTTGGTGACTTTAATATGAATATTAATAAAACAAAAACAATAATGATGGTGATGATGAAACATAAATGCAAAATACGAAAATTAGCAAGGATGAAACTGACAGCAAGTGGATTAAATTTATTATTATGAAAGGGCACAAAAGAAAATAATTTCAGAATCACCTAAAAACTTTTTCAATGACTGCCAGGCTCCAGCCCCTAAGTTTGGGATTTACCAGATCTAATTTGGAACCAGATTTACATTCTCAACAAGTTCCAGGTGACACTGATGCTACCATCTCAGAAATACACCTAATCACTGGTTAATGTTTTAAGTCTATTAATTTGAAGGCACACATCTCTCCATATAACTACTGTATCAACCCGCTGACCTAGCTTCTATGCTAAACAGAAAAAAAAAAAATTGAAAACAAGCATAAATGATAAGTGAATATATTGGCTTACATTAGCACTAGTGTAGGCAGGCTTCAGGTGTACCTTTGCCTAGGTGCTCCCACCTCACTTACCTGCAGTGCCCTTGACCCTTCCTTCATGTGTGGTGGCTTCCACATCCTGATGAAGGTAAGGTAGCTGTGGCAATCGTACTTTTCAGAGCTCTTCCTGAAGCTCTGTCATGACCAAAGAAATCAAGTCCAACATTCCCAGGAAACTGCTTCTCATATTTCCCTGGCCTCAACAAGATCACATGCACATCCTGTACTGAAGAAAAGGGAGGTTAGTGTTATTTTTAGTACAAACAGTTCCACCCATTTGACTGCATTTATGCAGAGACCCATGATGTAAATGGGAGAAGGATCAATGCTTGATAAAAGCTAAACTCCCCTGAGAAGCATGGGACCATGATGGTGAGCCAGCAGCCACCTCCAGCATGGGGTCCGCACATGGCAACTGACACCTCTCGTGATTCAGTGTCGGAGTGCAGGAAGCAAAAGGAGCTGGTATGGAGTGCACAGACATCTAAGCAACAGTGTATGTCCGTCAGTCACTAGTAGGATCTCAGCCCTGGTTGAAGGTCTCAGACTGAAAGCAGGATTTTAAGAAAATTACTTAAGATGTAAGGGGGCAGTTGGTGGCCGCCAGCCTGAGTAGTTTCTAAGCTATGGGACAAGAGACCAATGAAGCTGTCAGGACTGAGGATCCCCATAGGTCTCAGGGAAAAGGAAGTACCTCAACTACTTAGATTTGGGCACTAGATAATGGGAAATTAGTAAGAGCAGCAAGAGTATTTAAACATCAAATGCACCTAAAGAAGCTCTAGATCCTTGCAGCTAGATTGGGGATTGGGCACACAGACCAGGCAGGAACCGAAATGCAAGGCAAGAGTGAAGTGGGGAAAAGGCCTGCTGTGAGGCCACGGAATACGGTCCTTAAAAACAGGATTCTGGACCCAAGCAACCTGGGTAATAATCCCATCACTACTGATTACTATCTGTGTGATTGCCTGGGCTGGTGTCTCCTTATCTACCGAAACGGAGTGTAAGAGTAGCCACCTCAAATGGCAGGTAAGGGTTAAATGAGGTAGAATAAATAAAGTATTTGGAGCAGTCCTTGTCTGTGCTGCAGAACCCCGAGTGTGTTACCTAGCCTACTTGTTACTACTTGCAGTCTGTTTGTACAGCTTTGTAATTGTAAATATAAACATTTAAAAGCACTCAGCTTCAAGTCACACAATAAATAACTCTAAGAACATCATTCGTGTATTTGTTTAGTGAGTAGATATATTTGATGCCTATATTTGTACTGGGGTGTATCAGGAAATTTAGAAAGATGAATCAGGAAAAGATTTGATCTTCCAACTTAGTGGAGGAGACAAACCCTGTACACAAATAGTTCCAATGGGAGAGAGCAGCAGCAGGGCTGTTCACGGAAGGGGAAGGCCCCGACCACTGACAGACCAAGAGAGTCTTCAGATGGGAAAGAACATCCTGGGACTTGATAGGGGTGAGAAAAGATCTTGACCTAGAAAAGGTGGGGTGAAGGTTGCCGTGATAATACAATCATGTGTTTCTAGTTCATGCCTGAAGCAAAGCCCTCCTTAATCATGTGTGTGTCATTCTTCCATACATCATCACATCAGTTCCACCTGCTTTTTGCATTTTGCGGGTATACAAAAACAGAAACACTTCCTAATAAACAGGCTTGTGTGCTTTTAACTTCTTTACTAGAATAAGCCCAACAAACATTTCTAAAATACTCCTGTGTGTTTTGACATGTACTGTACATATTAGATGTTCAAAATTCACATCTCCCTTGAGAGATTAATCACATTTTAAATTATACATGTCTGTTAAAGCATAGATCAGGTCTACCTTCCCTGTATTTGTTATTGCTGCTCCTGAAACTTCTTTACAGCCCAAAAGAGGTCTTAATCCCTGTCAAATGTTATTATGTTACCAACTTTTATGTAGTCTTGAAAGGGGTTGTTTATTTAGTTTCAATGACTCCTTGTTACTGCCAAATATTATTTCATTTCAGCACAGATGTAAGGGGTCCAATGACTGGAATTATTTTACAGCCCTGACATTGTGGAGAGATGGATACCAGTTTAATTATGGACAGCTGAAAGTGATCTAGGAGTCACCTGCTATGGATATTTATCATCATTATGAATTGCTCTCCAAGCCGCGCTCTGAGCACTTTCATAAGTTGCATTTGCATTAGATGGCAATGTGATCTATGTGGAACCTGTGTCTTCTGTCATCTTTAAATTTATGAGTAGACAGTTTAATATTGCTTGATTATTTTCTTTTCCTCTTGGAGTGAGAAAATATGTTTCAGTCATTCATGTTCTTTTTCCTCCCTCTTTTTTTCTGTTTTTCTCCTTGCCTTCTCTCATTGCTGCCCTTGTCCCCCCAGCTGTTTTTCCAATTATGTCTCTTTGGAAATTATTCATTACTTAAAGAATGTGAATTGGATAGACTGGACACATAAAGGATCAAGCAATCCAATAACTAAAATGTAGTTGGCACTTAATAAATGCATAAGGAATAAAGGAGGGAAGAGAGCAGAAAGAACCAGGAAGGAAGCCACGGACTTGCAGAGCCTGCTTCTTAGAATTCTTCTATCCCCTCTGTTAGAGAAATTAATAGCACCTTTTGCATTATACACTGTATTATAACAACATATATTTTATATCCTCTCCTCTGTTATCTCCACCTATCTCTAAATAGATCTTGATTTGTCCCTGTCAAGTTAGACAAAGATTGAGTGGATGGAACAGCCAAGTTGCCCCCATCTGATAATAAATTAAAGTCAGTGTCTCCTTTCCTCTCCTGAACTGAGCTGGAATGTCTTTAAGAGTTTTACTCCTGTCCTGGATGCCTGGATAATAGTAAGAACTAACTTAGGGAGGGTTTGTCAAGCATGTCTCAGTCACTATGCTTAGTCTTTTTATGGACTAACTCATTTAGGTTTCAGTATACTCATGATATTAATACGATTTACACTATTTTTCTACAGATTTTTTGTTCTTGGTAGGGGACAATTTTGCCACCCATGGAACATTTGGCAATGTCTGGAGATGCTTTTGGTTGTCTCAGCAGGGTAAAAAACCAGGGACACACTAAACATTTTGCAACCCACAGGAAAACTTCCTATAACCAAGAATTACCTGTCTCAGAAAGGCCTTGTAGATTAGTTTCAAAAACAGTGATGAAGCTTAACGGGGTTAAATAATTTGTCAAAGATCATCCAGTGATACTTGAGAAGCATGGGATGCATTCTTCAAACCTATACTTTTGCATGGCCCTGCACAGAAGTAGTTAATGGCTTCAAGGGCTGATTCATCAAAGGAGTGACAAAAGAGCTAAAATTCCCAAAGGTATTTATTTCTTTGTTTGAGAGCATCTCAATTCAAGTGCTCATTTCAGTTATTTGCATATCATTCCTCTTCCATTCTTCTCATCACACAGGTAAATCACAGAGTGGAGACCATCAAAAGCAGCCTTTCACTCTGAACACCAAAACTTTTCTACACACTGAGGAAAAAGTTCCTCTGACATAAAAATTATTAGAAGATATAATGATATAAGATAAAACCAGAATGCACAAGCTATCATGCTGCCTAAGCAATAAACTTTAAAGATAGGATATCTGGTTATAGAGTCTATGAAAACAAATAAATTATACATATTCAATTTGATGAATCTTTAACGATAAACAATAACATCTTGCATTTAAAACATAGAAATGGTATGTGATTATACGTATTTGTTTTAAAGTGTCAAATGAAAATGTTGTATTCTTCTCTTTTTATTAATCCTTCAATAGGCACAAATATCAGTTTCTGATGTAGCAAGACCTTGTCTCCAAATATAACTTTTTTAAAAGGAGCTGGGGGTATAGTTCAGTGAGGTGAAGGCGCTTAGTTCAATCCCCCGGTGCCTTCATTGGTTTCCACAGTGCTTTAAGATGTTGATCGGGTATCTTCTGAAAATCTTCATTATCCCCCAAATCAACTTTGGACCCAAGTACACTTACTTCACACGCACATGGACATGTACAGACTTGCACATGCATGTAGACACCTGTACCCACATATGATCACACACCACACACCTGTACATGTCGTACCCATACATGCACAGACAGGCCCCATCTCCTATTCCTGAGAGCAGAGCTTCATTTCCCTCTATTCCTTTCCCACAGTATAGAGCTACTGTTTCACCCTTGTCTGCCTCAGCCACTCGTGGATCCTCTCTGGTGCTTTTGCACTTCCAAGTTCCACCCAGCGCCTTTCTCATACATGACCCGGTCCTGGCTCACGACAGCATCTCCAAGCAGTGAAACCAAGGAGCTTCAGACATCATAGAAGCCAGAAATGTGTTTACCTTCACAGCCAGCCTCAGGCACCATAAGGTTTTAGGTTAGAGAGAATAGCTACCTCCTATCCTAAATTCTAAACTGCTATGTCTCTTTCTTATTGCTTGAAATGATTTCATCCATCACAAGGCTGTCTCATTTTATAATAAGGTATAAAGTTTCAAAATACACTAAAATCACTGCTACCAATAAACACTCAGAGTAAGTTCCCAGTTTAAATCTTGTCTGCTTTGCTTGCAAGAGGAATTTAGAAAACAAAGGTATCAGGGAGGTAAGAGGAGGGGTATAACAGAGGAGAAATGGGCAGTAGAGAGAATCGGAAGAAAACCTTCATCTTGTTATTGCCCCATACCAACGTGTTTATTTTCATGAGGGGTGGGGAACTCTCCTCAGAGACCAGAAGCAAATCTCTTAGCCTGGGAGCCCTAGATTTTCATTACTTCTCACCTGTAGTACTGTGTGAATCTGAGCATACCATTGTTATTTAATAAATGTGTACAACTGTCTCGTATATCAATAAAATATACTGAGGATGGTACTGAATAGTGGACTTTCCTTTCAGTTTGGGGGTAAAAGAATGGGGCAAAGAGATGGGATGGTTACATAATCATAATTTTAAATGAGATACTCTAATCACTATCATCTAGGCCCACCCTAACCAAAACAGTAGCCACTAACCCTTGTGACTATTTAATCAACTAAAAAATAAAATGAAAAACTTAAGCTTCTCAATCTCCTAAGTAGCACTGTTCAGCTATTCATCGGGCACCTGTGGCCAGTGACTATCATACCAGACTGCACAGATACAGAACAATTCTAGTATTACCAAAAATCCATCGGCACCAATGTGGACAAAGATGTAAAGTTGGAGAACACTCAGTGTTGCTAAAGGAGGTAGGGAAGTAGAGCCTTTCATACAACACTGTTGAAAGTAGAAATGCCACTAACAAAAAATATGCATAAACTTCACAGGAAAAAAGGAAATAGCCTAAATCTAAATGTCCACTGATGGGAACTAGTTAAATAAACAGTCAAACAACCATATAAGACTGCTGCTTACTTTAAAAAGTATATTAAATAATACATGTCAGCACAGAAAGCTATCTTGATTATGTTTTTATGTAAAAACATAAATCACTTAAAATGAATGACATGACCTCTTTTGTATAAAGCCTAAAATGGACATACATATATGTTTATACACATACAGGGGATTATGAAAGGCTATACAAGACTATTAACAGTGATTATCTCTGGGGAAGAGACAGCTGAAGGAGTTGGAGAAACATTTTCTTTTCACAATACATCCTGCAGTGTTATACTTTTCACCATGATGAAGGACAATAATATTCTTCCTTTGTTAAATTAATCATACACTAGTGAAATAAGATACCCAAATAGTCTGACATCAAAAAAGAAATGTAGATCTTCTCAAAGTCAAAAGCCTGTTTTACAACCTCATATGAACTGGATTAAGATCTAGGGTATGGACCTGCTCCTTCTTCTGAGGTCTTCATCTATCCAAACCAATCCTAAGTTATTAACCCAAAAAATGTGTTAAATATGAAGTCATACTTTGTGGATCATTGCAATTACTGCAATAAATTCACTGCTCAGTGAATTCATTGTTTTCAAAAGAAACCAATGGGTTCTTTTAGGGGAAACAACTGGTTATTTGGAGCTCCTGGAGGTAAAGTCTTCCCAGACCATCTCTCTCCTATCACCCCTCCCCTCTCTGTCTCTCACAGCTTCACCTTGCCTCTCCTTGACCACGTTGCTCCCAAAGCCTATTCCCAGCAAGAGAAATGCAGATCCAAAGTTTTTGCACATCCTCAGAACTCACCCATGATTAATATGTGAGTTAAGCAGTGATTCAAGCTGCTCTGTATGTTGTTTTATAATTATCCCAAGGAAATCAAATGGAAAACCTCATGGTTTTGCATTCTATCTATCCAACATCCTCCATCCATCCGGTTTCCACAGGGATGTGTGAGGCAATTCTCTCTACTAGGCAGACTGATATTTGTGATCATTAATGTGGGCCGGTAATGTAGAAAGGAGGATTGGCTAGAAGGGAGAGGAGGATCCTGTGGGAGCAAGGAAAGAATTTGACCCACTTATTTTAGATGGTAAATATGATGTCAGTGGTAAAGAGGGAGGTGGTGGGTTTTTTTTCCTTCATGTTCTCAGAATCACAAATTTCCTAAGATGAAAAGAGCATATACACCCCCAACACAAATATCTTCACACAATAACCATGGCTTTCTGCCTCAGCTACACTCTTCGAGACATCATTTGCTCATATACCAAGCTTTCCTAGAAAAAGCACTTTTGGTCGCTGGACCCAGAGCCTCCCCAGTCCCTTCCACCTGGAGACCTGACATGTGGAAGTCCAGGGGTTGTCAGGCCCTGCTTGGCAACAATTGTTACCATTTTAAATAAGTCCCATTTGCCCATATGACTCATTTTCATGTGTGCGAGTTTCTGACTCAAGCAAAGCACACCTGCTTGGTGTTCGGGCCTGATCAGTGCTCAGGTTTTCACCCACTTAGGACTGTTTCTCTGCCTAGTGTGGGAAGCTTGGATTTCCCTCTATTTACTCCTTGTCCGCTACCTCCTGAATGCTACCATTTCATTTCATGTTGCTCATCTTCCCAAAGCCTACAGCTCTTGTCGTCTTGCTGCTTACATACATGTACAGAAACCCATGCACATGCATACACACAGATACATACATGCATGCAAATCATGGATGCTGGACCTTTATAGTGCTGGAAAGCCAGAGATTTGCAGGGGAGGAGAAGCCAGTCTGAAACCTTCTAAGAAAAGGTACATTCACTCCTAAGTTTGTGTCCTCTTCAAATTTTAATTCCCCTAAAGACACCTGTCACACATAGGTCTTCTGAGGATTTGTTTTTCTTCTGATACCAAACTTCTGTCTGAGTGGAGTTGTGACTTGTGGGGTATTAGAAGAAAGCGCTTTCCAATGCAATTAATTTGTGAGGATCTGTCTAGTTCTGGTCTCCTGGGATGACTCACACACTAGGAACATTTTCAGTCTTACATGTTGAATTCAGCACAGAGTCTCATTTTCATTAATTATCCTGATGACCATGATATCATATGAAAGTGGCATTTGCATCTACTCAGAGAAACTGTAGAGAGAAGAAATATACCCAACCTTTACTGCTGCTAACGGTACCTTGTGCAGGCTGTGCCTTCTCCAGGCCTGTCTGCCTTGTATCCCCTCCGTATGCACCACTTCTCAAGCTCCCATGGGGCCTCCTCAATGCTGCTTTCCTCAACACTGCCTCAGTCTCCTCCTACATGTAGAGATGATGCCGGTGTTCACAGTACCGGTGACACTCCCGTCACCCATCTCCCAGATCGGGACAGGACATCAGTATTACCTTGATGCTGTGCCAGATTTGGGTTTGAAACCCAGAACTGTGCAGGCAGTTTTAAACAAACCAGAAATACCTTTTATGGCTTGCAAAATACTTTTCTCAGGGAATGGTTTGTTGTGCTTTGAGTCCATTTTAACACAACAAGGCAAGATTCATAGTCTTCCAGAGACAAGAGGCTAGGAATCACCTCCAGAGACATCCCATCTATCACCACGATGCTAGGCAGGCTTCCACAAGCCCCTGCCCCCAGGTACAAGTGAGCATCCCGCTTTCACAGATCATCCAGAAAAGAGACTCCACGACCACTCAGGTTGCCCTTTCCAGTGTTAACTTCCCGTCATTGTCATCGTCTTTGTGGTACAGGGGAACACTCCATGCTAGGCTGCTCGGAACTTTAAAAACCCCAACAGGAATATATTTTGGACCAGATGTCACAAAGCAACCTGAATGTCAGCGTACAGTTTCACTGGTATTGAAAAATTCCATCTTAAACCAAAAATTGATGTCTTCTCTCAGGGTTTGACCCAAACAAACAGTGTTCATTTTACAGTGAGGTCTGACCTGTGGCCCCCATTGAATCCCCTTCCATTTTGAATTTGTTTGTCATTAAATGATGAGATTCTGCAGGTGTACTGTGAGCCTTCCTGCTCCCAGAAACTATAGCTATCAGGTCCATTTTCCTAAATTGTGTTAGTAGGAGTAGAGCCACCATGAAAGTAACGTGCTGTGTTTGCTGGAGAGTGCTCCATTAGACACCCAGGCAGCTTTCTGCGTGTGGTTTGTCCCTTTAGTTTTTAAAAAAGATAACTTTAATGGAACCCTTTCTCTGTCTTTCTCATTCTGCCTTACAATGCAAGAAAATCCGATGTGGTCTCTAAGAGGTCCAGTTACATTTTGGCACATGATAATCCATATGACCATCACAGTTAGAAGCGAAATATGCACCTCCCTCTCCTTCAGCTATTTCCTTTGGCAAAGAGAAAGTCAAAGGAATTGAGCTGACCATGAAGCCCTGACCAAGAACTGGTATGAACCTCAGACAAGACACAGCTTGAGGGATGCAAGGCATGCGGTCACTGTCAGACTAAGGGTTTGAAATTGACACCATATGCACAGCAAGAAGTGACTGCTCCAGGGAGCAGGGGGAGAAGCACCATGTCAGAACATTTCAGTAACACCTAATTCATCTCGAGGTTATAAATAAATATGATGCTAGCTTAAAAACAAAACTTAAAAAATACTTTAGTTAGATTACTTCTGTGACAGTCCTTCAGACAGACATGAACTTTATTAAGGAGACAACATGAATAAAGAGAAACACATAACAACTTTTATAGTATATTTTACGTGATTTTATTTTTTTTGCAGTAAATAAAGTGCTTATAGGGCTCCGAGGAAAAGGGCCCAGATGTTACAGAGTTGTGTGAAATTTAGGGGAAACAAGCTGTAAAAAACACAGTCATAAAACAGGCTGTCAGTGCCACACATCTGGACAATACAGCTGTATGTTCCTAGTGGCTGTCGTCACCCAAAGAAAACTCAATAACCTTATTTCACCCCAATTAGGCTGCATACCAAAAGGATCAACATTAAATTGTAAGGCGGGTAACATTCATATGGTGCCTCTGTGTCAAGCCACTTTTATCTTTCATTTGAATTTGGTCACCAAGAAATAAAAGCCTGCTAACATAGTCATTTCCACTATTATAAAGCCCTATTTAATTTATAATGTCCTAGTAAGTCAAAGTTTGACAGTTTAGGCTACTAGCTATGCCAAACAATAGACTTTTTGTAGCATGAAAGTGACCTGTCGCCCATCCCAAAATGGAAGCCTGACTCTTTCACTTCCCCTTTTCTGGGAGTCTGAGTCTGACACCACTGTTAGGACACACTGTCTGCCCTATTGGAAAAATGAGCTGGTGTTCAGACAATCAAATGCTGTTTGATGACACCAGGACGTTTTCCCATTCCCCCCTTTTTTTCTTGGTCAGCAATGAAGCACCTTTACAATAAGACAAATATTACAAAACCTATAGTAAAATACCCTTTCATTTTTTCATCACTGACAGTTTGTGCCAAAGGTTATAAAATGTCACTTTTTCTAATAATTGCGTTTCTTCTTAGGTGTTAATTGCAGCAAAAACAATTATGGATAGTGGAGAGAAGTTAACCTTACCATTGATAGGGAAACTCCTGAAATTTCAACTGCTCCAGGTTAAATTAAAGGACCAGCAACGACGAGAAAATGAAAAGAAGGTACCGCATGACGTGTGGGTTGTCTAAATTGGGCAAGCAGTGAATAAAATGCAGCTGAGCTTCCAGGGAGCACATCTCTTCTTAAGCCACTATTGAGTGTTACCTGGCAAATGTATCGATCACCTCAGCTTCTTAGTGAAACATCTCTCCAAAGATCTGCTGGAGGAATTATTATAAATCTATTAAAAATGTTTCCTTATATATGAAAATTATAATATTCAAGGCATGTACTCCAGATTGTTTTATGTTAGTGTATTTATATTTCTACCAAGCAAGTAACCCACTAAAGAAACTGAGTCAGGACAAGTAAATGTAAAAAAGGAAAAAAATCTTTTCAAGTCAAGATCTATTTAAATTGTTTTATTTGATATTCAATAGGAGTGGCTACTAAAATAGCAGACACATCTGCACCTTCATAATAAAGTAACTGTTTTACCAGCAATCCATCAATCCTATTTTCATATAATACATTTGATCATTACTTCACATATGGACTTCTCTTTTAATTTGCCTATGGAAAACAATCAAAGTATTTTCAAAATATTAATATTTGCATGTGAGTAATATTTTTTAAATACTTTTAGCAAAGCAATGCCAGGTTCAACTCTATTAGTTGTGATCAGTGCTCAGAATGAAAAATACTTTTCTTACTTTCCAAATCATGCTGAAATAATTTTGGAAAACCAAATGCTTCTGTATGTGCATGTGTAATGTGTATTTGCATGCACTCGTGTGTGTATGTGTACGTGTATGTATGTATGTGTGTGTATGTGTACGTGTATATATGAAACGTATTTATTTGCACATGAGTTGTTTCTTTGTAATTTTAAAAGAGGTAAAATCAATCAGTTGAGAAAGAAAAAGTAAATATGCACCAATAATACTTTATTCAAGACACCCAAATCATTTCCTACTTGAGCTGTGTTCTTGATAGATTATTGTAGAATAATAATAATAATTAGCAATATTAACAATGTTACTCTGTGCTAACAGAATATGGTTTCATGTTTTTCAAAGAGATTCTATATATACCATCTTATTGGGATGATACATACTGTACTCAGTAAATTTCTATATGGATACATTTGATGGCATAGTTATTCATCTTTTGAAGATTTTTTTCCATTGTGTACAGGGGAATGATTGTACCTTAAGAAATATTTATGAAAATTAAGAGTTGGCAGAAGAAAAACTGTAAAATTTGAAAATAGTATAGTAACATCTCTTCTTGCCTGTTTAAACTCCAGTGTCATACGGAAACTTGAATTATGAAAAGTAGACTGTGAGTATTGTGAAAATTCCTGCATCTTTTCTGTTTTGCACTTTTCCACAGCACCTATAAATAACATGCTGGAGTGTCAATTTACTTGTTTACCATCTATTATTATAAGGGAGTTATTACTTATAATAGGAACACTTTGCAGATTTCAGTTAATAAACCTTAAGTAAAGAGAAATACGCTATCCTGGCAGTTTAGGACATCTTGTAAAGCATGCAATGATATAAAAAATATTCTTGAATTAGTATTTTGCTCAGCAATTCTTCAATTTATGAGCTACATAATATTGCTATAAGATTCTGAGTATATGGAAATAATTTAATCTACTTGTTGAAAATTTAAAAACTCCTAAGGAATTGGGGCTTGAACTGTAGATATTTTAAAAAAAATTATTTGACACAAAAAGAGAAGTCTTTGAGCAATTAATAGCGAACAATCGCATGATCTAACTTAATGTCTGTTTTGAGGGGGTTCCCAGAACACCAGCCTCAAATCCCTGAGTCAAAAACCATATGAGTAGGTGCTAAATAAATTGATGAAAACCGATTGGAATGGAATACTTTCCAGAAAGTACTTTTGGTAAGGCAAGATGAAAGGAGTCGTATGTGGGATGATGTAATCTATGTGCTTTTCAACAAGACTGCCCAAGAGGTCAGTTGCAACAATTGAGGCTAATGCTTGTCGGCCAGGAGTTTGGCAGAAAGCAAAATAAATAGAAACTATGTAAAACTGATATCGTCCTGTGCATGAGAAAATGAATACAGAAAAGAAAAGAGGACTTCATCCACATTCTTCTTTCTTAAACTTAGGATGAAATTCTGTAATTCCTATAAGAGGAGGGGAGTGACTAAATCTTCAGCTTTTTAACCACAACATGAAATTCATATAAATGTTTCCTTTCAAATGCTAATTACAGTACATTGCTTACATCTGTACAACTCAAAGAATGTTTTGTAACTTCTGTGTATAACTTTTGGAATTGAATTTTTAAAAATGAATAGCTTAAAATACCCATAACAGTAATTACAAAAAATATTAGGGAAAAATGAAGAGCAAAAATAAATAGTATAATTTATATTTGTTTAATACATTTAAGTACAATGTATAACAATATATTGAATCCTGTTTGAATCAAAATTTTTCTTAAAACTAAATGGTAAATAATATTCAGCTGCCAAATACAGTAAAGATATCTAAGACTCTGAAGTTCAGTAACTTAACAAGAAATTGCTTGTGCTTTCTGCTTTGCAAGGAAACTTGTTAGCTAATTAATATGATAAAAATAATTATTAAAAATTAATGTCATTAATATTTTAAAGATGTTTTTACAAATACTTTTAAAACCCTTTATCATGTGAATTTCTGGGGCACAAATGCTGGCCTCTAGTTGCAAATAAATATAAACTATTTTACAATATTTATCTGTTTGGAAACACTGTGTTAAGTACTTCCAAATAGAATATATCAAGAAAGATGCTCTATTTCTATAAATACACTTTAGCACATCAGAATATAGCTTCTTCTGCACAGTAATTCCAAATTAAATTTTTATCATACTTTAAAATGTAAATAAAAGTGTTCTGTTTAGAAGTAAATTTTTCTTAAATAATCATCTCAACACTTATTTTACATTTTTAGTTCTACATTATCAGCCTGTCATTAACTCAAACATTTCTTCAACCAAATATTTATAGAAACAATATATTAGCCACATGCAGTCTCATAGTGTTCTTTACTATTTTAAAATAAATTGACTGGTTTCTGTTCTGGATTATGTATTTATTTAATCAGCATCTGAATTTTTATTTTCACTTATATTTGGTTTCCTATTAACACCAACTGTTATGTTATAGATTAGTTGTGAACATTATCTTAAAACCAAAGCAATTATGAAACAAAATATTTCAGTTATACTAAAAATTCAACTAAAAGAAAGCATTCATCATAAAAAGATGAAGACGACTAATACAAAAAGTCATTAGCCATTTAAATAATTAGGTTAAATCTCATCTTATTTGCCTCTGAGTTCAGAATGTTTCGTTTTTTATAAAAACTTGTGCAAACCCAAACATATTCTGTTTTTTTTATTTATGAGTTGAAATAATTAGTCCTTACTTTCTTAGGCCTTTTCAGATAGTCTTAATCTTTTGTGGAAGAGAAGAGTTCTCTTTGTAGCTCATGTACGTTGCACAAGTTGCCTCATTTTCTTGTGTATTAGAATTGAAGAGAAAAATATGAAGAATATGTTAATTTTTTCTTAAAACAATTCAAAATTAAAACTGCCTAATTTTGATAAACACAACATCGTGAAGCCACAAACAACCCATCGCCTCCTCCACAAGAGGAACGAAGAGAAATTAGAGCAGCTTTCACAGACATTTTCCAGCTTACTCCGGTCAAAACCCGGCAATACTGGAAATCAGCCAGTGCAATGCCATTTTGTGTGTGTGTGTTTTGTTTTAAAAGAAAGGCCATAGGGACATACCAGGAAATTACAGGCTGGTTAGTTTTAATTCAGTTGTGGTTAAAATCTTCAGAAACTATTTTAAGAAATCAAACAGAGGAAGAGCAGGAACTCAGTTTAGAGGAACCCGTGTGGTTTCAGGAAACGAATAACTTGCCTCACTAACTGAATGGAATTCTTTGAGGCTGTATTATCGAAATGAGGATACTATCAACATGAACGCTGGATCTAAGGATTCAAAACCTAACAATTCAGGAGAAATTACAAATGACTGCCTGGCTGGCTTTTCTCTAAAACAGAGTAGTGCTTTCCTAATTGGTTTGATTTTTATTAACGAAAACTTTTTATGGACTTCTAGAAAACTTTAAAGCAGCACATATATTTAAAATACGATAATATTTTTTAAGTAGCTATAGTACAGCAGCTAATAATAGTTAGCTACCATTATTGACTATTTGGTACTGCATTAGTCCTTGATGTGGTATATTATTTAATCTTTGAAATGATTTTATGAGTTAGAGATTTATTCCCAAATTTCAGTTGATGAAAACTTAAATAATTTCCCAAGGCCAAAGAGCTCTTTTCAGCAGTGGAGCTGGAATTAAAATATAAAACTCTCCGAGTCAAAAGGTTATGTTCCTCACCACCATTTCTTCCTTCCTCAAGTGTCTCCATGAACATAAAACGATGCTCAGGGCACACCATCAGTAGGGCACTGCGCAGAAATTTTTCCCATAGTGCCAGTGATGGTGGCTAGTGATCTACCAGCTACAGCAATCACATGGGCCTACTAACTACAGTGCTTACAATATCTGGAGGTTCAATGTGAGCAAGTGATCAGAGAAAGGAGTAAAACTCACCAAAGGCAGAGGTACTGAGCCGATCAACCACTGATTCCCAAGGCAACTCTGACTTAATTTCCAGTCCTTCCCTCTCTGTCCAGAAATAACCCAATCTCTGAAGGAATATTTCAGAATAAGACCTCTTGAGATTATTTTAAACACCCTCATGCCTCTCTCTGGCCTCTCTCTGGCCTTTTGAGGTATGATACCATTGGCTGATTTGGCGCTAATATGTTTCACATCCACATAGGATCCTGGACAAGGCAGACATCAGAGACACATCAGACCCAGCTTCCTGGCTACCACCATATCACACACAGAGAAAGCCATATTTTGATGCTTTGAAATAGGAACTGCACCTGCGATGGCAGTGTGGCACCTCAGGAGATTCTGTGGGCTCCTAATGATTGCATTCCTGGTCAAGTGAAAGCGATACTACATTCCTAAGTTTTTATTTTCTGTACCATAGCAACTCACTAAAGAAACAAGTTCTTAATTAAATTTCATGCATTATATTTTCTATTCATTAGAGGTACAGAAGGAATGAGAAAGAGAAGATGGAATAAAGTAAGAGGCACTAACAAGAAATTATAGGATATGTTAGGATTTTAGTATGTTTCCTTTCTGTTTCATTCTGTGGATTTTCTTTTGCATAGTTGCAATTATTGTAAAAACTACTCCAAATTTTTTCAGTTAAAATATATTATAATTTTTACTCGCTAGCACAGTATCCTCATGTATTCTTATTTATGTAATATTCTACTGGTCACTGTAATTTTCCTCTGTTATTCAACTTTTATTTCTGTATTTTTAGAATAAGCTATACATTCTATAGCACAGAAATATTTTGAACAATTTCTTTATCATAAATTAATAGAGGTGGATTCATTAGGTCCAGAAATGTTCCTATTGCCTTTTGTTTCCAAGGTGGGTTCTGACACCATTAAAACCCAGTTCTGCACTTAAAAAATGGCCACCTAGTAAAATGAATTTGCAAATCATTGTGCATTATATACAGTCTTGGAGATTTAACAGCATAGTAGATGATTAAAGATGGAGGAGTTTTGGGGCTGGTAATTTAGCTCAGCGGCACAGTACCTGCCTGGCAAGCACGAGGTCGTGATTTCGATTCCCTGTACCAGAAAAAAAAAAAACCAACAAAGATGGAGGAGTTTTATTAAAATAAATCTTTTTTTAATTCTGTTTAACTTGTCTCTCAAATTTCTTCAACCCCATATACTTTCTCTCAGTCTATCACCATCTAGGACCAGTGGAACAGATATGAGATACAGTCACATCTTGAAAGGCAGCTACAGTAGCACTCAGAAAAGACCCAGTTTCTCACAAACCACGTAATGATACGAGTTAGTTACAATATCCACGAGCATGTTTTTTCATGTCCTTAACATTATTGTGATAATAAATCACATAGAAAACACAAAATTATACACATATAATATTCATTAACTCTAAGAGTAAGAGGAAGTACAATTATTTATTATCAGCTCCATTAACTTACCTCCCATTCATAGTGAGAAATAGGTGAATGAATATTTACTAATTTTATTTGAATGTTTACATCAGAAAGTCATTTACAAATAAATATATGATCTGAAATATTTTGATGTTCCAAGTAACTAGGTTCCCTTCTTAAATAGACGGATAATTTTTCTTTTCCCTTTAAAAAGATAATAATTAGAGATTAAAGATTCTAGGTAGATGACACTTCTTACTTAACTAAGTGAAATGCTAACACTATTTTCAGTTACCATTGAGACAAGTCCTCACATCTGCTGCATAGCTGAAATGGTTAAGGAATCTCTGTGCCTATCCAAAGCCTTCTCACAGTGGGAGGCATCCAGATGTTTTCTGTGCATACTTCATTTTAAAGAAAATGTACTCTGTAATGAACTTGACTCTCCCCTTCTGATGCTGGAGAACATGTGTTCCCCAAACATGGTAGAGAGAAGGACCTCTGAGATATTTCCCTCCTAATTTTTTCTCTTGAATTGGCAAGAGTTTACCCTGATTTTTTTAAGTTGTGAGCAGATGACTGAAGGAAGGGAACATGCAAGGAACATGTTCAGAAATCCACCAACAACACCACTGCCTGAACCTTTGGCCTAAGAGGACCCAGATTCTTCTATCGGCTTCTGTCCTCCACTGTGCAGTATCTCTGCATCAGAGAATCTTTTCTCCACGTGGGAAGACATTTACCTGACAATATTTCTTGAAATTGTACCAAGTGAACACTCACTACTGGAAATGCAAAATGCAGGATACTTACCAAGTTGCTTAGAGAGAAAAATGACAACTATGTGAAAGATGATACATAAAATAATTTTATAGAATGTATCAAAATATCATCATGAATTTTTTAGGTGGTGGAATTACAGTGAATTGTGTAAATTCTGTATGCTTTTTCCAATATTCCAATAATAATGATTTTATAATAAAGAACACTTGAAGTGAATTAAGATTTGTAGGAATCCTCTTTAATAATACTTTTGGTGAAGTTGAGGGAGGTAGACATTTCAATGTTCATGAAAATTGGTTTAAAGACCCTTTGCTCCAGTTTCCCAAGCTCAACCTTGCTAAAGGAATCAAAAGGCAGGAAGAAAGGAAGAAGACCATGAGCAGCAAGAGCAGTGAGAGACAAGGAGCTCGCCCAAGAAACCAACGAGCACCCAGCAAGGATCACTCTGCGCTGGGAAGACAGTGGAGGAGGAGGGCAGACAAGCATGGAAAAGAGGTTGGAGAGCATCAGAGGCTGAGATCAGCAAGAGAGCCACAGGAGGAGATTTAGGGTTTCTGGTCAAACCAGTTTATATCTCTACCACTGCTGTGTGTCTTAGGACAAAGTGTGTTGTAGTTTACACAATGTGAATACAATTATCTATCTTATAGGTTGTTTTCTGAGGTCAAATTTAAAAGATGATGTCTAAAAGCACCTTTCATATTCCATTACAAGACTGTGCCACTAGAATTTACCACTTCCTTTGAATTTTTGATTAACCTTCCTCTCTCTGTGAGCTCAAGAAAACTCATGAAAGAAAGGGCCTACAGACCAGTAGTGGGAGGCTGAAGCAGAAGGATCATGGCAAGTTTGAGGCCAGCTTGGGCTACAGAGTGAGCCCAAGCCCAGCCTGAACTGCATAGCAAGACCCTGTCTTTAAAAAAGACCAAAAACAGAAAAGGAAAAAGAAAAAGGAAGGGCTTAAGAACTCCTGAACTGATGGAACTCCAACAACAACAAAAACACCAACTTTTAAAGATTTTTATTAGTATAGGTTTGTAATATAATACAGTGTATGTTCCTAAATACATTCATCATGAAAAATTTATATATATGTATGTATCATTGTCCTTTTTATTTCCTCTTAGTGCCCTCCTCCTCATTTCCCCCACCCCCAGTACCCCTGCTAGCCTCAGCCTACCTCTCTGAAAACACACGTTTAAAAATGTTCACTCTATTCAGTAAATATCTGAGAAATGACAAAATATATGCATGAATGCATCAATGAATAAACATTTAGTCTTCTAGTTAAACATTAGAAGAGTTCCTTTTTCAGATCCAGAGGTTACCCTGGGATTTGATTTCAAATTGTTGTGAGACAGTTATACTATTGTTGTGGAATCTCTGGTGGATTTTGATGGAAAAATAGAGACTTCCCTGTGGCAAGGCCAGCTCTCAACCTAGTTGCTGTGAAGGGCCTTGTGTATGAGGCTTTGGGGCACAGCCTGCGTTAAAGTGCCCTGCAGCACCCTTGCAAACTGGTCAGACTTAGGCGCTAGCTCAGGCTCTATGGGCTCACCTAAATGAGTTGGGGTATACAGGCAGACTGGCCTGGCTTCACCCACTACTAGCTCTGAGATTCAACTGTTATCCTTTCCTCCTGTCAAAGCCTATTTCCTCCTGAAGATAATACTTTACCCATAGTAGTTGTGAAGACTTAACAATATATAATATCTGTTATATGGTAATAACTCAGTAAATAGAAACATAATGATATTGATGACAATGATGTTAACAATAATGACAGTGACAGCCATGATTTGCATAGTCATTTACTAATTTATTTCTGTATCAGCTTTGACTGACAGTTTTCTCCTTGTAGACAACATGTAGGTACAAAGTCCAACTATGAGAATATCATGTACAGAACATCAAGTCTAAACCAAAAGAGCTAATTTGAGAGTTTATGTCTCTGACACCCGATACTGCCACAAAATACCTCCCTGTTTGGCAAGACCCTCCTGTCCATCAGGATGCTCTCTGCTTAGACAGTTTTGAGGGGCTGCTGCTATTACCTGCCTTTCTGCTTCCTCTTTTGCACTGTGTTTTCTTGTGACCCATGCTTTTCTTCCTGGTCTCTCACTTCTCTCATGGTCCTTTCCTTCACCCTACCTTAGTCACTCACTCATGCACTATCCAATGGACCTCACCACTGCCAGCCTTGAGATCTCCCATTCTATAACCTTGGAGAGTTCTTGTTTTCTCCTTTCTTATAACCTAATATCTGCGCCCCCAACAGCACTTCTTCAACTCTATCCTAACTTTCAACACATGGATCCCTCCAGTTTCTACCCATTCTTATCCCTGCCATTTGTTAGCTTAGACTACATGGTCCCAATTACTGTTAATCCTTTATTTATGCATTTTTATTCCTTCAGTGTTCTCTCCTTGTATGAAGTCATTTTGCAAAACTCCCAGGATGAGCTCATGACCTACCATTTTCATGTCTGTTTCTGAGCAGCTAAAGATCACTGAGGCACACATACAGTTTTGTTTTAAATTAACAATCTCAAAATTTCCAATAATGTGTCAAAGCTGGCAAAGCTGCTATATTTCTCTAGTATACAGTACTTTCTCCCTCACTCTGAAATGACTGTTCTATTATTATCCATATTAAATATCCTGTGTCTTCCCTGCCCAATCTCAGTTGCTGACTTTTCCTCATGCTTCACTTGAAAATTTGAGACATTCATTCAGTACCATCAAGACCTCTCCCTTACATCTGCACTGAGCCTCCCATCTTCTCCTTGCTGCTCCTATTAAACTAAGAAATTTTCTCTCTTCCCATCTATCTAGAGTCACTGACACATGTTCTTGATCTTGTTCCATTTGTCTACCGCAGGAGTCCCCCATGTCATTGCTGTTGCCCTCTATCCTGGGTCTTTCCACCAGCCTGTAAATTTTACATATGCATATGCATACAAGCATACCTTGACCTCACCCCCCTCCATCCTCTCCTGTAATAAATGACTCAGTGCAGTCTCTGCCTTCCATGCACCTGTGACAGACAGGAGGTCCTCACTCAGAACCCCAGGGACTTCCCTCACTGGGGTGCGAGTGCCGGCCCTCCCTGCCTGCACCCTGTGCTGAGTGAGCCAGTGCTCCAAGAGCTGCTGGTCCCATAGCTCGAGTCCATGCTTTACTCCCACCACCATGGTTCCCAGCTGAAACTTGCAGAGAGAGCCAGATATGAGGTCCTCACTCAGAAGCTCCAGGGAATGTTGTCACTGGGGTGCATGTGCAGGCCTTCCCTGGGTGCACCCTGCACTGAGTGAGCAAGTGCTCCAAGAGCTGCTGGTCCCACAGTTCAAGTCTGTGCTTTACTCCCACTGCCATGGTTCCCAGCTGAAACTTGCGGAGAGAGCCAGGTATTTCCTATCTACTTTCTGGGAGCAAAGCGGGTGACCGAGGACTCCATTGTCATTACAGTCTGAGTCTCTGCCCTCCATGCATCCCCGGCAGATAGGAGGTACTCACTCAGAAGCCCTGGGGACTGCTGTCACTGGGGTTTGCGTGTGGGCCCTCCCTGCACGCTCGCTGCACCGAGTGAGCGAGTGCTCCAAGAGTTGCTGGTACAGCAGTTCAAGTCCACCCTTTACTTGCAGCCAGACCCCCTAGGGGTTGCAGGCATGGGCAGTCTGTGATTGCTGTCCATCCAGCCTGCATCTGGTTCCTGCATGTGTCCTGAAATGACTGGAGACACAGAATCAGGTGGCTCACAAAATATCGTCCCTGCCTTTTGTGTCTGGGTTTTGCTGTACCCTGAACAGCCTGGGCACATAGGTCCACTGGACCGGGATTGTCACACCAGTGCAACCCAAGTCTGGGCCGTGCATGGGCCCTGATCTGCAAGGGAACACTGGATCACACGGTGCCATCAGCTGACACTAATGACTGTGTCTGAGACCTGGAGTAACTAGATACAAATCAACAACTACCGGAAAACCCAAGGCTAAGTAGCGCTTCTCAGGGGTCACTCAGGGGCAAAACTGACCAACAGGAAAACTAGGGACAGTAGTGGCCTTTGCTGTGCAGCTACTGAAGAGGAAAACTGAGCTTTCTGCATCCAGTAGCAAACATGACAAAACAAAGGACTAAAACACAATCACAGAACTCCACCCACTCAGGACAAGTCCACGAGACATCGACATAAGAGAACTTGGTAAGCACATGCCTGAAATAGCTGAAATTATTGCAATGGAAGTAAAGAAACAACTCCATAAGGCCATAGAATAGATGAGATCAGAGATAATCTCTCAAGCAAAAAATGAAAAGACAGTAATAATGAAGGAACTTCTCAAAAAGTCTGAAGAAGAAACATATAAGAAAATAGAAGAACAAAGGCAAGGGACAGAAGCATTCAATGAAAAATATAGAAAGGACTTAGAACGCATGAACCAGATTCAAAGAGACTTCCAGAAAAACAAAGCTGCCATTGAAAGCTACCAAAACCACTTGAATGAAGCTGAAGATAGAATCTCAGACTTTGAAGACAGCATGGCACCTAGTGACCATGAAAGAAAGGATCTTGTAAAATCAATAAGGATCCAGTAAAAGTGAATTCAACAGCTCCAAGATGAGGAAAAGAGGGATAATGTACAACTTATAGGAGTCAAAGAAACAGCAGGAGACAACACAACTGACATAAGAAGAATATTGGCAGAAATAATAGCAGAAAATTTCCCAAGCATGGAAACAGAACCTGATATACAGGTAAATGAGGCATATACAACTCCAACGAACCACAACCAAAATAAAACTACACCCAGACATATAATAGTCAAGTTCCCAGATCTCCAGCAAATGAACAGAATATTAAAAGTTGCTAGAGAAAAGAAACAGATTACCTATAAAGGAATGCCCATCAGAATCAGAGCAGACTTCTCAGCACAAACCATCCAATCGAGAAGAGTTTGGAGCGAAGTATTACAGGTCCTGAGACAGAGCAGCTTCCGACCAAGACTGATGTACACTGCCAAACTATCCCTCAAATTCAATGGAGAAATAAAATACATTCATGACAAAGAACAACTGAACAACTTCATGAGTGCCAAGCCAGCATTACAAAGAGTACTAAAAATATTCTACACAGAGAAAAATCTGACTGCAATTTCAAGAACAACAGTAGAAATGAAACATCAAGAAGAGCAAGCAAGTAAACAGGTAGAAAAAGTAGGGCACCAATGAAAGTAAATAACATGACAATGCTAAATCATTACATA
>NW_004955435.1:21204348-21205235 GCF_000276665.1 Chinchilla lanigera | reverse complement strand
CCAATAGCCAACATCATTCTAAATGGACAAAAACTGAAAGCTTTTACTTTTAAATCAATAACAAGGCAAGGATGTCTGCTGTCACCACTCCTGTTCAATATAGTTCTGGAACCATTAGCCAGAGCAATTGGACAAGAGAGAGAAATAAAAGGAATAAGGATAGGAAAGGAAGAAGTAAAGCTATCATTATTTGCAGATGACATGATACTTTACATGGAAGACCCCAAAAACTCCACAAGAAGACTCCTTGAATTAATCAACAAATTCAGCAGTGTAGCTGGATACAAAGTCAACACCCAAAAATCAATAGCATTCCTATGCACGAACAACAAAGAGACTGAGAGAGAAATTAAGGAAACCATACTTGGAATCAATCTAAGAAATTGAAATTGAAATATTCAGGAATCAATCTGAAATATTGAGGAATCAATCTAACAAAAGAAGTAAAAGATCTCTTCAATGAAAAATACATTTTTCTGAAAAAAGAGATCAAAGAAGATTTCAGCAAATGGATAAATATTCCTTGCTCATGGATAGGAATAACCAACATTGTGAAAATGGCCATACTCCCAAAACTGATGTACAGATTCAATTCAATTCCCATTAAACTACCATTAGCATACCTCACAGATCTTGAGAAAACACCTTAAATTCATCTAGAACCAGAAGAGACCCAGAATAGCAAAAGCAATCCTGGGCAACAAGGACAAGTCAGGTGGAATCACATTCCCTGCCCTGAAATTATACTAGAAATCTACTGTAATAAAATCAACCTGGCACTGGTTAAAAAACCAACCCGGGGATAAGTGGAACAGACTGGAAGAAACAGCCAGAACCAAAAACACACTCAGCCACCTAATCTTTGATAAAGGGGCCAAACAAACTCA
>NW_004955435.1:21186150-21203235 GCF_000276665.1 Chinchilla lanigera | reverse complement strand
TATGTATGTATATACAGGATAGTTCACAGAGTTGATCTACTGCCTTCTATTTCTTTGCTGAAAGAAACTGTCAATGAGTCCTTGATTGATCAATATTGCATGTCTCTATCTGTTTTCATGAGAAACTACTTTGAAGATATCAATATGTAATAAAACAAGCATTGTTAAATTCCTACCATTTTGTTTTAATTCTGTATTGTCTGTACTGTTCTTTTACTATTTTGTAAAAGGTTGTCTGTCTGTTAATGTTTTCCTCCTTTTATTTTTAAAATAAAATAAAAATTTAAAAAAAGATTACTTCATTTAAGTCATGGGATACAGACTTAGACTTGTGAAGTTTGACAAACTTGACTTTGGCATTGCTCTCCTTCTTTTCTATCCACCCCTTTCCTGTCTGGTTTGACTCTCTTTCCCAGAACTTTCGCTTCCACCTCAGGGATATGTTCTCTCAGTCTTTGCCTTTAGCTATCCTAACATGTTATTTTGCCACTTGCATATGCTTTATCCACACTTAATTTCTCCTTATTTTCTAGAAACAATGAGGCCCTCTCATAGCTAGTGACTACCTGTATCCCAAAGGTGTGTGTGGCACACCCCAGCCTGCCCAGATGTTTTACTCTGCTGCCAAAGAGCAGGTGTTGAGAGCAGCAGAAGCACAGGTGCTACAGAGAGCAGGAAAATATACCTTTCCCCTTCCGTGTTATATTCTGTTATCTGGATGCCAGAGCATCATGCCTTCTACTCTCCCAATTCGAATGTACTAGATTTTATAAAATGTAATCTTCAGTACCTAAAAGGGAAAACATAAAAATCTAATATACTGGTACAATAATTTTAATTATCTTTATTTTCATTTGTAAGAATGGAAAAGTAATAGTATAAGCATGATCCAATGCTGTTGTATTATTTTCCTGAGAATAATCACTTTGCATTTATAAACACATGTACTGAAAGCACAACTGCAATACCAAATACTGCACAAGGTATCTCACAGTTGTTCAAGAAGGGTAACACGATGGGAATATTAGGTCTTTACATAGTACATGATGATCCAAGCATGGCCCAGAGCAGTGTATTAAGAACTTGTGGGACAAAACTGTTATCTGTGCTGTTCCCATCTTTAGATGTGTAAAACAGCAATCACCAGTCAAGTAGGAGTATAATAAAAATAATTTGTTAGTGCTAAGTTCTCAAAAGAATGATCTAATCTTTAAAAATAGTCAATGTATTATTCAGCTATTAGAAACATTATCAAGGAGATTTTAGGGGAAAACCCTGTTCTTTCTGTTTTCCTCTTTCACTTTTAGTTTTTGCTTTGTTTGATTTTAATGATCAACCCAAACTCCTCTAAGATTCAAAAGATGCTCTACAGGGTTAGGCTAAAATGGACATCTAAATTCCTAACATGATAACATACTCAGACTTATCTTCCTGCCCTACCTTCAAATAACTGAGGTGGATGAAGGTGGTTGGATTGTCTCCCAGCACCTGCCCCTCCAGTCCTGGAGCAAAGATCTTTACCTTCTCACAGTTTAGATTCAGGCTGGAATCTCCACTGTCCCACTTTAACAAATGAATAAATGAAAATCAAACAAGAAATAAGTGATGGGGTCAAATAAAGAATTAAAGCTACTGTTTTCTTTGTTTATGATTTGCAAGGGGGGAAAAGTATTCTTTCTTTTCAGGTGATAGAAGAGAAATCTAAATTAGAAATGGATAAAGGCAAAGCAAAACCTTCCAAAGAGAAGAAGGCCCCAGGTGCCAAGGGTGCTAAAGGAAAGGGAAAAGATCAGCCTGAGGTCAGCACAACAGTGAAGAAGACCACTGAGTTAAAACGGAGGGGAGAAGAGGATGACACCAAGTACTACATTGGTCAGTGAAGTGCTGTTGCTGTTGGTTGCCTTTCACTTTTTGCTTTTGACCCATAACATGACTTGAGAGAGCATTCCAGTAACTATGCTTAATCTGTCCCAGTCTCTTTGTTCCTTATAAAATCATAACTCACTTACTTTCCATAGCACTTCAATACAAAATTATTTCTCTATGAAATTCATTTATGTCTTTAACAAATATTTACTTAGTATGTGTTTGACAAGGTACATTTCCCAACAAAGAATGAGATAGCAAGTTGATTGTACCACCAAGCCACTGAATATCTTGTTGGGAACATAAAGTCAGATGTAATTATAAAGCAAAATAAAAAGTGATATTTGTCATAGCAAAATAGAATGGTAATGAAATCAGGCTATTTAATTTGAGGCTCACAGAGAGCACATAGCTTCCTGGCCCCAACTTTTCCCACTGTCATTTTACCTGAGATGGAGCAACTAGCATATTCTTTCATGTTACATGACTGACATAAATATGGTTTCTCCTGGGCAGCCATTAGTCACTTACCACCACCTTCCTGAACCCAAATGGAGCTACCTGTTAATATCTGTACTGTATTTATTATTTTAAAATCATAGATTTTTAATTTTTTAGCAATTTTAGATCACATTTAAATGAAATAGCAGTGAGCTCTCTTTGCACTCATACATCTCTGCTCCAAATTCACTAGACTTAAGAAGTTATAATATGATAGATTTCCCTGGCAATATCAGTGCTGATTTGTTGTCATAGAAGAAAGTGTCACTTTGAAAGTTAAAAGTTGTTCATCTGTTGTATTATTTGTGAGTTAATCTTAACGACCTATTCTACAATGTAGTATTTTCATGTACTATGCAATATCAGGATTAAAGTATACCAACGATTCTCATCCCACAGAATAGCATATTCTAAGATAAACTCATGCTTTAATAAAATAGCATAAGGAGGGAAAAACAGAGGGAAAGATTTTTAGGAAAACATGCAATACATACTTGAAAATTTTATGCAATGAATGCATAGTTGTTACATAACCAGTAATCAATTCACACCAACTGGCATAAGTGCATATAATACGTTGATATATTCAATATTTCCCACTCTTGTAAACAACACAAAGCTGCAGCTACTGTAACTCAGGAGTAAATCCAGATGTTGCTCAAAGTAGATTAGAACCAAAAATAGTTATAGGCCAAACTCTGACAAAAACTGAAGCACACATTTTCCATGACCATAAGCCCCATGTATATTTATCCTCCTGTTACTCCTATGTCTCATTTGCAAAAGTGATTTAATATTTTGTAAAATGGCTGAGGTCTTCTCACTGGAAAAGCAATAATGTGAAACAGTCAACAGGACCGCATTCCCGCCAACTAGACCATTTTTGGCAAGCCAGAGAGATTACAAACACATGCATAATGTATATAGCTATGGACCTGACTAAGCACAACCTATTCTCTTTTACATTTATGACTACTCTTCTTTATGGTATTTTGAACAGATGATGAGCCAGATGATGGTGCCCAGCATTACATTATTGTTGTGGGCTTCAACAATCCTCAGCTATTAGCTATTATGACTGAGCTCGGCATTCCTATAACCAGCGTGATTAAAATATCTTCAGAGAACTATGAGCCTCTGCAGACACACCTGGCTGCAGTTAGCCAGCAGCAGGAAGTTTCTCTTCAGCCAGAAGGTATGCAGTCTACTACACAACTTACTGAGTTCTTCGATATTACCCATAGTCCTTAAAGTACAAATACGATCTGCTGTCCAAAACATAGTCACATAATACATACATTATTAAATCCTTTCAAGACTTTGATTTGCTATTTATTCTGCTTGTATCAGCCAAGAGTCATAAATTTTGCAAATTAAAATCATACTCTGTGTTTGCATCCCTGTGTAGTCATAGAAAATATAGACTGCAGGTCAGAAGACTTGGTTGTCCAACTACATTTCTCAGGAACTTTTGATTTGTAACTTCTTATACACAAAGCCTGGGCTGGATAGATTACTTCTGAATGAATCAATCAGTTCTTACAAAAGTCACCAATGGCCCAAGTGAGATCATAGCCTGGGAGTCTTGCCCTACTCGTTACTAGCTTATTGTGATAAATTGAAGGGGACACTTTATCTTCTTGGCTGGGGACTAGGAAGTTGTGGAGTGAAATCCCAATCACACTACCATTCAGTCATTTGGTGCCCCAGAGTCTTCATCTCAGGGAAGTGTGTTAGACTTTCTCTCTGGGAAAGAAGCAAAAGCTACTACTGTTAGGTAACAAACTGAGATTCAGTGTAAACTCATGTTTTCAAAGACTCAGCTCTTTCTCCCTTATGTATTGCTTTTATTTTATTCATTACTAACATTTGCATAGTCTTTTGTAACTTGCATAGCTACATCCCAATTTCTGTAACACTAAATTTTTTTTTCAACTGCTCTTCAAATTTAGAAATGAGTACTCCTGGGAAGGGGGGAAAAAGGAATCAAATTAAATCATGTACAGGTACAAATTCCCTGTAATGAGTGTGATCATTATGTACACTAAAATATACAAATAAACTTAATTTAAAAAAGAAATCACTATCTCTGATAATAATAATAACTACTGTTTATTAGGCATATGTCTTAGGACTAGTCTTATGGCTAAGGGCTTTAAATACATCAACACATTTAGCTTTCACAACAAACTTAGCAAATATGCTTTATTATTTCCATTTTCCTACAAATAACTCTCAGACTAGAAGAAACTATTAGGTAAAAGAATTGATATTCACACCCAGACTTTTCCTGAGTACCTCAAAGAATAGTTATATTAAGTAATTTACTAGTGAAGCTAATGACAAAATGTGACAGAAGTAAGAAAAAGTCTTTATAAAAATATATAATGTAAAAATAAATTAATATCAAATAGTTTTATAATAAAACAATGATATCTTAGTATTACAACATACTATTTAGTTTTCCATATAATAAGAATAAATTCTTAAGCATAAGTATGGAAATATTATTTTACAGTCAGAATGCAAATGCCCAGGGAAGACAGTACTATTCTAATGTGATCAAAACCTAACTGAAGCATAGATCAGTGACCCAGACTTGTTTTAGCCTTGTGAATAGTAAATCAAGAACATTTTTAATCAGTAGCAGACACAAATATAGGCAAAAAGTTATTTGGCAGAAAAACTGGGCTCTGTAGATATAACCTGAGAGTGATAGAAATTGAGTATATTTAGTTTCCGAAATGTGTGACCTTTCATAATCATCTGGACCTCAACAAAAAATGAAATAGTAGGATACATTCACATTTAATATCAATCTTAGAAGGAACATCTTTTGATTTCATAATTGTATTTTTCAGTTTTAAGAACTTTTTTAATTGATTTTTAAAATTTTCTTGATCCATTTTTGCGGTACATAATGATTATACCTATTTTTCTTTGCATCTTTCTGTTACTGCACAAACATTTCCCATCCTGCATGTGACTCACTATGCCTGGTTGAAATGGGAATAAGTTCAGTACTCTCCTTTTGTAGTAAAACATGTTTCTATTGCTAGATAAAGAAGCTGAAAACTTGAAGAAAGAAAATGCCATAAAAGAGCTTGAAATTTTCTGGAAATACTTGGACCCGATTCTGAATAATGAGAAACCTGAAACAAATCTCTTTGATGTTGCTCGACTTGAATATATGGTCAAAGCAGCTGATTTTCCACCTGACTGGTCAGACAGTGAGATACTGGTCAGTACACTCATTAGTGAGACTACCTAGTCCCAATGTGTGATACTGTGGTCCATCTACCCCATCCATTCATGCCATAGATGCTTACTGAGCACTGACTACAAAGCCTGCTAATGGTTGTGGTCTGATTCTGTAGCTCTTATTGTATGAATTCATGGTAAAGAATAAGATGCAGCAGATGAAAATAAATAATAGTGATTCTTTTATTTAATAACCCATGGCTTTGTTTCATGCCTCAACAATGTTGAACCAGTAACTAGAACCTCAATATATAAACTAAGGAAATAGTAAAATTTTATATTCACTCTCTGTCTCTGTGAATCTTTCTGTGTGTCTCTTTCTTGGGCTCTCTGTCTCTCTCTGTCTCTCTGTCCCCCTCTGTCTCTCTGTCCCCCTCTGTCTCTCTGTCTCCCTCTGTCTCCCTCTGTCTGTCTCTCTCTCTCTCTCTCTTTCTCTCTCTCTCTCTGTCTCTGTCTCTCTCTCTGAAGGTCAGTTCAAGCATTCTTTTTCTAAGTTCTTGCTTTCATCACCAAAATCTTATTTTTCAATATATTTGGTCAACATGCTCTCTCTTTATCAGATTACTTGACCCTGGCCCAACAACCAACAGACATTTCCAGAGAACATTTACTGGTCCCTGCTACTGAGGGGCTTGCAGAGAAGAAATATTAAAATCATGAGACAGAGAAACAGCAGATAAGATGCCATATGTCCATGGGCTAAGTTAGGTGAAGCATATGCTGAAGGTCCTATTCATTTGAAAAAGATGAGCTGCTGGGAAATGTAGTAAATTCAGGGAACTAGCAAATGCTTTTTTTGTGCAGCTTCTTTACTCTCCACAGCATGGTGAGAAAAGATGAAATGTGTTCAGCCCAAAACAGACTCCTTTCTGAGGCAAAACTGGGGCATAGAGGTGAACACCATAGCATACAATCGAGACTTCAGAAGACTTGCCACCATCCCTGGCATCCTGCTTCCTATCCCGTGTGCATGATTTTCTACTCATTAGATTCATCATCCCAGTGTAATGAAAGACATAGTGGCAATATTTTTTACAAAATGCAAAAGAATTTAAAAGGTGATTAAAGTTGAAAATATTATTTTATATTAAAAATGTATTAGCACCTTAGTTGAAATACAAAGTAGTCAGAACACACCTGACTTCAGGACCAAATGATTAATGTCCCACATGTCCACTTGGCTGTGAAGGTGACTATCATCTGAAAGTATTCAGCTCTCTAGAG
Source organism: Chinchilla lanigera (assembly GCF_000276665.1). NCBI lineage: Eukaryota > Metazoa > Chordata > Mammalia > Rodentia > Chinchillidae > Chinchilla > Chinchilla lanigera. Next base: position 21,196,383 of record NW_004955435.1, on the reverse strand, counting down.
AGTTGGTTAAGGCTGCATTGCCTAGTTGATCCTACTGATCTCCTACCAGCCAGTTCACAAGTAAGTAATGAGCATCACTTCTGTGCCCGGGCTTTGGTCTGGGTCCAACTGCAGTAACCTTTTAGAGCCCAGGTAGGCTTGTGAATAAAGGACCCACCCCTGAGGATGGTGGGAAAGGAGAGCCTCCAAAGCCCTTGAATTGAATATTGTGGATCAAAGTTCATTTTAAACTTAATATTACATAATAAACAAAAAATGATAACTCTACTAGTAGAAACAGACCAAATACATAGTGTTCATACACTGAGGCATAAGTTGATAATGGTCTTGTATCCAAAGTAAAAGCCAGCCAGGAGTCCTTCTCCATTTATGAATGGAAAGCACTTGAAACCTTTGGCTGCAAACAAGCAAGCTGTAGTCCTTCTTTACCAAGGTAACGAAAGCTTTATATCAAACAAATGCCCACCAAGATGTGCTGACTTCTCATGTGAGACATCTGCAACATTTCAAGTTAAAGCCTGGTTGCTGAAATAAATTGATGGCCTTTCATTTGCTGTTTGATTTTAAAATGAATTAACTAAGTTAAGCTAAACATTGAGCAAAACTTTACTATATTTCCTAGAAATGTATTTGTATGCCAATATTTAGGCAGAGAATACCAGGTTGAAGCTTAAAGGAAAAACTCTCAGTCTTAACGTGAGCCTGTGAAGCCAGAGGGACAGGTGTGTTATGACGGGCAGAGCTGTGCGCTTCTCTGGATTTCTGCCAGACCGTGATCCACTGACCCCACAAGAAGCCCTCTCACTCTGCCTTACCTCTTCCACTCAGACGCAGGCTGAGCCTGCTTAATCCTCTTTTCCTTTCAAGCAGACAGACCCTGCAATCACAGTGTTTTCCTGCTTCCGGATATGAAAGCTCAAGTAATAAATGCATCTGATCTATACTCACTTGTCAGCTCATAAAACTTGAGGGTATTATAGAAGCAGTAGTCTAATGGAATTTCTTAGTGTCTTTCCCTAAAGGTGGCAGAGGCAAAAGGAAAAAGGGAGGCAAGGAAAGAAGGAAGAAACATTGATTGTGCATATACTATATTGTTCCTGGATGGGTGACACTTGAAGCCCATAAAGTGATTCTGTTTTCTCCTGCATAGCCAGACAAGAAATCATCTGCTGTTTGTCTTTGGCTAAGGAAGTCAAAATTACTTAATATGTTATAGGAATTGAGATATAAAAAGTATAGGCTATGCTGTGGGAGCTAATGGTTAGGTTTTCACTTGGTTAAAACAATAATTAGTCTTTTTCAATATTAGGCAACCATAAGGTACTGTAAAGGGAACAAGCAGTCTGCACTGTGATGGACAAGAATGGTAAGCAGGGTTCATAGAAGAAGACTTGGTCACCACAGCTGGAATCCAGTTGTTCAGGGATTCAGGGATTTGCTTTCCTACGAAAATTTGACAGGTTTATCTGATAAGAAATACACAAATGGTGCATCTCTTTCTAACAGTCTGAAACTAATAGCAGGTTGTCATTAATTCTCTCACCTGTAGCTTCAGTTGGGCACCAATATTTTTGAAAATGTTGCCTGTTTGATGTACGACACCCTGGATTGGAAAAGGCAGCACCAGCATTATTTGGAAAGCATGCAGCTTATTAATGTCCCACAAGTGGTTAATGAGAAAACTATCTTAGAATCCATGCCAACACCCGAGGTATGTATGGGTTCAAATGTCTTTAGTAGGCCAAATGATGAACTGAACAACTTAAGTTTTAAGCTTTTAAAGCACAAAATAAAAATATTACATGAATACTACACTGAATGCTGGAATTGAATCCATGAGCGTGGAATTAGGAAAAGGTCCCTAGTAGAAGGCTATGGAGTGGGGTCTTTATGAGGCTTCTTAACTCCCCGTGCCTGCAAAAGTAAGGGTGGAATGCACCGACCAGAACATGCAGGGAGTAACACGTAGAACAAAGTGGGGGCTGTGATAAAGTAATGATTGTATTTGTTTAGTATTTACTATGTGCTTAGACTGTGCAAGATACCGACAACACAATAATGAAGACTCATTCACTTTCCCCCTCAGGGAGGGAATCTTTTAAGAGAAAGTTAGTTAATAGTTTCAGTATAGCATGATGAATGCTACGAAATCACACAGCTCAAACCGCAGGAAAAGCAGTAAAAACCTACTTCTCCCCTCACCTAAGTAGGGGAGAAGTAGGGTGCAGAGAGAGGAGTAAGAAAAATATTCCCAGGCTTAGAGATATGGCTAAGGCTCAGTTTGAACTAACAGAAAGCTTGAAGGAGAAAAGAGGCATGATGACATTCTCACAAAAGGGGTAGAGATACACAAAGACATGGAGATCAAAGAAACTGTTATGGCACAAGCCAAGACCACGGGGAAGGAAGTTAGTGTTCCCAGGCTGCCTGTGCAGAAGGAAGAGCAATGATCTGACGTAAAGCTGCACAGGTAGAATGAAGATCAGGAGTGTGCCTTGGTGCTGAGTTAGCAAGGTCGTTGGGTTTTATCCTAAATGCAATGGAGAGCCATTTTGGCTGTTATGGGAGAATGGCATGACTCAGCGTCATCCAGGAAAGATGCACCATCACCACATCATCATCCCTGCAATTGCCCAGTGGGCAATGTTAGAAAAAAATCGAGTGGCGCCTATACCCATAGCTTCCTTCCTCCCACAAACAAGACCTCTTTTCCCTAATCCTAATATTAGAAAATGATTGTGTGAACATAATTATAGTCAGAATCCTGTTGTATCTAATCGCATCAGTATCTGATGAAGGCACCTCTCAGATGGATATCTCAGCTGTGTTTCTTTTTAATTATTATTCTTATAGGCTCCACAACAAGTTGTTCCAGGGTCTGGAAAGAAGAAAGCACAGTCTGAAGAGCCACAAGTTCAACCACCAGGCATGTATGGAGTTGTCTGCTGGAGAGTCAACGTCATGAACTGGTCCTTCAAGGAATAATGACTGCCCTCCGTATTCCTTTTAGCTCCCCCTCCATCTACAATTGCTACATTCATTAGTGCATAGTCATAGTTTGCAATTTTGCATGAAATTTTGACAGAAGAAATAGAGAATATGTCTTAACTGGCAATGTTATTTTCTGTATTTTATAGTGACTTTCATCATCACATCCGAAGTAGACATGAGATATTACAATGATCTGCTGAACCCAATTCCAGAGGAATTCATTTCTGTGCCCCTGATATTGCACTGTATTTTAGAACAGGTGAGTAGATTTGGGCTTTTGCCAGTTTGTATCTTTGAGAAAGTCACATCATCTCTCTTTGCTTCTACTTTTTAACACAATTTTAAAATTGTACACATGATACATTCTCATTTATAGAGATTATCATGTTTTAGATAAACATAGAAGAGTTAATTTGATAATCCCCAAAGTTTTGATAGAGCATATCATTTAAAACACCTCTGTCTAGTGTTGTTTTAATCAAAGAGGAAGAGAACATGGACAGGTGAGTGGGGTGGTTAAGAGTCTTTAACTTTCTTTAATGTTTTTGTGCTTAAATACTTAATTAGGTTTTTCTACTTGTAAGGCTAATTTTTGTCCTTGGTATAAATACATTTATTTTATTTGGATTTTTAAGATGATATAAGGTTGCTTTATATGATATTATTCACTTAAATGGTAGTGACATGCTAATTGCCTGATCAAAAACCTGATGGTAAAGGGGACAGTAATGTCCCAAAGAAAGGGGCAGAAAAGACATGAAAGCCAAAAGAAGTACCTTGACACAAGCCAGGATCACAAAGGAGTTCATTTTTCCAGGATCTGCACACACTGGAGACCAACTGTACCAACAATACAGCATCTGGTTAGGGTCCCTTTCACCTGACTGATGTTATTTATCTATGGACTCTCTCATCTTCATCGTGGTTGCCAATGGTGTGTCTTGAATTGGTCTACTCAAAGAAACAGCATTATTTCACTGATCAGCTTTTTAATTTTCCATTAATTTACTTATTTTCTTTATTATTTCCTTCTTTCTACTCTCTTTGGGTTTATTTTTCATTTCATTTTAGTTAAAAGTATACTTCATTGTTTTTTGCTTTACTTAAAGCTTACCTTTGCTTTGGAATGTTTGTCTGGCTCATTCTGGTGCTTTCAGTGTATTGAGTTCTGAATCCCTGTTCACTTATTTTACTCATGAGTTAATTTCTACTATCAGTTGCTGATTTCTAGTTTTACTGCATTATAGTGCCAGTAAACACAGTAAGTTAAAATTTCCTCAGTCTTCTTGTGTGACCTCATGTGCACGGTCAATGATTTGAATGTTCTATGTATATTTGAAAAGAATTTATTACTCATTCTACTAGCTAATAAATGGTCCAGACAGACACCAGGGGCTGATTGTTCTATGTAGAAACAATATATTCACTCATTTAATCTTCAAAGCAATCCTATTAAGCAAGAACTATCTTTATCCCCTACTTTCCAAATAAGAAAATTGAGACATAGAGAAGTTAAGTAGCTTCTTCAAGTAGTAAATAGCAGGAATGACTTTTAAACCTAGTCTCAATATGTATGGAAAAGTATTGTGATAGCATTGCTCGGTTTTTCGCTTCCTTCCAATATGGCTAGTAAGAAGTCTAAGGTAGACTTCTTACCAGCAATAATGCAACAAAATTAGAAAACAATGTTTTCATTGTAGCTATTAAGGGTTTCTCTTTATAATGGATAGCATGTGGGCCAGCTAATCTTAATTGTCAACTTGACTGTACTAAGAGCTTCCAGGAGAGATGACTGGATCATGGGGCTGCTGCAGTCATGAACAGACCAAGCCACTGAGGTGACTGTGCTGTTAGGAAGGGGACTAACTGGAGTAACTATAATCACCGGGGGCAGGAGGGATGCTCTTTTGAGGGGTTTATCTCTCCTTCCTTCCTTCCTCTGTTCTCATCCTTCTTCCCAGCCACCATGAAATGAGCAGCTCTGCTCCAACATACCTTTTAGCCATGTTTGTGTCATGGAACCAACTGACTGTGGACTGAAGTTTCTAAAACTGTGAGCCAAAATCATAAGCCTTTTCTCCTTTAAATTGTTTATATCAGGTACTTTATCCCAGTAACAAAAATGTAATTAAAACAACAAGATTATGTCCAGGTGTATTAGTCCATTTTATGCTTCTATAGCAAAATGCCTAAAGCTAGTTATGTTTATAAAGAAAAGAGGTTTATTTAGCTCACTGTTATGGAGGCAAAAAGTCTAAAATTAGGCATTTCCATTGATGTCATCTCTGATGAGGGCTCCCTAAGCTGGCTCACTGATTGGACTGAGAAACCCACACAGAGCCAAACTGGACCGTCTGATAGGAGAAGAGTCTTTATTGGGCGAGAGAGCGACAAGGTGGGCTGCCTAGCGGACCAAGACAGCCCCGAGCTGTGCAAAGTGTTGAGTTTTTAAGGATTTTTCTGGGGAGGATGTTTGAGGGCCAGAACAGCCAAGGGAGGGGGATTTGTGGTTAGGGCAGTTAACTTGCAAGAACATTTTGTAATATTGTGGGATTTTTTGTGCAAAGACAGCAGGTGCTTTTTGGGACAGTGCTATCCCTTGCAGTTGGGCCCATTGGGAAGTGTGAAAGTGCAGCCAAAGTGCTTTTTCTCTTTGCAATGGGCGGGGGTCCTTCAGGGAGACCTACCAATCAGATCATGGTGGATGGTATCATAGCTGTAGTGCCTGTGAGAGGGAGTGAACACGTGGTGAGATGGAAGCCAGAGTGAGGGACAGGAAAGATTGGCTCCTTCTGTAACAACTCTTTCACAAGAACTAACTCAAGTTGCCATGAGAATTACCTTGATTCCTTCGAGGAAAGTGCTCTAGGACCCACCTCTTAGAAGTCTCACCATCTCAGCAGCACCACACTGAGCACCAAGCAGAGTCAAGGTGGCAGAAGACAGCAAAAACAGCAAGAGCAAAAGGAGCAGGGTGAGGGACAAGCCTCTTTTCCTGCCTTATATTGTATGCAGGCTACCCAGCCTAGAGCGAGTGTAGCATTCACACCATCTCTGTGGCCTCCTCTTGCATAGGCTCAGGATGTTTACAAAGTGAGAACCCTGGCTCCCTGCTGAGTTACTTAGTTAAGCTTCTAAACTTCTCAAATTGACACAATGTATCAACCATTACAAGTAGATTTTAAGAAAGCTTTCTTTACTATCTTCAAGTATTATTTTTCATATCTAATTTTTGAATGGATAGTCCCACTTCAGTTTTCCTCCTTTTCTTTAAATTTTCTTTCAGTTTTAGCTCTTTGGGAATTCTAGTTTAACTGCCTACAAATTCATTCTTCAGTGGAGTCCAATCTGCTATTGAAGTTTTGTTTTAGCAATATTTCTAATTTGTAAACTCTAATTGATTTTTAGCATTGTCTGTTCTTGTTTTTAATTGATGGGTATAGCACATTTATTTTTTTCTCAGTATATAAAAATGTTTATTTTAAGATTCTTTTCAGCTATATTATCTCTGTTATACCCAGTATACACAGTTTGCTGTTTACTGATTGCCTTTTCTTCTAACCAGTCACATTGTATTTACCTTTAATTATTCCACTAAGTTTTCAAAGAAAAGTTTCATATGTCTATAAATTTGTAAGAGCTCAAAAGCCCTGCAGAGTTCGCAGTATCATTTTACTTACCATAGTCTTTCTTGTTTTACTCAACTCAACTCAGCAGCAAACATTACTAAGCATCTACTCTGTTTCAGATACCAAAGAAGACAGCTGATGAGCTCAGTGTGTGATGCATAGAAAGCTCCCAATAGAAATGTGTAGAATGAATAAAGGCTTAAGAGTAAGGGAATGAAACATTAAAGTACAGGGCTGATGGGCTGCCTTTACAGGATGGGATATTATAGTTAACATTTCAGAGATGAAACAGCTTCTGCTGGTCACTGGTGATGGAAGTGGATCTATAAGATGGGTGGAAAATATAAAGTGGAAACAGTTAGTGACACTATTGAAAGTAGGATGTTTATTAAAAAATAAAGGATATGAGACTACTTTGTCTTTCTATACCAGTGGTTCTCAGCAGAGTTCTTTTGCCTCCCATGGAACTTTTGGCAATGTCTAGAGATTGATTGTCACACCAGAAGGGTACTACTGGCCACAGATGTGCAGACTCCAAGGCTGCTGCTAAACACCCTATAGTAAGCAGGACAGTCCCCTCTATCAGCTGAGCATCTAGTCCAAAATGTCATTACTTCCAAGGTTTACAAACTCAGCTGAGGGATCCAAAATCAGGAGGATGATTTTAAGACATGATAAAGGGAAAAATCTGTAAATTAAGCACATATTTTGACTATATTTCAACCTCATTTACTTGTGTACCATGTACAATTAAACAAAGCATTTAATCTTTCTAGACTTCACTTTCCTCACATGAAAAAGACTATTATCCACTATTGGACTCCTTGTCTTCACAACTTTTCTGTTCTTGAGAAAAGAATGAGGACTTAGCTCGAACCTAACCTCTACTCAGTAGCATTAGAATTGGACCAGTCATGTAATTTCACTCACCCTAGAATTTTTGTCTATAAAGTAGAAAATAATATCAACCCAAAAACACTGCTGTGAGGCTTCAATAATTTACTATATGTGAAGATGTCCTACAGAATACATGATATATGGTAGGCACTCAATAAAATTTTTTAAATCCAAAGATGTATGAGCACTGTTTTTGGTGCTTAAAAAAAAGTACAAATTTTTTTTTAATTGTCATTTTGACTTCACCCACAATAAATTTTATTATTTACCATTTTCATTTTGTTTTATCTATTTCAATGCAAATATTAAAGTTATATGTACTTTAATGTATGGATTGCAAACATTTTCCTTCTATTTTCATCATCATTGATTCTTTCCTGCCATTATAAGTAATTACTGGCATCTTAAGAGTAGGAGCAGCCTTCTTACTAAGCACAATGGTAATACGTGACTACCAGTAAAGAACTGGCCATTATACCAATTCTTCCCAACTGCTTTTCTCAATAGGTTGTAGCAACTGAAGAGGATCTTGTCCCCCCCAGTCTGGTGGAGCCACCACCCAGAGAAGATGGATTAGACCACAAGATTGCAGCTCACATTGTGTCCATCCTGCCCTCACTCTGCCTCTCAGAGAGTGAGAAAAAGGTCAGGTGGCAAGAGATAGCCAGAGATTTCATGCTTGTAAAAAGCATATATCCTCTCTTTAAATCAATATTATTTCAATTTAAATAGAACCTCCGTGAAGTATTCTTACCTGAAGAAGAAAGGGAAATCAAACCAGTGCCCAAAGGCCCTCTCCTACTGAACTACCATGATGCACACGCCTATAAGGAGTATGCACTAAAGGTAATCAGGTTACCCTAAGCAAGCTGATGTAAGAAAATGCATTTGTAATTCACAATGGAGGGAATCTCAATTAGATCACTCTAACAGTAAATTAGATAACACTAACAAAACCTAGTGTACAAAATGGATACCTGTTTACAATTTGAGATCTCAGAAAGCAGAAATAAATAGGGAAGAAGTCATGTCATCAAAGAAAACTTGCCTAATAATGGAGATCCAATTAACTTTTCCACCAAATTTTCACCAAAACCTTATAGCTTTGACTTTAAATGTCTGCTGATATGAAAAACTAATGGAGACCAGAAAAGGGCCTCCAAAGGGAAAGATGAATACATATGAGGCTTTGGCAGTTTGTCACTGTAAATGAGGGATCAATCATTTCTGTGAACCAGGAACTTTTGGCAAAGTGAGAACTAGCTTTTTTGACCTTCAGCAAAATACCAAGTTTGTCTTCCTCAATTATCACTGATTTCCCCTGTTCCCAAGTAATGAAAGTGAAGGTATCAAGTTTAGCCTCCTCCATATGCATAAGGCACTTGACAGCTTATTTTAATGTCTTCTGTCACGTTGCTCTTTTGTGTTAGGACCAAAAGAATTTTGACCCAGTTCAAATTGAGCAGGAGATGCAGTCCAAGTTGCCACTGTGGGAACTCCTTCAGTTCCCTCTGCCCCCACCTTGGAACAGCACTAAACGTTTAGCTACCATTCATGAGCTTATGCACTTCTGTACAAGTGGTGAGTACATTGCTTTGTCTTAACTTAAATTGATTTTAATTAATGGTCACATGTGACTCTTTAAGTTACATTCTTATTTATAAATGTATTATGATCATTGAAACATTTCAGAAGTAAGGTGGGTATTTTAATGGACCACACTTCCTAGAATAATGTCTTCAGCAATACTATTTTTTTTTATTTTAAAGAGAATAGAGCAAAAACAAATTAACAAAAACAGACATGAACAAAACAACACAAAAACAATAGAAAGATATGACTTTTAAACACAGTGATAGGAAATTAACAATAGTTGTCATACTACATACTGTTATCTTCAAATTGGTTACTCATATAACCAGATATAGGCATGTAAGATTGATCAAACAATTAAACATTAACCATTCATTTTAATAAATCAGTAAAATTAGTAGTACAATTATCTTAGTCTTATGTGTCTGTATATATATATATATATTTTTTTCCCCTTCCTTCCTTCTTTCTTTTCTCTTTTCCTTCATCCCAGTTGTTCTTTCCTCTTGAACAGTTTCTTTCCCTTTCACAATATCTATTGCCCCTTACAGTAGGGAGACAATACAATGTTTACACATGTGAGTCTGATTTATTTTACTTATGCGTATAGTCTCTAGTTGCATCTATTTGCCTATAAAAGCCTCTACTTTATCTTTCTTTATACCTGAGTAGTACTCCATTGTATAAAAAGACCAAATCTTTTTTATTCATTCCTCAATTGATAGGCATTTCTCAAATGACAAATGATGTTGAACATTTTTTCATGTATTTATTGGCCATTGCATTTCTTCATTTGAGAAGTGTGTATTCATCTCAGATGCCCATTTTTGAAATGAGTCTTTGAATTTGGGGGACCTGATTTTTTGTTTAATTCTTTATATATTCTAGATAGAAGTCCTTTGTCTGAGGGAAAGTTGGCTAAAACTTTTTCCCAATTAGTGGGTTTACTTTTTACTCTGCTGGTGATTTTTTTATATGAAAAAACTTTTCAATAAGTTGAAATCCCAGTTGTTGATTATTTGAAATATTTTCCATGCAGTTTGGTTTTTGTTCATGAATTCTCCGCCTAACCTTATATCTTCAAGATTTCTACCTACTTTTTTTCCAGTAGATTTAGTGCTTA
>NW_004955435.1:21150030-21186014 GCF_000276665.1 Chinchilla lanigera | reverse complement strand
TGTTTGGCCCCTTTGTCAAAGGTAAGGTGACTGATGCGTTTGTGGTTGTGGATGATTTTTTGGTCTTTTCCATTGATCCTCTAGTCTGTTTTTTAGCCAGTACCAGGCTGATTTTATTACAGTAGCTTTGTTGAATAATCTTTGATTTTATCACAGTATCTTTGTGGTATAATTTCAAGTCAGAGATTGCGATGCCTCCTGCCTTGCAATCTGTAATGTATATTAACAATATTTTCATTGGGATTGCATTGAAGCTGTATAACAATTTTGGGAGTATGGCCATTTTCACAGTGTTGGTTCTTCTTACCAGTGAACAAGGAAAATCTTTCTATTTTCTGAAATTCTCTTTGATCTTTTTTTCAGAGTACTGTAATTTTCACTGTGTTGATCCTTTACTTCTTTTGTTAGATTGAGTCTTAAGTATTTCAATTTTTTGGATGCTATTGTGAAAGATATGGTTTCCCTTATTTCTCTCTCAGTGTGTTTGTTGTTTTTGTATAGGACTGCGATTGATTTTTTTGTTTCTTTGTCTCAAAAGACAGGGTTTCATTATGTAATTCAGGCTGGCCTTGAACTCACTTTGTAGCCCAGGCTGGCCTCGAATTCACAGCAATCCTCCTGCCTCAGCCTCTCTAGTGCTAGGATTACAGACATGCACTACCATGCCCAGCCTTGCATGCTATAGATTTTTTATTTTTGTTATCCAGCTATGCTACTGAATTTATTTATTAATTCTAGGAGTCTTGGTGGAGTTTTGTGGCTCTTCCATATACAAACAGTATCATGTCATCTGTGAATAATAATAATTTCACTTCTTCCTTTCCTGTACTTAGTCCTCTTATTTCTCTCTCTTGTCTAATTGCTCTGGCTAATATTTCCAAAACTGTGTTGTATGAGCGGTGACAGTGGGCAGTCTTTTCTTGTTCCTGATTTTAAAGTGAAAGCTTTCAATTTTTGCCCATTTAGTATGATGCTGGCTGTTGTTTTGTCATAGATGGCTTTGATCAGATTGAGGTAAAGACCATCTATTCCTATTTTTCTGTAGGGTTTTTATCATAAATGAGTGTTGGACTTTGTCAAAAGAATTTTTTGCATCTATTGAGATTATCATGTGTTTTTTGTCTGGCTCCGTTGATATACTGCATTTCATTTATTGATTTTCATATGCTAAACCATCCTTGCATCCCACTTGGTCATAGTATGTAATTTTCTTGATGATTTGCTGCATTCTGTTTGCTAATACTTTATTGAGAATTTTTGCATCTATGTTCATTAGGGAGATTGGCCTGTAGTTTTCTTTTTTGGTTGGTCATCTCTGGTTTTGGTATCAAGGTATTACTTGACTCCAGGAATGAGTTGGGAGAATTGCTTCCCTTTCAGTTTCATTAAAGAGTTTGAAAAGAATTGGTATTAAGTCTTCTCTAAATCTCTTGTAGAATTCAGCTGTGAATCCCTTGTAGAATTGAGCTGTGAATCCCTGTGAATCTTGTAGAATTCAGACCTGGGCTTTTCTTTGTTGGTAAGTTTTTTATTACATTTTTAATTTCTTTGGCTGATATTGCATTATTCAGGATTTTTATGTCTTCTTGATTCAGCTTTGGTGATTTATATGGATTTGAAATCTGTCCATTTCTTCTATGTTTTCCATCCTGTGAGAGTAAAGATTTTTAAAGTAGGCATTGATGATATTCTGAATTTCTACAGGATCTGTAATGGGTTTAGTCTTGTCATTCCTTATTGCATGAATTTGAGTTTTTTCTTCCCATTTTTTGATAAGGTTGGTTAGGGTTTTATCAACTTAATTATTTTCTCACAGAGCCTATTTCTTGATTCATTAAGTCTTTGTAGTGTTTTCTTAGTTTCAATTGTGTTAATTTCTGCTCTGATCTTTATAATTTCTTGCCTTCTTTAGGCTTTGGGCTTGACTTGCTCTTCTTTTTCTAGAAGTCTGAGGTCCTGCATGGGATTGTGTTTATTTGAGTTCATTCTGTTTTCCTGATGTGGGAATCCATTGCTATAAATTTCCCTCTAAGGATTGCTTTCATTGCATACCACAAGTTTGTAGTTTGAATCTGCATTTTCATTTGATTGCAAATAGTGTTTAATTTCTCCTTTAATTTCTTCTGTGACCCATTGGTTGTTCAAGAGGATGTTACTTAATTTTTATGTGTTTATGTAATTTTTGTGATTTCTTTTATCATTAATTTTGTTTCATTACACTATGACCTGATAATATGCATGATACAGTTTCAATTCCTTTGTGTTTACTTAAGCTTATTCTATGTGTTAGTATGTGGCCTATTTCAGAAAATGTCCTGTGCTCAGAAGGGAAAAATGTGCATTCTAATGTTGTTGGGTGGAATACTCTGTAAAGGTCTATTAAGTCCATTTCTTCATATGTTTGGTTTAGTTCTGTTATTTCTTTGCTGATTTTTGTCTAATTGATCTATCTCTTTGTGACAATGGGGTATTAAAATCCCCTGTTACAATTGTATTATTACTTCTTTCACTTTTTATGTCTGTTAAAATTTGCCTTATATAGTTGGGTGCTCCTGCATTTGGTGCACATGTATTTATGATTGTTATCTCTTCCTCTTCCAGTTTTCCCCTAACAAGAATGTAGTAGCCTTCTTTATATATTTTCATCATTGTTGGTTTGAAGTTCACATTGTCTGCAAACAGAATATCTACTCCTGTTTTTTTCTGGGTTTCTATTCCATGGGACATGGTTTTCTATCCTTTGACTTTCTATGAGTTTCCTTTTGAGTTAAATGCATTTCTTTTATGCAGCATACTGTTGGATTTTGTTTCTTTATCCACTCAGCCAGTCTAGTTTTTTTGTTTTTTTTTTTTTTGATTGGTGAGTTGAGGCCATTTACATTAATGGTTAATACTGATAGGTATTGACTTAGCTTTGTTATGTTATTTTCCCACTGTTGGTTCTGTACTTTCCCCCTCTGTTTAATTGCTTATCTTGCTTGGTAGTTCTTTTCTATTCCTGGTCTTAAAATTGTAGTCATTTTTATCTCTTTGTAAAATACCTTTCAGTACTCCTTGTAGGATTGGTTTGGTGGTGCTGAATTTCTTCAGCTGATCTTTGTCATGGAAGTATCTCATTTCTCCATCAGTTTTGAAAGATAGCTTTACAGGATACATCAATCTGAGTTGAAAGTTGTTTTCTTTCAAGAAATACTTCACTCCAAGCTTTTCTTGACTTTATGAATTGTGTTGAGAAGTCTGCTGTGAATGTGATGGGTTTTCCTTCATAGGTGATCTGTTTCTTTTCTCTAATATCTTTTAATATTCTGTTCTTTTGCTGAATGTCTGGGATCTTGATTATTATGTCTCTGGGAGTAGATTTATTTTGGTTATGGCTAATTGGAGTTCTATATACTTCACTTAAGTGTATATCAGGCTCTTCTCCCATGCTTGGGAAATTTTCTGCTATTTTTTCTGCAAATAGTCTTTTTATGTAATTCATGTTCCCTCCTGCTCTTTCAGTGTCACTTACACTGTTATAAGTAAGCCTTACATTGTGTTTCTTTGCCTCATATTCCAGCTGTTGAATTGTTATTTGCTCTTCCTTTGTTATTTTTAAGAGATTTTTTCCTTTCACAATCAGTAGCTGCAATGCTGTCTCCAAGGTCTGAAAGTCTATCTTCCGTTTCATTCAAGTAGTTTTTCCAGCTTTCAACGAAATTTTTAATTTCTTGAATATCTCTTTGAATCTGTTTCATGCATTCTAATTATTTCATATACTGTTCATTCATGGTCTCCATCATTATTCTGTGCTTCTATACTTTTTTATCTTGTTTTCTTTTGATATGTTGATGAACTCTTTCATCATGGTTATCATTTCTTTTTTTACCTGAGAGATTGTTTCTGATCTGATTTCCTCTATAGCCTCCTGGAGTTGTTTCTTTACTTCAGTTGCTATTATTTCAGAAATTTCAGTTATGTAGCTTCCAACTTCTTCTATGTTGGTGTCTCCTGTACTTGTTCTGGGTGGACAAGAGGTATGAGATTACATTTTGCTCCTTCGTCTTGTCATTTTCCTCTGGTGGAGCAGGTTGCCGGATTCCTGGTGTTTCCTGTGCTGGCTGCCCTTCCTGTGGTGTAGGGGGATGGGTCAGGCCTTGGGTTCCTCTGGCCAAACAGGTTGTCAAACCCTGGATGCTTACCATGCTGGTTGCCCTTCCAAGGTTGCAGGGGAGATGGGTCAAGTACTGTGCTCCTCTGGCCCAGTCAGATGCTCGGCCCCAGGCACTTCCCATGCTGGCTGCCCTTCTCATGGTGCAGAGGAGATGGGTCAGGCACTGAGTTCTTCTGACCCAGCTGGTTGTGAGGCCCCAGGCACTTCCCACATTGGTGTGCTGGCTGCCCTTAGCAATGTATTATAGTTATTATGCTTAATGTTCTGTAAATTGTTCAACTGGTTTCGTTTCTACTGTATTTTCTTCACCAGAAGAATTTCCTTCTTTCCTACCTGTTCTCCCTATCCCCATGCTACATCACCCCATTGACACTATCAAAGATGATATGGTAATTTCATCCTATTGAAGAATAGCAATCCCAAGGTTTTATACCCCTTTCCTAGGAAAATGTCATCCTTTTATCTACAGCTTCACTGCTGCACTTTTTTATCATCACAGCAAACCACACAAATATAACACCACAGTAGCATTAGCTAGGTAGTAAGAAGGGCAAGCATGACAGTGCAACTTTGCCTTGATTCAGAGATATCTTTCTTTGCACTCTCATAATCACTGCTTGCAGCTATAATGAAAAAAAGTTCCAGAAGAATTTGCTATCCAGAGGAAATTAGAAGTGTTCTCTTTATCCCAGCCTTGATCAGTAAGTTAGATATAACATTAAATTTGTCTTTTAAATATGTCTATACCTATCACTCTGTCAGAAAAAAAGATGAAAACATTATATTCAGTGTAATGATAACCACCAAATCACAATATAGTAGAACAGAATATTCATAGTAAAGATATAACCATGCCTATCATGAAGAAAGAAGAAATACTATTTCAGCCTGATTTCTTCAGTGGGAAATTATATTTTTGCTCCTCATGAAATTCATAGTGTTGGATCATTATTTGTCTGTTTATCCAGTCCTGTAACTATAATTGGCCACATAATAGAAGAATCGTGTTCCAATCAGAATCCAGCTGCTTTTTCATTAGTTGAAAGGTTAAGTGGCAATGGGGATCAGAGAGAGAGAATGCAGAATATGGGAGAGGCTCTTTTGTGAGCAAATCTATCTCTTGTCAGTTTGATTTACACAAATGTCTTGTCAATTTATTCCATATTTCTTTGTCTTCTATATCCTTTCTCCTGTAGCAAACAAAAAACATCCACCTTCCACCTCTTTACAAAGTGATTTTTTTCAGAAAAATCACAACTCCTAGCTAGGTCCCACCTCTTCTTCATGAAGAACTGTTACATTAAGGAATTCTTCTTCTCTTTATTCCCTTTGTGCCCCTCCATAGTTCCTCTTTTCTAGATAATTAGACATTAGCAGAAATGTCCACCAGGTTGAATTTAATGTGAGCACTTCCTGGTCACCCCTGCACAGGAGGATGTGAAGGAAAGGAAAGAATGATTTGGAGGTTGATGTGCTATTGGAAGCTCCTACCTCACCCCATCCTGAGATAGAAATATGAGAACAAAATTCATGTCCAGAAGTTGAATTTCTGTAAAGAGGAATCATAGAACCGTAAAATTTTCTAACTGAAAAGAACTTCAGAATTCATCCAGTACAAATCTCTTTCTGGATAAAAAACTTGAAATCCTGGCAGGTGAAATAATATAAAGGGTTGTAACAATAGCAGCAAATCCAAGACTAAAATTCTGGCACTTAATGTCAAGTAAATCACCTTTCTCCTACATTACTGAGCAGAAGGCAAGACAGAAACCACAATAGAAATCTGATTGTATGATTTGCAGTTTTGAGCATGTGCCCCTCTCCCCCACTGACCTAGTCCTGGAGATACAGAGATGAATCAGAAGCACCTTGTTCACATGCTATTGAGAGTGAATTAACTCAAGAAACCTCTTTTCATGACAAAAGAGCCATGTTACGTTCTTGAGGACATTGGGAGGAGGGACAATTAAGAATATCTAGAAACACGTCTCATCTCAGAGGTCTCTGGGATTTTTGTAATACAATCATTTCCTAAAACAAATTCTGTTTCTCACTTGAGGCAATAGGTAGATGTGTCTCTAGTTACAAAAAAGGAATGTTATATCACATTGCACCTTTATTTGACAAGAAAACATTTGACCTTAAAAAACTGAAAAAAAAAAGTACAGATTCTTCCTTCCAATCTCACTTCTAACTCTATCCAAATTACCAAAATGTCTTATTTTGATTTCCTTTGCCATTTTTAAGTAGGCATAGTGATAGAAAAATTCAAGATCTTTTGAATACTATCATATCAACCCATGAGCATGTCTGTTTTCAAAACCATCACTTTATGACGTCCCTGAGAACATCTGCATTTTGCCTGCATGCTGCCACACTGCACTTGGCCTTCTGCCACGTGATACGACCCCATTCTCTCTCCAGCTGAGTTTACCAGCATCTCGGGAGTCCGGTTTCTGTTGCCAGCATTGAAATCTCATACTTGCGCTGCTTACACGTACCACCCCAGACCCCTTCCCTTCCTGCTTCTCCTTTCTCTTTTCCCTTACAAACCTCCAATTAACAGGCCCGAAATCAAACTTGTGATCCCTGGTCCCCATGTTTTCCCCTTCACAATCCTCTTGTTTCACTAAGCAGCAAGTACTTGCCTTCAAAACTTCGGAGTCACCTCTGCATCCTCTTTTTACTCACATCCAAGAACCAATCCCACCACATCTGTTACTACCATCCCAGACAAGTTCCCCATCATCCCACACTTAGGCTGTTTCAGTAGATTTCACCTTTTTTCCTACAGGCCTTTTAAAATATCCAAATAATAATCAGAACTGTCCTTCTAAAATGTTATATTCTGTGTTTTCTTAATGCAAAACCCTTTAGCAGTCATTCCTTTCACTCAGACTAAAATCTGAACTCTCTGCCATCCATTTTCTGAGCTCCTTACCTGTTAAGATTTCACTCCATTTACACTGACCTCACAGTGTTTCTTAAACTCACCAGTCACACCCTTGGCTCAGAATTTTTGTGCTTGTTATTCTCCCTGCCCCAATCACTTTGCTCCTAAACATCCTAGACTTGGCTTACTCTTCTACTTCTTTCACATTTTTGCTTAATTATTCAGAGGATTTTTCTTTGACTATCTTATATAAAGCAGAAGCCCCTCTTCCTCCATTATAAGTTGACTTTATTCATCTTCTCATCTTTAATATCTGATATTCTAATCTATTTCTCATCACATTAATGGATATTCCCCCAAGAACAAGAAGCTCTTTGCTTTGTTCTCCAGCTTT
This sequence comes from Chinchilla lanigera, assembly GCF_000276665.1. Taxonomy (NCBI): domain Eukaryota; kingdom Metazoa; phylum Chordata; class Mammalia; order Rodentia; family Chinchillidae; genus Chinchilla; species Chinchilla lanigera. Next base: position 21,178,574 of record NW_004955435.1, on the reverse strand, counting down.
TGTTGCAGTTACTGACACCTAGTAAGTACTCACAAATTTCTGTAAAGTAACAGATAAGCAAACTCTATTATTGAGTAATTCTTCATCCTTTCCTCGCATCTCTTCTGAATCCCCCCATGATTTCCAGAAGGACCCCTGCTGCTGTCTTTATCTCTGTTTGAGAGAAAAAGAAGTCAGTTTCTGAATTATTAATCTATCCCAATAATTTTATTTTTCTTCATTGAATACTACATTTGTTTGGGTTTTTTTCATGCTCAATTCTCTTTACTACAACTAACATAGATCACAGGGTAGAAGGTGCAACAAGACATGAAATGTACCCCTCTGTACAACATCCCCAAACATACCTACAAAAAGGATGGCAGTGTCTGCAGAATCACAAGTCATGTGGGGCATGGAGGTACACACACACAATACCCATATAAATAATACCACAGTGAGCACCAAAGAACACCTCTGAATATACACAGCTGTCCATGTGGAACCCCTAGGTCCCCACCCCAACCTTCTCCCCTGTCTTGTTGTCCCATTCTGCATTTATTTATTAATCCCTACCTCTTACCCCTTTATCTTAAATATTCAAACTGTAAGAACTAAATCTTGTTATACTTTGAATCCTTGGAACCTGTGATAAAAGGTAATCCTCAGTCATAAAATGACCCCTAAGTGAATGGATGAACTCATGCTAGAAAAGAATAAATACACAATTGAATAGAGCCAAATGAAAGCTGGTAACTCTGAAGTAGTTATAGAAAGTAGCAGTCCAAGTGGTGGGAGGGAATGGGGCGGGGGTCTTTTGTAAACCTAAATGAAAAGGAAAACCAACTGAATATAACAGCCTATATTAGGCTCGTTTGAATAATTTTTCAGGCTTAATTTATAATAGCAGTGAAGGGTTCCTTTTCTTAAAATAAATTTTAAACACATTCAACCAATATGGTACCCTAAGAAGTCTATGTCAATACATATGAATGTCTAATGTTCATTAAGCTATGGAGCAATTTGGAAGCATTTAACTTGATCAACTATATCTTGACTGTGTAGATTTTTTATTATCAGGTACCTTTGATATCTATTGCAGATTTGTGAATGCCATGCTTAAAATCAGTTTAGCACCATCATAGTGTGACTCCATTGTTATCCTAGTAGACAGACCCTTTGGTTGCTCCTCTGTCAGACCTGCACCATGAATCAATACAAGGGTATTTCTAGACATGGGTCCCACCTTCTTACAGAACTCTTGAGCTGGAATGAAGTAGAACGAGCCTTCAAGCTATTTACTTTTGAGAGCCTGAAGCTCTCTGAAGTGAACGAAGCTGGGAAACTAAAACCTTCCAGGATGATGTATGAAACAGATGCTGAGAAGTTCTCTGTACCATGGGACAACCCTGTCAGCTTTGCTAAACAGATAAGGCAGCAAAACACCTTGAAAATGAACACCTCAGAGGCCAAACAGAAAACAGGTACACTGCATGGAAGGAATGAAAATTATTCTTATATTTTATGATTATTAATTATTCTAGTATTATATCCAATGAATATTCTTTATCCTGGCTAGATACAGAACTCAAAGACAGAACTATATATGTGGATCCAAATTGGTCATCATCTGTGCAAGATAATGAAATCAGTGGAGATGTTTCAAATCTTAACCTGCCTGATGCTGATGGTATGAAGCATTGTAACTCAAGTAGTATGGAACTCTTAAACTCTGACAATAGAGAGCTCTTACAGAAGGAAGGCAGTGTGGAGACTTGGCCCCAGCCAGAGCCTTTGAGAAGTAAAGGTATGCATGTAGACACTTATAAAATGCATAAACAAAAGAAAGAAGTTTCAAAATGTGTTAAACTTAAATCCCTGCTTATTTTAATTGAAAAACTATGTAACATTTAATTTACTTAGTTATTTAAACTTTCTACTGAGTGTTATAATTTAGTAAGTCTCCCTTATTCAGCCCTTGTTTCTTCAAAACATCCTAGTACCTTTTAGTCCACTCTTTAATGAACTTAGTGCAGCAGACATCATTAAAAATTTCATCATAAATACTTCACAGGGTTATCATGATTGTACACTAAGATCTGTGTTTGTGTCTGCATATGTGTGTGCTACTGGAGACTGAACTCAATACCCCCACATGAAGCTATTTCCTCAGCCCTTCATTATTTTTTATTATCTTCTGACAATGTTTTACTAAGTTTTCCAGGCTCAGCCAGAATTTCCAATCCCTCTGCCTCAGGTTTCCAGAATGTGCCACTATCCGTGGCTTGCTAAGTTTATTTTGTAAATCACATAAATAACATAATGAAATGCTTAGCATAAGGCTTAGTACAAAATTTGTGCTCAATAAACATGCCTTCCTTTCCTCTCCCTCTTTATCTCAAGGCATTACTTTTATTCTAGGGTATAGCATTTTCAATAGTGTGATATTAGGAGGTACGGAAGTAGAGAAGCATATTAGGCTAAATATGTGTTAAGCTACCTTACACCAAGCTATTAGTTTAATCATCTGAAATACAGCTCTTTCATTTCTTATTGATATCCTTCAATGGCTTCCTACTACCTTCAAAATACAATTCAACTCCTTGGCCTGCTCTACATGCTTTTCCCTTTTGTTCACTCATTCTATGCTCTATCCAAACTTAAATGTGATTAAAAGCTACAATAAATATGTAAATTAAATAAATTATTATAGTAAAACATACACTGCCATTAATCCTCCTCCAAATATTTCCCTTTGCTTCAAGAGCACTTATCCCATCATTCTTGCCTCTTTCCAAGCTGTTAAGCCCTTTTTGTGAGGATCTTTAGTTGATCTGTTATGGCGGCCCTGATGTTCTGAATTCATTCATAATGCTAGCTCTCATGGACACTTTGTCATGAGGAAGAGCTAGAAGTTGTCTGTTGCCAGATCCAGCACATGAGGCGGGTGAGCACGTACTGTAATGTTCTTACAAACCTGACTTTTCATTGGATGGTACATGGCTACAGCACTCACTATATTTTTTAATCACATCTTGTAAAAACAACAGTGAAAGAAGACTTCCAGAACTACTTCCGAGGATGGAAAGAATGATGGGACGAGCGTGATTGAAGAGAGGAGGAATATTTTGAGAGCAATTCATGGCAATGTATTTCTTACTGCAATAAATTTTTAAATCAGACAACTGGTGTATGTTTTGATCAACCCTTATAATGAAGTCCTACTTCCTCTGCAAAACCTGCCATTTCATTCTCTGTGCCTCTTCACCTACAATATGTTCCATCTCGAGTTCACTTCCAATTATGACTAGGTTTCAATAGCATCTCCCTGAATCCTTGTTAGATGTGTCCCATGGAAATGCCTCCCTAATGGGAAGGGAACTAGGAGATGGAGGTAGGGGGAAGTGAGAGAAAAGGAGGGAGATATAAAAAGACTTAATATGTGTTACATACATGTACCAACTTACCATGATGAGTGTAATCGTTATGTACTGCTAATACACACTAATAAAAATTAAAATTAAGAAGAAATGCTTTTGTTAGTATTCTCATGGCCATAGTTAAACTACGTTTTCTTCATGGCGTTAGCTAGCATATCATACTACTTATGTATAGATGTTAATATGTCTATACTAAAGCCTCTGTAATTCCATAGCTGCTTAAAAGTCATAAGTATGTTTATTTGAAAAATATTAATCATATACTGGGCCATAAAGTAAACTTTAACAAACCTGCAGAGAAGCAAACCATATAGAATATGCTCTCACCTAACAGGGAATTTATAGTAGACATATATTACAAAAAGATAATAAGAAAATCACCAAATGTCTCTAAACTAAGAAATGCACTTATATGTAACACATCAAGAAAAAGTTACAGTATAAATTAAGAAATATTTTTAATTAAATGATAATTAAAATGTTATGCATCAAAACATTTTTTTGTTTTTTTATTTTAAAAAATGAAAGAAGGAAAACATATGAGCAGACTGACATCCATTTACAAAATTGCATAAGAACAATACAAACAAAACAGAGTTACAGACAAAGTTGTAGGAAATTAGCCATGGTTGTTGTATTACTTATTGATATCTTCAATGTGGTTTCTCAGGAAAACAAATAGAGACATACAAGAATGGATCAAAATTAGACAAGGCTAATCACAACAAAAAGAAGGCACATGCATCCATATCAGGAATAAAGTCATATCAGAAATAAAAATCATATTAGGTGTAAAGTAATAGGAACTTATTCAGATCACACAGAAATTAAGAGGACAAAAAAGAAAGTATAAACAACTTTATTTCATTAAAATTGAAATTTAAAAGGACAAATTACTGGAAAAGCCTAACTTAACAATGACCAAATAAGTAGAAAGCCTGAAAATCATATAGTTAATCAAACATGACTTAATTAGTCAAAAATCACCCCAAATAAAAACTATCAAGCCCAAATGATCTCTATGGCAAGTGATACCAAGCACTCAAAAAAGAAATAATTCTAATATAACATAAAGTATTCCAGGAAATAGATATTGTCCCCTAGTCATTTTATGCAGCTAGCATAAACTTCATAACAAAAATGCAAGGATAGTGCAACAAATTGTAACACAAACTCATTCATGGATACAGATACAAAAATCCTAAATAAAACATAAGAAAATGGATCCTGTAACATATTAGATGATAATGCCTCATAAACAAGTAAAATTTACAGCAATGATAGAAGGAAAATACGTACATTGCAAAAACTCAATATAATTTGTGAATTAACACACTAATGAGCAAACTACATATTCAGTTTGCTAGATGCAGTTCAAACACTTAAATTCCCACAGGAATTTATGAAACAATTCTTATCAAACTAGCAACCAAAGGAAAATTTCTCAATCTTGTGATATTTTGTAAAATTATGACATATACATTATATACCAAGACAAAAAACTGTACAATCTCCCTTTATAATCGATCATCTACCATAAATAAATACTATTTAGATTCAATATTATGTTAGGCGCCCAGCGTAAAGCAAGAAAAGAGGTAAAAGTATCAAGTTTGAAAAAAAGTTGTCATTATTTATAAATATATTATAGGTAGAAACCCCAAAACAATCCATAATAAATATTAGAATTATATGAAAGCTTAACAAGAAGGCTTCCTGAGCTCCTTATTGGGGAGGTAATTATTAAAGAATACACAGATGTGTCAGGTGCTGAGATTTTTCTTTATAATTATTTGTTATATCAAACATTCATGTTGTATAGGTGTTTCTGGGGTGTTTTATTTTATAATTTTAAAAAGCACTTCAAAAATTAAGTAGTAAGAACCACAAGAGTTAAGTGACTAATCACTAATATTCATCCAGCCACTTTAACTTAGTTGAGAGGTAACCAACGGAATGGAATTAGGGAAAAACTGCCTGCCACTGAGTAGAATCCATAAGTGAGGGAGACAGAAATGAGGTAAAAACCTTTGATTTAATAATTGCCCTACTCTATTCAAAGCATTATGCCTAAGTATTTTATGTATATTAATCAATATTTTACATAAAGTTCAAGCCTATAAGTAAGATGCTGTCATCTCAATTTTGCAGATGAGGAAACCAAGATTAAGAGAGGCTAAGTAAGAAGTTCAGCCAGGAATCAGTAGGAAGTCGGGACAGGAGTGCCACCTAATTTCAAACAAATCTTCCTCCATTATTTCTTGTGGTTTCCTCAGTTGCAGAAATTTCTTCAGATGCATCCAATGATTTGGTCACATTCACAGTTCTTTTCTTATGCTGATTCTTACCCTAATTTTGTTGCCCTTTTGTTTCTTCCTTTCCAACAGAGTAGATTCCGTGTTTCTCTGCTGAGGGTACACTTATCTCTTAGCCTAGCTCACCCTACTCCAATTAAACAAAGTAGGTTAACCTGATTTGTTACATTGTGGAGGGACTAGTACATCCTGTGGGAGTACAAACGTATGGCAAAGAAGTCCCATTGAGTAAATACGGAGCCAGGATAAACTGAGAGACATGTGAGGCCTCGGGACCCCTTCTTTGTTTTGTTTCATTCTGTTTTATTTTTCTTTAAAGCGCTGGTCTGAAATTTTCTTCAGGCAACTTTTGCCACCTGGTGGTCAGACCACATAAACTGATGTCCTGGATCCTGGATCCTAAATCTTCATATTTAAATCCTAGATTCAAAATCCTCAGAGCTGAAATAATGCCAGTGTATCCATCTATAGATTCAGAGCTGGGCCTTCGTGTTGTCCTGTGGCTGTTCTGTGTATGAGGGTTTTGTTGTTGCTGGTCTTACATCTTTTCCCTAACTCAGACTTCAAAAACAGCCACTTTAATTCTCCTTAAACATAGCACAAATCATTCGTGTATTTCCTGCACAGCCTTTTTACAATCAAATATATTTATATGACTGTTCCTGGACATGAAGGGCTGAATATTTGTGCTTTTCTTAACCAAACACTGGATTTCCATCTGAGACTCTTTTTGAACTTGACAGGGCCTATTGGATATTTATGAAAAACCTGAGAGTTGCTAACCATGAGGCTATAGGTTTAGATGTGCCCTTTATGCTTGTTGGGTGTTTTTTTAATAAAGTAACTGTTTTGCAGAGGGATCTTGTTATCTCTAAAGTAAAACAGATTAGGAAAGCTGTTTTTCAAAGAGATGAGAAAGCATCCACTTCCAGATGTGTCAAAAACTACTGAATCACACTGTCAAAGGATTATGTGGTTGAAGGCACAAATCAGACAGAAAGAAAAAAATGATTTTTAGTCTTATGTTAAGAGTTCAGATTAGTATTAGGACGTTCTTTCTTTTGACAAAATAACGGATGCATAATTTTTTAGAACATATTTTCTAAACTGGAGACTTTTTCTGCTGGATTCTTAGACACAGGAGGGAATATCAAATCTCCAGGAAATCTAGCAGACCACAGAACAGCATAATTTTTATTCCACAAATTTCATATCATTGCTTCAAGGACACAGGGGACACCATGATCTGTTTAGTTACAGTTGGCCTGAGTTTTCTCTTGAACGGATATATTTATAGAACTATTGAACTAAAATTGGCATCATAGTTTTCCTCTCAGTCAAAATGGAACATTGTGCTGTCACCATCACCAGCCCAAGTCAAGATGGAACCAGCAGGGAAAATGGAAGTAATTGTGTCTCTGTGAGAAAGCAGACCTTGGCTTATCCTTGGCAGGCATAATTAACTACTCATATGTGGTTGAATTATATATGGAAGTTTATATATGGTGCTTTTTGCCACAGAATGAAAAAGTTAAATCTTGTCCTTACCTTATAACAAGCCTTTATTATGGGTTTTCATCTTCATTTCCTCTCTTTTTCTCTTTCATTCTCTCTCTCACTCTCTTGCTCTACATGTATTTCGATATATGCTATAGATTTCCTTCATTCAGCCAAAACAAAGACAGTTTACTGAACTCCTGCGAGATGCGAGTGCTCAGGGTGCAGTGAGGAAAACAAGGTAAAACAGATAAAACCATAAACAAATAAACTTGCTTTTCCCCCTTCTCCAATAAGTGGTAATATTATGATCTTTTAAAATGTAGTGTCAGGCACTGATAAATGCTATGATTAAAAATAAAGCAGAATAAGCGGCAGCAAAGGTGCCTTGAGGTAACAGGTAAACATCAAAAAGCAAAGCATAACAGAGAAAGCAGGGCAAGTGCGAAAGCCTGAGGACAAGGCAAAATCAAGCAGTCTGAAGTGGAAAGAGCAAGGGGTGTGACTGAGTTGCACTGGAACAGTAAGACTGCAGCTACTTTATAAACGACTTTGTAGGGTCTAATTTCCAATTATTCTAATGGTAAAAAGAAGCCAGCTTGGCTCCACTCCTCAGCATCACTGAAGTGTGTTTCCAAAATATCCGGTATTTTTCTGGTGATACAGAAAGCAACAGTGTGAATCTGCTCCCTTACAGTCCATTCAGATGGCTGTTTGCTCCATAGCCAACGAAATTACAACCACGAGCATCACACAAATATACTCTCTGGTCGCAAGGAGGGCTGACCTGCATGACTCACCCTGCTCCATAGCATGGTGCTATGCGGCAGTTCAGTTCATTTATTCACTTAACTAACTCCTGTCAAATTCCACCTGTAAATTTGCAGGTGCTCATTAAATAGTTTTTAATTAAGAAATGAGTGATGAATGGAAGAAGAGCTCTGCAGAATGGTGAAAAACCATCATTTCCAAGTAGCTGGTGCATTTACCCAGTTGTTCCCCTTCCCATACATCCCTGCCCCTGCCCCCCGGGGAGATCTACAGAAAAGCCCTCCTGACGGTTACCAGCACAAAATGATGTGTACAGAGGAGTTGGTTTAGTTTAATCGGTAAATACTTTCAATTTGTGAAAGAAAATGTACACTGTTAGAAGAGAGTAATGTGGAGCCTGAAAGCAAAATCTCTGATATGATTTAGAGTACAGCAGATAAGAAGCTGGGTTCTTTTCAAAGAGTTTAGTGTAACTTTCCTAGGTCGGTATAGATTTAGAATTATTGACACAAACACCTTTTTTGAAGGCATGAAACATGCCTTTCAGGAATTACCCTTTCAGCACAGAAACATAGATCATATGGGCAACAAAATGGCCCAGCACTGACCAAAAGCAAGAACAAAGCCCGAACACAACTGGATGTTGGTGTCTTTGATTTACAGATCCAACCACGAAAAATGAGATCAAAGATAAAGCAGTCACAAAGGCTGATTCTCTTGAAAAGGTAAGGAATTATTTTCCTAAAAGTGTAGATGACAAGTCAGATGATCTGAGAAAACCGTGACCCAGATTGAGAAACATTCAAAAGAGACAGAGAGAGCGGAGGGGGAGGGAAATCAGGAGAGATGCTTAAAAGGAAAACGCTGATGCTAAAGTAGGCGCCTTCCTCAGACATTCCTAGACCAGCCTCGGCTGGAGAGCAAGGGGTTAATCTTCCTAGCCAGCTTCAGCAAAACTTCCCAGCTCTTTGCTCCGCTCTAGACAGTGTGGCTTGGCAACCTCACAAACACCTGCTGACCATACAGCCGTGTAGAACTAACGTCGTCTTGAAGTGAGTTCAGAAAACCTGCCTCTAATTGCTAACAGGACTCTGAAGAGTATAACCTAACAATAAAAATATTTAGATTATGTTGCCCATAAAAAAAGTCAAAGGCGTCCTCTTCCCGGCAGCAGCTCTCCTAAATGTTGCCATATGGACGTATACATATGCAGATTTCCCCAATTAGGTGGAGTGCTTGCTGGTTAGCTGTCAGAGCCCGAGCGGGCTTCATTCGGACTGAAACAAATTATAGCTGAAACTGTGTTTTTGTAATTTCTTAGAAACCCGGGAAGATGACGGTGGAAGCAACTTTAGAGGACATAAAGAACACACAGCAGCGTAGCCTAACGGATTGGAGTTACACTGAACATTTTAAACCAAAAGTACTGCTTCAGGTATTTACGGGCCGCGATCCTTCAGGAGATGGTCAGACAGGTCTGGAGAGTTGGACTGTGATTTACAACAGTTCACTTCTAGGTCACTCTCTCAAATGTAGTTCAGATCAATATTCACATTTACTTCAGCTATAAAATGAGTTTATTCCCAGATTGAGCTATGCATTCCCAGGATATCTCCGAAATAGTTTAAAACCCACTTGCTAAAAGGATACTTTTATAAAAATCTTAAGAAAAAATACACAAGACTGCTGCCATATTTCCTTTAAAAAGCAAGGCTGTTTTCAGAACAAAGTAAGGAAAGCAACCCCATTTTTTCCATTTTACCTATCCATCCTATTTCATTTTTATTACATCTCACATTCTCTGTGTTGATTAATAGATCAATAAGCACTGTAATAGGTAACATTTATTAAGCACTTGCCCAGTGGTACGCAGTGTCTGACGTGCATTACTTACTCACAACACCTCTGTGACGTAGAAACTAAATAACTGAAATTGCAGCACCTTGACCAAATGATCAACCTTGACCAACCTTTTTGCTCAGTAATACGGCTGCTAAGTGAAAAACAGGATATAAACCCAGGAAACCCAGCCCCAAAATGTATGATTTTAAACACTATGTAAAATAACAAGTAATACTAAAACCAACTCTTTTTGTTGTTTCCAGATTTCATGCAAGAAATGTACTCTTTTGGTTTTGTCTTAATTTGGAATTTATTTTTATCAGTTTTCTGTCACCTATTTTTGAAGTCGAAAGGTCCTACAGAGTCTTATGCAAAACACCAGCCTCTTACCTTCAATCTACCATGCTTCAGTTTCCAGAGGCAAAAATCTTCAATGCACTTATCTTTTTCTTTTATTATTTTGTTATCCTTAAACAATGGTTTAATTTAGTTTTAGTTGTAATTTTTGGCCATCATTATCAATTGACTCCCATTTGAGAATAAGCATTGCCAATGCCCATCCACCACACACACACACACACACACACCTACTTTCACACTTACACTTCTCCATTCACCACACTGTTAAGTATACCACAATTTTTTTTAAATGTTCAACACCAGAATAGGAATTTCAATTCCTAATGTTCAATTTTTATTTTTTGTTACATAAATACTATTCACAACTAAATTGTGTGGTTATGTTTCCTTCTGTTCTTACCGGAATCAGTACCTATCCTTTGTCTGTATTTATTTAGTTTGTTGTGAATTTATAGCTAACTTTTCCCTAAACTGTCTACCATGTAGTAAATCTCCTCTCAATGCATTCAAGCATGCTCTTACAGCATTATTGTCTTAATGATGGCTTGCCCAGATTCTCTAAGCTTGCTGTATGGCTCTGGTCCTTCGTCTCCCTTTGCTATTCTCCTGGTACACCCATTGCCTCTCTTTCTAGTTGGACACTGTTTCCTTCATCACCTGTCTTCTAAGTTATTCTCTTTTTGGAGAGGCTCTTCTCCTTCCACTAGCTTCCTTAATTAAGATTTATGACAAGCAAATTTTTGAGGCACTGAATATTTCAATACATCTTAATTCTACCCTTACAGTAACTGACAGCTGGGCTTTATATAAAATGCTAAGTTAAAAAGAATTTTCCTTTGAAATATTAAAGGCATTCCTCAATAGTTCTATGCCTTTCGCAGATTGCTCTTAAGGGGAAAAATATGAAATTCTGATTGCTGATCAGTTTTTTCATTATATTTTTTCTTCTCTCTGAAAGGTTTTAAGATCTCTTTGCTACAGTGTTCTGGATTCAGTTCTCTTTCTATGTATTGTTCTGGTGAGCCCAGGGCAATCTTGAAACTCCTGTTTTATTTTCTAGGAAATGTCCCAACATTTCATTGATAATCCACCCACACTATCCTTTCCATTTCCTGTCTTCTTCTTCCTGAAACTCTTTCTTTTTCTGGTGTTGAAATTCCTATCTTACACTTCCAATCCATTTTATTTTTCCTCTTGTAATTTACAACACTTTTTCATTGTTTTTTTTTTTAAAAAATACTGCTGAGTTCCCATCTAAACCTTACATTAAGTCCTCTATTTATAATTTCAAGTAATCTTTTTATGTTAATTTGCACCTTCCTAATACAATATCTTCTCTTAGATTGACGAGTATATTGAAGTCCTTTAAAGTTGTTCTCTTCCTATCCTAAATTGCCTCTTTTTGTTCGTTTCCTTTTGCTTACCTTTTTTGGGGAGGGTGTAGATTTAGATTTTTGGTCTCCATCTTTCATATCCAACATTTTCCTCTTTGCCCTTTGTTAATAACGAAACTATTAAAATATGCTGGGGAGTGCTGTGTAGGGAACATCAGTAACTGAGCTTCGTGGCTGTGTGATCTGACTGAGTGATTTCCTTGGAAACCCACCAGTGTTGATGTGCTGATTCTGTTCTCTTGGGTCATTGAGAGTTTTCAGAGGAAGAAGACATAAAATTGCCTGTAGGCTTTGGGGAGAGAGAAGGAATGGGAATGCTTCTGGCAGTCAGCATCTAGACATGTGTTGTCTAATGTCGTAGCCACGAGTCGTGTAGATTCATCAATCTCACAACCTAACTAGTCAAAACTGAGCTGTGCTGTAAGTAGGCTATACACTCTGCTGGTAGCTAGCTATGTAAGCACTATATATGCTGAATTTTAAGGACACTATGAAAAATTGACATATTCCATTAATAATTTTAATATCAATTACATGTTGAAATTATAGCATTTTTATATATTGAGCAAAATATATCATTAACATTATTTCTACCCATTTCTTTTCCCTTTTTAAGATGTGGAAAGTATAAAATTTAAAATCACACATGAAGTCCACATTTATGGCTCACACTATATTTCTACTGGATGGTACTGACTAAGACTTTTCCAAGTCCCTCTTTGGGACTCTGCTTCTCCCTCAGTGGTGCCCAGTGTTCGCCGCTCCCAGAGCCCACTGTTCACCTCCTATAGCCATCTCCCTCCTGCTGAAGTGGAGACAGAGAGCAGCCTGGCCACTCCGAGCAGTCGGGGGGTTGGCGAGAGGAACTAACCACTTCTTTAAAAGACTTAATCTTCCCATTCTCACTTCTTTCAGCTGACTACCATCCTCTCCTATTGATGACCTTCTAATTGTCAGCCTGCTTCCATTCTTGCTCTCTTCCAAGCCATGCATTACGTATCAGATATTCCATCAATTTAATCTGATCTCTACAATGATCTGTAAAATCTTAATCAAATCAGAGGTAAATTCAGTCTGTCCTGTTGTTTTTTTTTTCCCAGTATGCAATTTCCCCTCACACATGATAGGTACTCATTCTTAATGAAATAATTAAAAACTTGAAACCAACAATATTAATATACAATAAAGGACAAAAATCAATTAATAAAAAGATAGAATATGATGTGAGCATTTTCAAATGTTAACTAAGAGCAACTATACCTCTCAGCAATTCAGTGCTGTATTTCCTCACAGTCAAAGCAAATATGACAATACAAACATTGCAAAGTTCTTATTATCTAACAGAAGAAAGAGATATATTCACCATAATTAAACACAATTTGTACTCTAGATTTATAGTCTTGGAGGAATTTGCCTTCCAAAAAAAAGTTAGAACTGGACATGGTGATGCAGGCCTATAATCCCAGCCCTCTAGGAGGCAGAGACAGGAGGATCACAAGCTCAAGCCCTTGCTGCACAACTCGGTGACCTGAAAGTCATCTCAGAATAAAATTTTAAAATGGGGCTGGAGACATAGCTTAGTGTGGAAGGCCTGTGTTCATTTCCCAATATGACCAAAAAAAAAAGTTATAGATGGTGCCCTACATAGTGATGTTTTCTAATTGCAAAGGTATTTACCACATGTTTGTTTTTTGTATTGTCTCTCAAGGTACAAGTGAAAAAATTTGTGTTACCTCATAAACTAATGCATACAGGGAAATGAATTGGGAAGGCAAATATATTATTTGGATTGTGCTACCAGGGTACAAATGAAAGCAGAGTAAACATCCAAAGAATAGGAAACCAAAAGCTGCCTTTGATATTGGTATAGATTCGATTGATATCGAAAGCAAAAACAAAAACAACCCCCCCCCCCGCCCGGTTCTCCACTTCATTTTCCTATGGACAATTTCCTCATTGTTGATTGGCAGTGAGAAAGAAACAGGATCAGTGCCTGCCTATCATCCCTGTCTCTCAGTGGCTACCACTGCATTGTGTGCCAGGCTGCTGTATCTTTTAAAGAGCCAGTATTGGAAGGCAGCTCTTGGACAAGCCCCTCATCATCTCTCCATTCCAACTTATGCTGAAAAGTATGAGCTCTAGTATTTCAAAGTGGGAAAAATAACTTTAGCTGCTGTCTTCCACTTCTCAGGCAGCCAGAAGAAAACACAGACTGAGTGGTTTTTGTAACAGGAATTTATTTTCTCAGAGTTTTAGAAGGTTAGAGACTGAGACCCAGTGGCAGCACAAAAGGGTTTTGGTGAATGCTTGCTTCTTAGCTCAAAGATGACATCTTCCTGCTGAGTTAGCACATAACAGAGAGAGAGAGAGAGAGAGAGAGAGAGAGAGAGAGAGAGAGAGAGAGCACGAACTTCTTTTTATCATAGCTTTACTCCCATTATGACATCATCTAAACCTAATTAACTCCCAAAGGACCATCTCCAAATATGAGCCCACTAGGTAGCAGAGCTCTAACGTATACATCGGAACCAGGGGAAACACAACTGATCCCATGGCACTGTTTATCTGGGTGTTTAATGATGATAAAACGAGATGACCTATATCTCATTTTATAGTGACAAAGCACTAGACAAATGACTGATTTCACTATTGTCTACCAGTCTTAACGAAGAATTTTTAGCAAATACCTCTGTGCTTTCATGTGAGAGCTGCCAAAATGCACCATGAAATGCATCTTTTATCCTCTCGCTTTTGAGCAGTTTGAAAGGATCTTCTGAGAATTCCAACTTGACAAACAATGCAGAAATTAAGGAAGAATAGACGAGAGGCGGAGATACCAGCAAGAGACTGGTTTTTGGAGGGAAAAAGAATTAACAATGCAATTGCTTTGATTTTCAGGTTCTTCAAGAAGCGTATCAGCAATACCGGTGTGTAGATTCTTACTACTACACTCAAGACAATTCTTTGCTTTTAGTTTTTCATAATCCAATGAATATGCAACGTCTGCATTGTGAATATTGGAATATTGCCCTTCACTCTAATGTTGGATTCAGGTAATCAACTTAGATAGTTTAGTTAATTAGACAGTAAAGTTAGAAAGTTACTCGGGTTTTAGGTCTTTAACCCAAACTCGGTGATTTAGTTCAATGGAAACATATCTCTGACTGTAAATGAACTTGGCCATTTTTGTATGCTTACTGTATATTTGTGTCTTTCCACTTTATAAAATACATGTAGGTTATATTAAAGTCTATTAAAATTATTACTTGTTTAAAATCAGTTCATTTTTTGAACATTTCATTTACATAGTACCTAAGTATTTTCTGACTTTACTATTGACTCTCTCGCCATCTGTTCTTTGTCTTGCTTAGGAATTATTTGGAACTTGTTGCTGAATCCATTCAGGACTGGATCACAAAAGAGGAAGCTGTGTACCAGGAAGCTAAAATGGCAGAGGAAATCCTGAGGACCAAGGGTGAGACAGAACAGAAATCTGCTGGTGCCAAAAATTACTTTTCCCGCAAAGATATTTCTCTCAAAAAATCTAAAAGTAAGTAACCAGTTTAGTTAATACCTAGAATAAAGTCCAAGCTTATGGTATTACTTTAATCAAGACTGGATATTTCAACATTAAAAATTTTGTCCACAAATTCCTGTGACTCTTCTTTTTCTCTGATAGCTGCATTCCAAATATGATGAAATTGTACCTGTATGGGGTAATGGAATTTGTGTCTTATATTGACCTCACTACCTGTCAAATCTGAAAGATTTAATCCTCAGATCAAATGTTATATGTTAAGGAAATTATAAGTGTCTTTATTGGTAGGACTGGTGAATTAAGCTATCTAAATTTTGTTTGCAATATACAAAGTTAAATCATAGTTTTTAGGTCTCAATTAGACTAACTGTGGATTCTATCCATGAGATTCAATCAAGACGCTCCTTAGAACAGCAAGCGAAGGGATCCTGAGGCTACCTCATAGTAGGAATATGGAGATAAAGGGAATACATGGAAGCCTATGGCAGAGACTAGGCAGGATCTTGGACCAACGCATATCTTTTGTGGTTGTTGTTGTTGTTGTCATTGTTAATTTCCATGGCTTTAGGCCAATATGGAGAAAAGAGAAGAGGTGACAAAGAGAATAAAGTCAATTTTTAGAAGGGTACTTGGTTAGTAAAGGAAGTGGACAGTAAGCAGTTTATCTGGAAAATAAAAATAGTTCACTGTGTGCAAAAGAAATGGACTCTCGGTTAATATTCATTGTTTATGATAGCCAAAATTGAAGGTGAGTTTTCATTTAAAAAGTACACTATATCATTTCCATAATTTTTGCAGTCTCTCTTAATTACCAGAGGACTTTGTATATGTCCTCATTTTAAGGTAAAATTTAAACTAAATTGATGATGAATCATCTACCAAATTCACCAAATGGTTGTATAATCCATACCTCAGCTTCTGCCTAACGGGTGTCACTTATAGCACTAAGTACCTCAATGAAGGGATGGGATGGTTTAAGAAATAAAGTTCAGGCTGCCCTCTCACACTAGAGTCTGCACCATCCTTGCCCATGTGCAGGTGAATGGATAAGTTGGCTTCTTTTTCTTTATAATGCCATGGAACAACCCAAAAGCTTAATATATAGCTAGCTCTAGAAATCCAGAAAATGGTCGATTTGGTATTGAAATGCACCTGGTGGTTGTTGCATTCAGCTGGAGTTTGCTTAAGTCAGAAAAGGTACAAACATTCCTAGCAGAATGCCTACAATGAAAAGAGAAGGGCTTTAATACAATGGAAAAGTCGGATGTATACTGTGCGGTCCAAAGCTATTAAACTAAAATTAATTAGGTAGAAGTTTTAGGGCAACAGATTAAGTTCAGTAAAAGCTGAAACATATCAGGACACTGAGAATGGGATGCAGTGTCTCCAGGGACTGTAATAACCTCACCCAAAGTGGCTGCACTTCAGAGGTCCATTGGAGATGGCATGAAAGACCCAAGAGCTGAATGAATGGGATTTGGAATTTGACAGCCTTCAAGATCCCAACTAACTCAGAGATTTAATTCTTCTGTATCTTACGGGGAGTGCTAAGAAGTTTAATGTTCTCTGATTATAGGTAACAAAGTAGTCAACAAAATGGAAGTAACAGATCAAGAAAAGGAGAAAGAAAAAGAAAAGATCCCTTTTATTTTAGAAGGCTCTCTGAAGGTAATCCAAAGAAAACCAAAGGATACTGATTCATCACAAATACAAAATTACTTTGTGATGGAAAGTTGTGTAGAGTAAGAAGAAATGATCTTCCACGCTAAACCTACAGAAATAATTTTTAAAAAGAATTGTCCATCTACCAAACTGTATCTTTTATCAGATGATAAGTTCAAAGAATCTATGCTTTTATTTACTTTTATATAACCACAAATCAAGGCAATACCTTGTTTATAGTTGGAAAATTCTTTATTTTTTACTAACAGAGGTTTTTTTTGGTTGTATATTTTTCATTACAAAAGTAATATTTGCTTTCATAATAATTTAAAATTATGTTGGGCTATATCCTAAATTCCTTAGTTAAAAAATATTAAAGTTCTGGTATGTTCTGTGCTCATACAAGCACACTGCACAAATATGTAAAGGGGTTTGGGGTCTTTTTGTTTATGATTTAGGTTTGGTTTGGTTTGGGACTTCTGCTCCTGTGGAGTTGTGTGTCACCCTTCTGTTACCCTGTGGAGTCTGGCATTTTCCAACTCAAAAGCTCTGCAATCCCAGGGAATTAGGGGCTTTTAAGGAGGCTTCATTACGTAGGTATGATCAATTATTAACTCAGCCACCAGCTCTTCCGCCCCACCCCAAAGTTGAGGTGGGTTGTCTAAAAATGCCAAACTTCTCATTGGGCAAGATTTGACCTTTGTGCTAACCAGCTCCCTCCTTGTCCTGAAGAAATCTAAGTTGGCTATGAGTTGTTTCTTTAGTACAGAAGATGCTTCTATCATTCATGAAATTCCAAGGGATTTGAGGGTTCTGTGCCAGGATCTAGGAATGAAAACTAAGTGTGCAGTTCTTATTATATTACAATATCATAGCTTCTATTAAAATCAGTTTTGACTTCTCTGAAAAATGGCTTTATTTTGCTCCTATTCATTAAACATGTCTTTATTTATAAAATTCTTGGTTGATTACTTTTAATTTCCTGTTAGAATTCTTGAGATATTATTGTACATTCTCTTTGCTGACTTCATTTCTGTTTAAAAAAATTATCAGTCTTTTAACTTTTTTCTCCATCTGCTATGCTAATAAATGTTTAGCACTCTAGAAAAATAAAACATGTATATATATAAATACACAATTTTATTATAAATGTCACTGATATATATTTGTATAGCATACAGTTTACAAAGAATAAAAAATATTTATAGTATTCTGTACATAAATTCTAGTTACTGAATGACAGCATATATAGCACAAACTTTATAAATAGTATTAAAATGCTTAATAGTCATTGTGAATTTAATGATTTTTAAGAAATATCCATTGTTTTGAAATATTTGGGATTTAATGCTAAATTCTTGTATTCTTGGCCAACCTGCAGTTTAAAGTTGACAAGTATAATCTTAATGTGAATTTTGATTAATATTTTCAATGATGTTAGCAAGACAAAATTGAAAAAACAAAATGGCACATCTCATTCAGTCAGCAATGACATGAAGAACTTCTGGGCTGAATCAAGTAATGGCTTTTAAGAACTGGATGAATACTGCCACAGTTTTTGTGCTCATTATAGTGTAACAGCTACAAACATAACACACTCTTAAATTGAATCTGTGTTATTAACATTCTCTCCATCATTTTCTTTGCTGTAGACAATCAACAAATAACCAATAAATTCTGATTTGTATACTTACTGATATCTGTAGTATAAACACTGCCATGGTGGCAGCTTTCAAACCATTGTAACATCCTAGAACTCTGGGCTGGGTGCAATGTGTACAAGTATTACCCAATGGAGGGTCTCCTGAGACTTCTTTCCAGGCTCTTGGTGTCGTGAACAAAGAATTGGACACAATACACAGAAGAACCTGTGAAAGTGGGCATTTGTCGAAGGTAGAAAATAAGTTTGCTCTGCAGAGAGAGAGTCAGTCAGTGAAAAGGCTCACGGGGGCTTCAGTATAAGGGACAGGAGTCTTTTATTTTGGTTAAGATTCCAAGTCCTCCTGGAAGGCCATCCTAGGTGTGTTTGAAAGCTTGTGCTGAGTTGTGTCCTCTGCATTAACTGCACATGTCCTTAACAACTGTTACAATTCTGTCCATGAGACCCAGCCCTCATGGATGAGCAGATAATGAGTTTGTCCGTGGACAGACATTACTTTCAAACACTCTGAGGTGTTTCTGCACCTGCCCTTGAGTTGAGGATTTCCCCAAGAACTTATTTATAGGATACAATTTTGACTGTAGCTATGACTTGGGCAGTCAGAGAGTTAAGTCCCTGGGCAGGCCCAGGAGGCTAAGGACTGATGGGGAAGCCTTTAGCCAGTGATTGATAGGAAGGCATGCTCTACCATGCTAACTACCATTCTAGCTACACATCAGTGCATGGTGCCATGCTTCTACAATATTGATAACTTTCATGCAAATAACCTCAAGACCACAGATAGCAATGAAATACAGGAAAGAGGTTCTATAAAAAATAATGAAATGTAACAAAGCAATTATGAGCTGGTGAATTTGGAGTATTTATTGCCTCTGTTTTAAATATTTTATTTAACTGTGTATTCATATGATTTATTTTGTGATGGTAGTTGTGGTGATCAACTGACTCATAAAATCCTTAAACATTGAAAAATAAACTATTTTAAGTCAGGTGTAGCCACCACCGCTGTGTCTTGCTTTTGATTCACTGACCTTCCGGAATGTTGGGATTAATGTCTTTCATCAGCTTTGGAAGTGTGTTGGGCACTATCTTCTCAGACACTACCTTTTCAGAAGTTCTACCTCATTTCCAAAAACACCATAAAAGACCACCTCATCACTGTAGATACTCCCTTCTTTCTTACTTCTATTTTTAATACCCCTTTTTTATTCATTTAAACACATTAAAACTTATTTCACATTATTTTTTTACATTCTTTTATTTCATTATTCCAATATCAATGTTCTTTGCAGACATACTTTCGCACTTTATTTCTTCTGATCTTTCTCATAACGGCTTAGCTCGTCATGTCTTCTGACTGTAATGTGTGAGATCATATCAAGTGATGACTTTTTTTAAATAAAATTTTAAAGCAATGAGCATTTTAGCCAGAAGTCTGTGTGGGGTCAGGCTTGAGGCCAAGAGTTCTTGGAGAAGACACCCCTCCCTCCCCCACTGCTTAGTCCCAGAACCAAGGAAGCAAGCTAGAATTCTCAGTCTTCTATGGAGGAAGATTTGTCTCTAGTTCACCCAAGGAAGGTGGCTTTTTTTAATGCCAGCTTTCTTCAGAGGCCTCTGATCTGTTCTCCCAAGTTTTGTCTCTAATCTTCATGAGCCATTAAAATAAGATTTAGACTGTTAGGGATGGTAAAATCTTATCTTTAGTGCTCACGGACTACAGATATCTCTTGGGATAAGTGCTTTACGTGCTTTTGCATATCTTTGTCTTTTCTGCCAGTTCAATTATGCATTACAATGATTATGTTTTTTAAAAAACATTTATCCTTTTTTTTTTTTCAACTTTGTGCCAGGAATGTTTCTCAGAATAACTACTCTTCCATATTGCTGATAAACTAACTTTAGGACTAAAACTAAGGATAAATTACATCTGAAAAAAGATAAGAGACAGGGAAAAGCCTGCAGTCCAGACTAAAGATAAAAAAAAGCTTGAATTAAGGAAATTACTACAGAGCATGAGCGAGGAAGCTGAACTGAAGAGGGATCTCTGACAGGATTTACTATAGAGAGGCTGGGTGGGAGCGGGAACCGGGTCTATCTCCCAGCTTCCTAGCTCAGTGTTTTGATTTGTTAGAATTACCACTTACAAAACTCATGTCAAAAATTTTCCAAAATGGACCTAAATGGAATGCATATTTAATTTTTTTCAAAAATTTGATTACATTTTTAAATTGTATTTATAGGCATGGAAAGAAGAACAAGAACGGTTAGCAGAAGAAGAACGTTTACGGGAAGAAAAGAAAGCAGAAAAAAAGAGTAAAGATGCTAGTAAAAAGAAAGGCCAGGATAAAGTAGAGAAAGATAGTAAACCTTTAAAAAAAAAATCTATTTCTAAGGAGAAAGCTAAAGAAGAACAAGTAATAATGCCAGAAGCATCAAACGAGGTCCTGCAGCAACCAGAACCTGAGAGAGAGTACCTAGTAAGATCAATGTCTATTTGGGTTACTTCTACTTCAGGCAAACCAAGTTTCTTCCAGTTTTCATGAGCTCAAACCTGTATTTCACCTTCTTATAGCAAATCTTTCTTTGTAGCAAATCACCAAAATTGAAACATTCTCAGGTCAGTTTTTCTTGATTGTCATGAAACCTTGTTACTTAAGAGTGGAAATTTGGCCAGGTATGGTGGCACACTCCTGTAATCACAGTACTTGGGATTCTGAGGCAGGAAAACTGCCATGAGTTCAAGGCTAGCCTGGGCTACATAGAGAGTTCAAGGCTGCCTAAACTGCATAGCAAGATCCTGTCTCAAAATAAAAAATGAATGGAAATTTGACACAAAAACAATCATTTAGGTATGTGAAAATAGCATGGTAATAGATCAATGCAAAGGTTGGCTTTGTCTAAAATAACAGACTTGCTAAGCACATTTGGTTGCCACTCATGGCACCCATGTTTCTGGTTTGTATACTTTTATAAGACTTTCTCTTTGTTAAGTAATCCTTCAAGTAGCTATTTATGAGGAAAACCTAGTGAGAAAAAAATAGAAAGAAATGTAACAGTGTCTGTCCTTTGTAACTGCTATTCTAAACCACTGGTTCTCAGATTTTAGCACATACATATATGAGAATCACCTGCAGCTCTGGTAGTAACGTTTAGTAATGCGTGTCTTTCATATGACCTCTGAAAGAATTAAATGTCAATATTCTGCAAAATATCAGTTCATTTTAAACAGAAAGTTAGCTAATGAATGATAATTTGATTTCTTCTCATATTGCTGTGATAATAGTACAGTTTGACATGGACTAAATTGTGAAGATGTGCCAATAAATTTAAAACCATAGACCTCTTTCAAGTCTGCTTGTCATTGTAACACCACAGAAATTTCTAAAGATTATATGGACTCTGGCTTTTAAGCCTACAAAGTAATAACATTATTTAGCAGAAATTTAGTTTATGGCAACTTTAGTTGGGTAGCACTGATAAGCTGATTTTTATCACGTGGAGTTCCACACTCAAAGCATGATGTTGTTTCTTCTAGTTTCGAGGATACAATATGGGAGACACACCTATCCAAATCTCAGGGGCAAATTACTATCTGTATCCTTCTGATGGAGGGCAGGTTGAAGTAGAAAAGACAACATTTGAAAAAGGTACGTGTTAAAAGCAACTGGCTAATGGTGTGAAAGATGTTAATGCAAATCGGATAATCATGAGACTGTGTGACAGATAAAACTATTGATGTACCCACTGCAATTCACGTATGCACCACATTTGGCATTTTCAGACTTCATAGTCTGCTATTTTAATTGCCTCTGCAAGGCATAGGCCAGCCCAGAGTTATGCTTGGACATACTGATATGACCATCCCAATTATTAAAAAATTCCTGTATGATTGGTAAGTAGTACATTAGTAACTGCAATAAGCAAATATGTGATGAATAATATTAATTTCAACACACTGTTATCTCATAATGTAAGTTTGCAATATTTTTCTGGTTTGGACTCTGGAGCACAGAGCTTGGGGGCCTGTTGCTGCTATTTTCACTCTATTTAAGATCTACATAAGCATGCAGTGTGCAGGATTTCACATGGCTTGGAGTAAGTACAGTATTTTCATACTAAATTTACCAATTTGAAAGCCCCCCAAAGTTAAAAATAAAAGGTTGGACTTTTAAAAAGAGATTAAAAAAACAGTTGAATAAAAAATAGATAAGAGTTGAAAGAATGAATTATTAGAAAAATTACTATAATAATAATAACTGATATCAGTAACAATAAAATTATTTTTATAAGTTGCAAAACCCTCTCACATTACCTCATTTGATGAATCATAAAGTTGATTATAGCACACGTGGCCTCAGCCAATTTGTCTTGGTTTGATGAGTGACTAGAAGACCTCAAGCATCTGCTCCATCCATGCTCCTTAAGACAGCCTTCATTTATGCCGACATCCCCGGGTGTGCCACGCCCTGGTCTGAATTCTGTGCTTCACTGTGTGACCACCTAGTAAAGGGGCTCCTGTGGCATCTTAATCGTACCATCTTATTCTATGGCTCTTCCTTAGGCCCAACGTTTATCAAAGTGAAAGTGAAAAAGGACAAGCATAATTTTATAATTCACCTGAAAGACCCAAAGAGTTTGGTGAAAAAGCAAAACAAAGAAGAAATTTGTTCTTCAGAAGAGAAAGATGAGAAACAAAATAGGGAAGCAGGTAAGCAGCTGCATCTTTGTGGTTAATACGTGGGCAATGTGTCAAGCCCATCCCCCGACAGAAACACATGAGCCTCCCTTGTGCTTACAATTTGTTCAGATAATATAGTCACCAGACAGGGCCAGGGAAGGTCTCCCCAGAGAAGAACTGGAGACCTCAACTCACCCGACCATAGAATAGGTTCACTGGCTTCTATCACAGAAGAGGATCTCAGGATGCATCAGTCAGAGGCACAGACAGATTTATTTGGTACAGTTAAAAAACTACATACACAGAGAAAACAGTTTGTGAGTCCTCAAAAAGGAGAGCCTTCAAGTTTCATGGTGTCTAATTAATAGATATCTACTTGTACCTCTCATTTCCTAGCAGGTAAAGAACTTTATGTTCTGGAGCTGGGGTATGTATAAGTTTTAGGGTTGCCCTCAAGACGGATAATCTCAAATGTGTATTCCTAGTGTCTGTCAGATTACCTGTCTCTGGGCAGTGTCTCTGAAGTTTAGAGAATCAATACGGTGCTATTTCCTTGAGAATCGATATGGTGGAAGAGTATGGAATTTCAGAATCTACAATATCAGAAGAGCAGACCTCATTTACAGGGAAGGGCATGGGCTCAGTTGAGGCAGAAGGCACAGGGCCAGTTTGTAAGTTTGGCTTTTAGGGATTTTGAAGTGAGTTTTATCAAAGGGGAGAAGGCATTGCAACCTTGGCTACCTTTGTATCTTGAGGTTTCAGTTTTCTTAACTATGATTATAAAATATTGCTTTCCTTTGTCTTTGCCTTATTTCTCCTACTTCACATCAGAATCTGAGGTATTTTGCCACTCTACTTATATGCATTTCCCTAGTGTAGTGTAAAAATGCACTACATACATAATTCGTCTCAACTGGGCTGGTGATCAGGTTCTGTTGCTTCTGGGCAGCCAGCTCTGGATCCAATTGCCACACCGGTCTAGCCAGGCCAGCTACATTAAGCAGCAGCACTTAGTTTGTAAGGTGTATTCTATCCTTAATTTTGGTTTATTCACTTGCACTGAGCACAGCCTCTGGGACCCAGGGTCCTCATTAATTGGTTCCTACTGAAATCTACTTGCTTGTCAGTATTCATTTCAGTGATGTCTTTCTCCCTATCAGTTAGTTCTCTCTGAAGCACAAATTTCTTAGGTTTTCAAGAATAAGAGAAAAACATAAATTTGGCCATGAAAGTCATTACCTGTTTAAAGGTGAGAGGTGGGAGGAGATCCCTGTCAACATTATGAAACTTCGCCCGGCCTCGTCGTTCCCCGGAAGGAGGGCTTCCAGCGCACAGGGAGCCGCGGGTGGGGAGCGCCAGTCTTCCAGCTGGCTAGCTTCCTGCCTGGTGGCTCCAGGAGGGTGGGCCCCCAGTGCACGGGGAGCCTCGGGTGGGGAGCACCAGTCTTCCGGCTGGCTAGCTTCCTGCCTGGTGGCTCCCGGAGGGTGGGCCCCCAGTGCACAGGGAGCCTCGGGTGGGGAGCGCCGGTCTTGGGACCGGCGACTCACTCCCGGCCTCATCGTTCCCCAGAAGGAGGGCTTCCGGTGCACAGGGAGCCTTGGGTGGGGAGCGCCAGTCTTCTGGCTGGCTAGCTTCCTGCCTGGTGGCTCCAGGAGGGTGGGCCCCCAGTGCATGGGGAGCCATGTGGTGGCGAGCGCTGTTGCGCACCAGCCCTTAGGCCGGCCACCGCAGCTCAGTTGAGATCTATCATGACACAGAGAAACAGTGACACAATTGGCCCACCATGCACCGACTACAGTTGCCCACCCACGGATGTGTGTGAATCATTCAAACTTTGAACAACCCTGGGAATACATGCCATACAACGGGCCACTCTTGCTCCTGCCATTGGGAATCAGAAAGGTCCAGAGCCAGCGGAGGAGCAGCTGCTGAACAAGGACTCAGAGAACATGAGAATGCAGACTAAGCCCACAGAGTCAGAGGTCCAGTGGACTGGGATCACGAGAGCCACTCGCAAGCTGTAAACCAGGAGGACCTTGCACAATACCTGCAGAGACTCATTGGAAGCCATTCTTCCCCTGACAGTACAGGATGTGGTGGAGCTCCGGAGAAGTCTGCAGCAGGATTCCTGCTGCCTGTGCTGACAGTTGGGGAGAGGACACTAACTGGTTGTGGGGTCCCAAAGCAATGGGAAGCTGGAGAGAAAAAGCTACAAAGAACGGCTTTCACCCCAGATAGCTCACTTGAGATGTTAGTAAGAATTGCCTCCTCAGTATTCTATAGCCATGATGAGGAGGAGGCCAAGGAGAGAAAACAAAGAGACCGAGAAAAAGCAGCTGCTTTTGCTGCACCACTAAGAGAAACAGATCCCAGGTCTGATTCCCGGGGCTCCAAGAAGAACTCGACAACTGCATTCATCTGCTACCACTGTTAAAAGCCAGGCCACCTCAAGAGGAACTGCCCTAAGAGGCCCCATGGGCCATGCCCTGGATGCAAAGGAGACCACTGGAGATCGGTCTGCCCTCTGAGGTGGAGGCCCCAGAGCTCAGACCCATGCTACCAGTTACTCCAACAGGAATGAGAGAGCTTGGGGCATGGTCTGCCTTCTCCCTCTGGCCAGACTGTCATCTCCATCGAGGAGTCCTGGGTAATCATGACTATGGAGGAACAAGAAAACAGCCTGTTGCTAGACACAGGTGCAAGTCTCTCGGTCCTTCTTTTCAATCCTGGCCTTCCTTCCAGCCATCATACCTCAGTGAAAGGAGTCACTGGTGAGGAGGTAATATGCTATTTTTGACAACCCTTAGGCTGTAACTACTTATTAGATCCTTCTTGCATATCTCTGTCTTCCTGAGAAACCACTTTGAAGATACCACCATGTATTACAGCAGCCACTGATATTTTCCTACTAATCTATCCATAACTGTGTAAAGTTTGTAATGTTCCTATCCTATTTCATAAATGGATGTATGTTTATTATGTGTTTCCTACAACAACCATTGAGAATAGTTAATGATTTTTCAATAGGTCACTCATGTATAGCTCTATTTATTTTCTTTAGAAGCCACTTTGAAGATACCAAAGTATAGCACAACAACTCTTGATAATCTCCTACCTCTTTTGTCTCTAACGCACCATTATTTGTCTATTTGTTTTCCTGAGAAACTATTTTGTATATAATAATATGTAAAACGATAACCATTGATAAGTTCCTACCATTTTGTCTGTAATATGCTAAGTCTCCCCTATTATTATGTCATCCTAGTTTTACTCTTTAAAATAAAAAAAAATTAAATTTAATTTAAAAATTAAAAAATTTTAAAAAAAACATTATGAAACTTCCTGATAGCACCACTGAAAATCTCCAGACAACACCACTGCTTCCCATCTAAAGTTGAATGACTTATGCATACAAAAGGACATAACTGATCATTAAAATACTTTCAAGTCCAGTTAGTGATGGGATCAATACCTAAATTTTGCTTGTAAGTTTAGTTACAGTGCTATTATCCAAGCACAGTGTTTGACAAGTATGAATGTACGCAATAACTTAGCACATAACAATTTCAATCATGTTTCTTTGTTATAGCTGATATATATTATATATCAATATTACATATGATTTTTATAAAATTTTTAAAATATAGAAATATTTAAAGATGATAACAGATCAGTAAGATATGGTGATGCACACCAGAAATACTAGCACTTGGGAGACTGAGGCTGGAGGATCAAGAGTTAGAGGCCACCTCTGGCAACTCAGTGACTTCAAGGCCGGCTTGGAACATAGTGAGACCCTGTCCCAAACGCTGAAAAAAGAAAGAGAACAATTGTTTGTAAATCTACCACCTTGGTGGTAACAACTATTCATAGTTTGAAACAAGATTTTTTAATAATTTAATAATATTTCACTGATACATATATCATAATGTACTAATTATTTTCATGTTTTTACATATTTAAGTGGTTTCTACTAAAATAAATGTTTTAGACATATAATAATTTATTGGGGGGGGTACCGGGAATTGAGCTCTGGAACTTGTGCTTGCCAGGCAGGTCTTGGTTTTGGTTTTTCTCCGGTACCGGGAACCGAACTCACGACCTTGCGCTTGCGAGGCAGGCGCTTTTGCCGCTGAGCTAAATCCCCAGCCCCACCAGGCAGGTCTTTGTGCTACTGAGCTATAACCCTAGCCCTACACATAATAATTTAATCATTTCCTTTCTGCATGTTAAATAATATCCAACTTTAGCTCTAATATAAACATTTTAGTCTGAGATTATAGTATTTATTTCAACTTTAATTTTCTCTACAATCTAGTTATACCAACCTTGCATTGTCATCCTTTCCTCATTTCCTATTGTATTAGCTTATAATTTCTGGATTAGAATTATTTTCTTCACTTTTAAATTGCATTACTTGTTCTTTCTTATGCAAAAATGTAAATAATATTTCATAACAAAATAATAGAATAATAATAGTTAATATATTGAGTATTGTTATACTTACAGGAGTTACTCTGAGTAAAAGATATGGGCATAAAAAATTCTCCAAAATATATTAGCAGAAATCTTTCCTTTCAATGAACTAAGAGAAAGTATTAGTACACCTGTCTTGTATTTTTTTTCCTTTTCCATTCCTTCCTTTCTCCTTTCCCCAATCATAGTTCCTTTTCCCTTTTGAACAGTTTCTTCCCATTTCACAATATGTATTATACATTATTTGCTCTTTCAGTTTCTCACATCAGGGAGACAGTATGATGTTTACACATGTGAGTCTGATTTATTTTACTTATAAGTATGATCTCTAGTTGCATCCATTTATCTACAAAATTCTCATTTATCCTTCTTTATGGCTTAGTATTTCACTATATAAAAAGACCATTTTTTATGCATTTCTCAGTTGATGGGCATTTGGGTTGTTTCCAAGTTGTAACTATTTCAAATTACACTGCTTTAAACATGGGTGCACATATATTGCTGTGGCATGATGTTTTTAATTCTACCGGGAAGATACCAATGAGGGGAATAGCTGAGTTAAATGGGACCTCTAATCCTAGCTTTTTGAGGAATCTCCAGACTGATTTCACTGTTGAATATATTTAATATATTGAGTATCAATCATTTCCTTAAATGTATTGCTCCTAAAAACAGTACTCACTCACAATACTCAAAATACTGCAATACTTAGTATTGTTCCTAAAAACAATACTCAATATATAACTATATTCAACCACTATAGTGGTTGTCCCAGTCTGCACTCCCACCAACAGTGAAGAAAATAATCAAAGACATGCTGGGATATAGCTCAGTGAGAAGTCCCTGAGCTCAATCCTTAGTATGGAAAAAGACAGAGAGAGAGAGAGAGAGAGAGAGAGAGAGAGAGAGAGAGAGAGAGAGAGAGAGAGAGA